>NW_027508816.1:417500-622500 GCF_051911475.1 Siphateles boraxobius | reverse complement strand
CTGACCCCTGACATCTGCATCCTCACACTGACTGTACACCTCCTGACCCCTGACCTCTACATCCTCACACTGACTGTACACCTCCTGCATCCTCACACTGACTGTACACCTCCTGACCCCTGACCTCTACATCCTCACACTGACTGTACACCTCCTGCATCCTCACACTGACTGTACACCTCCTGACCCCTGACCTCTGCATCCTCACACTGACTGTACACCTCCTGACCCCTGACCTCTGCATCCTCACACTGACTGTACACCTCCTGACCCCCTGACCTCTGCATCCTCACACTGACTGTACACCTCTTGACCCCTGACCTCTGCATCCTCACACTGACTGTACACCTCCTGACCCCTGACATCTGCATCCTCACACTGACTGTACACCACCTGACCCCTGACCTCTGCATCCTCACACTGACTGCACACCTCCTGACCCCTGACCTCTGCATCCTCACACTGACTGTACACCTCCTGACCCCTGACCTCTACATCCTCACACTGACTGTTCACCTCCTGACCCCTGACCTCTGCATCCTCACACTAACTGTACACCTCCTGTCCCCTGACCTCTGCATCCTCACACTGACTGTACACCTCTTGACCCCTGACCTCTACATCCTCACACTGACTGTACACCTCCTGACCCCTGACCTCTGCATCCTCACACTGACTGTTCACCTCCTAACCCCTGACCTCTGCATCCTCACACTGACTGTACACCTCCTGACCCCTGACATCTGCATCCTCACACTGACTGTACACCTCCTGACCCCTGACCTCTACATCCTCACACTGACTGTACACCTCCTGACCCCTGACCTCTGCATCCTCACACTGACTGTACACCTCCTGACCCCTGACCTCTGCATCCTCACACTGACTGTACACCTCCTGACCCCTGACCTCTGCATCCTCACACTGACTGTACACCTCCTGACCCCTGACATCTGCATCCTCACACTGACTGTACACCTCCTGACCCCTGACCTCTGCATCCTCACACTGACTGTACACCTCCTGACCCCTGACCTCTGCATCCTCACACTGACTGTACACCTCCTGTCCCCTGACCTCTGCATCCTCACACTGACTGTACACCTCCTGACCCCTGACCTCTACATCCTCACACTGACTGTACACCTCCTGACCCCTGACCTCTGCATCCTCACACTGACTGTACATCTCCTGACCCCTGACCTATGCATCCTCACACTGACTGTACACCTCCTGACCCCTGACCTCTGCATCCTCACACTGACTGTACACCTCCTGACCCCTGACCTCTGCATCCTCACACTGACTGTACACCTCCTGACCCCTGACCTCTGCATCCTCACACTGACTGTACACCTCCTGACCCCTGACATCTGCATCCTCACACTGACCGTACACCTCCTGACCCCTGACATCTGCATCCTCACACTGACTGTACACCTCCTGACCCCTGACCTCTGCATCCTCACACTGACTGCACACCTCCTGACCCCTGACCTCTGCATCCTCACACTGACTGTACACCTCCTGACCCCTGACCTCTGCATCCTCACACTGACTGTACACCTCCTGACCCCTGACCTCTGCATCCTCACACTGACTGTACACCTCCTGACCCCTGACCTCTGCATCCTAACACTGACTGTACACATCCTGACCCCTGACCTCTACATCCTCACACTGACTGTACACCTCCTGACCCCTGACCTCTGCATCCTCACACTGACTGTACACCTCCTGACCCCTGACCTCTGCATCCTCACACTGACTGTACACCTCCTGACCCCTGACATCTGCATCCTCACACTGACTGTACACCTCCTGACCCCTGACATCTGCATCCTCACACTGACTGTACACCTCCTGACCCCTGACCTCTGCATCCTCACACTGACTGTACACCTCCTGACCCCTGACCTCTGCATCCTCACACTGACTGTACACCTCCTGTCCCCTGACCTCTGCATCCTCACACTGACTGTACACCTCCTGACCCCTGACCTCTACATCCTCACACTGACTGTACACCTCCTGACCCCTGACCTCTGCATCCTCACACTGACTATACACCTCCTGACCCCTGACCTCTGCATCCTCACACTGACTGTACACCTCCTGACCCCTGACCTCTGCATCCTCACACTGACTGTACACCTCCTGACCCCTGACATCTGCATCCTCACACTGACTGTACACCTCCTGACCCCTGACATCTGCATCCTCACACTGACTGTACACCTCCTGACCCCTGACATCTGCATCCTCACACTGACTGTACACCTCCTGACCCCTGACATCTGCATCCTCACACTGACTGTACTCCTCCTGACCCCTGACCTCTACATCCTCACACTGACTGTACACCTCCTGACCCCTGACCTCTGCATCCTCACACTGACTGTACACCTCCTGACCCCTGACCTCTGCATCCTCACACTGACTGTACTCCTCCTGACCCCTGACCTCTACATCCTCACACTGACTGTACACCTCCTGAACCCTGACCTCTACATCCTCACACTGACTGTACTCCTCCTGACCCCTGACCTCTACATCCTCACACTGACTGTACACCTCCTGACCCCTGACCTCTACATCCTCACACTGACTGTACACCTCCTGACCCCTGACCTCTGCATCCTCACACTGACTGTACTCCTCCTGACCCCTGACCTCTGCATCCTCACACTGACTGTACACCTCCTGACCCCTGACATCTGCATCCTCACACTGACTGTACACCTCCTGACCCCTGACATCTGCATCCTCACACTGACTGTACACCTCCTGACCCCTGACCTCTGCATCCTCACACTGACTGTACACCTCCTGTCCCCTGACCTCTGCATCCTCACACTGACTGTACACCTCCTGACCCCTGACCTCTACATCCTCACACTGACTGTACACCTCCTGACCCCTGACCTCTACATCCTCACACTGACTGTACACCTCCTGACCCCTGACCTCTGCATCCTCACACTGACTGTACTCCTCCTGACCCCTGACCTCTGCATCCTCACACTGACTGTACACCTCCTGACCCCTGACATCTGCATCCTCACACTGACTGTACACCTCCTGACCCCTGACATCTGCATCCTCACACTGACTGTACACCTCCTGACCCCTGACCTCTGCATCCTCACACTGACTGTACACCTCCTGACCCCTGACCTCTGCATCCTCACACTGACTGTACACCTCCTGACCCCTGACCTCTGCATCCTCAAACTGACTGTACACCTCCTGACCCCTGACCTCTGCATCCTCACACTGACTGTACACCTCCTGACCTCTGCATCCTCAAACTGACTGTACACCTCCTGACCCCTGACCTCTGCATCCTCACACTGACTGTACACCTCCTGACCTCTGCATCCTCACACTGACTGTACACCTCCTGACCCCTGACCTCTGCATCCTCACACTGACTGTACTCCTCCTGACCCCTGACCTCTGCATCCTCACACTGACTGTACACCTCCTGACCCCTGACATCTGCATCCTCACACTGACTGTACACCTCCTGACCCCTGACATCTGCATCCTCACACTGACTGTACACCTCCTGACCCCTGACCTCTGCATCCTCACACTGACTGTACACCTCCTGTCCCCTGACCTCTGCATCCTCACACTGACTGTACACCCCCTGACCTCTGCATCCTCAAACTGACTGTACACCTCCTGACCCCTGACCTCTGCATCCTCACAATGACTGTACACCTCCTGTCCCCTGACCTCTGCATCCTCACACTGACTGTACACCTCCTGACCCCTGACCTCTGCATCCTCACAATGACTGTACACCTCCTGTCCCCTGACCTCTGCATCCTCACACTGACTGTACACCTCCTGACCCCTGACCTCTGCATCCTCACACTGACTGTACACCTCCTGACCCCTGACATCTGCATCCTCACACTGACTGTACACCTCCTGATCCCTGACCTCTGCATCCTCACACTGACTGTACACCTCCTGACCCCTGACCTCTGCATCCTCACACTGACTGTACACCACCTGACCCCTGACCTCTGCATCCTCACACTGACTGTACACCTCCTGACCCCTGACCTCTGCATCCTCACACTGACGGTACACCTCCTGACCCCTGACCTCTGCATCCTCACACTGACTGTACACCTCCTGACCCCTGACCTCTGCATCCTCACACTGACTGTACACCTCCTGACCCCTGACCTCTGCATCCTCACACTGACTGTTCACCTCCTGACCCCTGACCTCTGCATCCTCACACTGACTGTACACCTCCTGTCCCCTGACCTCTGCATCCTCACACTGACTGTACACCTCCTGACCCCTGACCTCTACATCCTCACACTGACTGTACACCTCCTGACCCCTGACCTCTGCATCCTCACACTGACTGTACACCTCCTGACCCCTGACCTCTGCATCCTCACACTGACTGTACACCTCCTGACCCCTGACCTCTGCATCCTCACACTGACTGTACACCTCCTGACTCCTGACCTCTGCATCCTCACACTGACTGTACACCTCCTGACCCCTGACCTCTGCATCCTCACACTGACTGTACACCTCCTGACCCCTGACCTCTAGATCCTCACACTGACTGTACACCTCCTGACCCCTGACCTCTGCATCCTCACACTGACTGTACACCTCCTGACCCCTGACCTCTGCATCCTCACACTGACTGTACACCTCCTGACCCCTGACCTCTGCATCCTCACACTGACTGTACACCTCCTGACCCCTGACCTCTGCATCCTCACACTGACTGTACACCTCCTGACCCCTGACCTTATATAAAGGTTTTATATAAGGAGAAATGTCTTAAACGTGTGTTTGTGCAGAATAAAGGAGACTCGCCGCCTCAAGTTAACCTACAGGCACAGAATGTGTTTGATGAAGATCTGCGGAAGAAGATCCAGGAGAACGAAAGGCTTCACATCCAGGTGTGTGTGTGTGTGTGTGTGTGTGTGTGTGTGTGTGTGTGCGTTTGTGCGTGTGTGTTAGGGGTGTGCGATTTAGGGATGCACAGATACCACTTTTTTCTGAACCGATGCCGATCCGATACCAGCAGTTTTTTTTTTAAATCAAGTAGAATTTCTATAACTCTGTGTGTTGAACTGATAATCACTCTTTTGTGTGTTAAACACAATCTACTTAATATAGATAACTTCATTATAAAGAAAAACTAATCCAAAAAATATATGATCATAATCTATAAAAAAAATGCTATTATAAACTAGATTAGTGGATAACTCAGCAGTAAAATTTAGTCTAGAAAAATCACAAGTGCACAATAATTGTATAAAATCTGAACATTTAGTGAAAAAAACAAATAAGAGACAATAAGTGTAACACTAAATCTGGTAAAACGTTACACATTGCTCTTTGTATTGTTGTAAAATACATTCATGAAAAACAAGATAACAAAAATCTAAAAGATTTATATATATACACACACGCTTACATGTAATAACCTGAAACTCGGTACACATATAGATCTCATCGGGCTAAACAACTTTCGTGCTCTAAGTTTTACGTCAGCCCAACAGGAAGTCGGCTATTTAGGGTTGTTTGGAAACGCACGCTCAGGAATTTGAAACACTTCAATGTATGTGTGAGAGAGAGTGTGTGAGTGAGTGAGTGAGTGAGTGAGTGAGTGAGTGAGTGAGTGAGTGAGTGAGTGAGTGAGTGAGTGAGTGAGTGAGTGAGTGAGAGAGAGAGTGAGAGAGAGAGAGGCGCGGAAATCATTTTATACGGAAATCAATTATTTATAATTCAGATGAGAATAAAGTTAGTGTTAATTAAAATTAAGGAACATTTACTTTTTCTGTTCTGAATATCATTAAAACTGAAAAGGCAGAGACAACATAATGATGAATAATCTTAAGATATTATATCGTATGCTATGTGTTGTGAATACACCCATGTTAAACATTAAAATTTACTTCCATTGCATATCATAGGACACATAAGCGTAAAATATAATTACATTGATAAACCTGTACAAAGACCTCCAGATAAATACTGGGCTTCTATATTTACACATTTAAGTGCTGAAAAACATATTGAGCTATGACATTAAAAAGTATTCTATATTTAAATTATCTCATATATGTGGCTATTGTGGTTTACGATCATAGGCCCTGTCCCAAATGGCACACTTCATATGAATACTCGGTCTTGTGTACTTATTTCATGTGTCCGTTAAATCCATGAGACCCATGGATGAGGTGTCTCATTTTTCATTTTAGGTTTCAGAAGGTTGCTCACGCATACTTTGTGGTTGATATGTGCCCTCGATGCGCACTTGATGCACCCAAACTGATGCAAGCTCTACAGCACACTTCTTTTCGACAATCAAAGCAGGGTTACGTTTTTGCACGTCGTGCACAATAACCCTAAAGGCACCAGGCATTATATATATATATAAATATAGCTGCGAGCAGCGACGAAGGGCCAAAGCCAGAGGCACCGCCACCCCGGTGCCTTTAGGTAACTAAAGGAACCGGGGTTGCGGTGCCACCGGCTTGGGCCCGCAATCGCTGCTCGCAGCTATATTTAATTCATTAATTACTTGTATAAAATCAATATCACATTTGTTATCATGCTGATATTTGGAGAAAAACTGCACTCTTGTGATATTTATTACTAAATGATATAAATAAAGACTAAATCACTCAGTGATAGCGTACACTAAATGCACACCCGCACTAGTCTAATCTACAAGACTACATCACTCTCTGGGTGTGTGTGAGGGATAAGTTATACTCAAATTGGACATTATTAAAACAACAATTACGATATTATTGCAGACTATATATATCACACACCCCTAGTGTGTGTGTGTGTCTTTGTATAATAACACTATAATTGTGTGTTCAGTTCTATGAAGCGGATGAGCAGTACCGGCGGCAGGAAGCACAGCTGCGAGCGCGACTGGATCAGCTGGAGAAAGAGTCTGAGCAGCATCAGGCTGTAGTAGATGCTCTGACCAGCAGATACAGCGACACCATCGAGAAGCTGCAGAGTGACAAAGCTCGCCTTGAGGTCAGACACACGATTATTAGGGACGGGCATGAGTACTCGAGGTCAGACACACGATTATTTGGGACGTGCATGAGTACTCGAGGTCAAACAAACGGTTATTAGGTACGTGCATGAGTACTCAAGGTCAGCCACACGATTATTAAGGACGGGCATGAGTACTCAAGGTCAGACACACGATTATTAGGGACGGGCATGATTACTCGAAGTCAGACACGATTATTAGGGATGGGCATGAGTACTCGAGGTCAGACACACGATTATTAGAGACGTGCATGAGTACTCAAGGTCAGAGACACGATTATTAGGGACGGGCATGAGAACTCGACGTCAGACGCGATTATTATGGACGGGCTTGAGTACTCGAGGTCAGAGACACGATTATTTGTGACGGCATGAGTACTCGATGTCAGACGCGATTATTAGGGACGTGCATGAGTACTCGAGGTCAGACACACGATTATTAGGGACGTGCATGAGTACTCGAGGTCAGCCACACGATTATTAGGGACGTGCATGAGTACTCGAGGTCAGACACACGATTATTAGGGACGGGCATGAGTACTCGAGGTCAGACACACGATTATTAGGGACGTGCATGAGTACTCGAGGTCAGACACACGATTATTAGGGACGGGCATGAGTACTCGAGGTCAGACACACTATTATTAGGGACGGGCATGAGTACTCGAGGTCAGACACACGATTATTAGGGACGTGCATGAGTACTCGAGGTCAGACAAACGGTTATTAGGTACGTGCATGAGTACTCAAGGTCAGCCACACGATTATTAAGGACGGGCATGAGTACTCAAGGTCAGACACACGATTATTAGGGACGGGCATGATTACTCGAAGTCAGACACGATTATTAGGGATGGGCATGAGTACTCGAGGTCAGACACACGATTATTAGAGACGTGCATGAGTACTCAAGGTCAGAGACACGATTATTAGGGACGGGCATGAGAACTCGACGTCAGACGCGATTATTATGGACGGGCTTGAGTACTCGAGGTCAGAGACACGATTATTTGTGACGGCATGAGTACTCGATGTCAGACGCGATTATTAGGGACGTGCATGAGTACTCGAGGTCAGACACACGATTATTAGGGACGTGCATGAGTACTCGAGGTCAGCCACACGATTATTAGGGAGGGGCATGAGAAGTCCAAGTCAGACACGATTATTAGGGATGGGCATGAGTACTCGAGGTCAGACACACGATTATTAGAGACTGGCATGAGTACTCAAGGTCAGCCACACGATTATTAGGGAGGGGCATGAGTACTCGACGTCAGACACTATTATTAGGGACGGGCATGAGTACTCGAGGTCAGAGACACGATTATTAGGGACGGGCATGAGTACTCGAGGTCAGACACACGATTATTAGGGACGGGCATGAGTACTCGAGGTCCGACACACGATTATTAGGGACGGGCATGAGAACTCGAGGTCAGACACACGATTATTAGGGACGGGCATGATTACTCAAGGTCAGCCACACGATTATTAGGGACGGGCATGAGTACTCGACGTCAGACACTATTATTAGGGTCGGGCATGAGTACTCGAGGTCAGAGACACGATTTTTAGGGACGGGCATGAGTACTCGACATCAGACGCCATTATTAGGGACGGACCTGAGTACTCGAGGTCAGACACACGATCATTAGGGACGGGCATGAGTACTCGAGGTCAGACGCGATTATTAGGGATGGGCATGAGTACTCGAAGTCAGACACGATTATTATGGACGGGGATGACTTCTCGAGGTCAGACACACGATTATTAGGGACGGGCATGAGTACTCGAGGTCAGACGCGATTATTAGGGACGGGCATGAGTACTCGAGGTCAGACTCTCGATTATTAGGGACAGGCATGAGTACTCGAGGTCAGACGCGATTATTAGGGACGGGCATGAGTACTCGAGGTCAGACCCTCGATTATTAGGGACAGGCATGAGTACTCGAGGTCAGACGCGATTATTAGGGACGGGCATGAGTACTCGAGGTCAGACCCTCGATTATTAGGGACGGGCATGAGTACTCGAGGTCAGACGTGATTATTAGGGACGGGCATGAGTACTCGAGGTCAGACACACGATTATTAGGGACGGGCATGAGTACTCGAGGTCAGACAAACGATTATTAGGGACGGGCATGAGTACTCGAGGTCAGACACGATTATTAGGGATGGGCATGAGTACTCGAGGTCAGACACACGATTATTAGGGACGGGGATGAGTACTCGAGGTCAGACACACGATTATTAGAGACGGGCATGAGTACTCGAGGTCAGTCACACGATTATTAGAGACGGGCATGAGTACTCGAGGTCAGACACACGATTATTAGGGACGGGGATGAGTACTCGAGGTCAGACACACGATTATTAGAGACGGGCATGAGTACTCGAGGTCAGCCACACGATTATTAGAGACGGGCATGAGTACTCGAGGTCAGACACATGATTATTAGGGACGTGCATGAGTACTCGAGGTCAGACACACGATTATTAGGGACGTGCATGAGTACTCAAGGTCAGGCACACGATTATTAGGGACGGGCATGAGTACTCAAGGTCAGACACACGATTATTAGGTACGTGCATGAGTACTCAAGGTCAGCCACACGATTATTAGGGACGGGCATGAGTACTTGAAGTCAGACACGATTATTAGGGATGGGCATGAGTACTCGAGGTCAGACACACGATTATTATGACGGGCATGAGTACTCGAGGTCAGACACGATTATTAGGGATGGGCATAAGTTCTCGAGGTCAGACACACGATTATTAGAGACGGGCATGAGTACTCAAGGTCAGCCACGCGATTATTAGGGACGGGCATGAGTACTCGACGTCAGACACTATTATTAGGGGCGCGCATGAGGACTCGAGGTCAGAGACACGATTATTAGGGACGGGCATGAGAACTCAACTTCAGACGCGATTATTACGGACGGGCATGAGTAATCGAGGTCAGAGACACGATTATTAGGGACGGGCATGAGAACTCGACGTCAGACGCGATTATTATGGACGGGCATGAGTACTCGAGGTCAGACACACGATTATTAGGGACGTGCATGAGTATTCGAGGTCAGAGACACGATTATTTGTGACGGCATGAGTACTCCACGTCAGACGCGATTATTAGGGACGTGCATGAGTACTCGAGGTCAGACACACGATTATTAGGGACGTGCATGAGTACTCGAGGTCAGCCACACGATTATTAGGTACGTGCATGAGGACTCAAGGTCAGCCACACGATTATTAGGGACGGGCATGAGTACTCGAAGTCAGACAATTATTAGGGATGGGCATGAGTACTCGAGGTCAGACACTATTATTAGGGACGGGCATGAGTACTCGAGGTCAGAGACACGATTATTAGGGACGGGCATGAGTACTCGAGGTCAGACACACGATTATTAGGGACGGGCATGAGTACTCGAGGTCAGACACACGATTATTAGAGACGGGCATGAGTACTCGAGGTCAGCCACACGATTATTAGGGACGGGCATGAGTACTCGACGTCAGACACTATTATTAGGGACGGGCATGAGTACTCGAGGTCAGAGACACGATTTTTAGGGACGGGCATGAGTACTCGACATCAGACGCCATTATTAGGGACGGACCTGAGTACTCGAGGTCAGACACACGATCATTAGGGACGGGCATGAGTACTCGAGGTCAGACGCGATTATTAGGGATGGGCATGAGTACTCGAAGTCAGACACGATTATTAGGGACGGGGATGACTTCTCGAGGTCAGACACACGATTATTAGGGAAGGGCATGAGTACTCGAGGTCGGACGCGATTATTAGGGACGAGCATGAGTACTCGAGGTCAGACTCTCGATTATTAGGGACAGGCATGAGTACTCGAGGTCCGACGCGATTATTAGGGACGGGCATGAGTACTCGAGGTCAGACCCTCGATTATTAGGGACAGGCATGAGTACTCGAGGTCAGACGCGATTATTAGGGACGGGCATGAGTACTCGAGGTCAGACCCTCGATTATTAGGGACGGGCATGAGTACTCGAGGTCAGGCGTGATTATTAGGGACGGGCATGAGTACTCGAGGTCAGACACACGATTATTAGGGACGGGCATGAGTACTCGAGGTCAGACACACGATTATTAGGGACGGGCATGAGTACTCGAGGTCAGACACGATTATTAGGGATGGGCATGAGTACTCGAGGTCAGACACACGATTATTAGGGACGGGGATGAGTACTCGAGGTCAGACACACGATTATTAGAGACGGGCATGAGTACTCGAGGTCAGTCACACGATTATTAGAGACGGGCATGAGTACTCGAGGTCAGACACACGATTATTAGGGACGGGGATGAGTACTCGAGGTCAGACACACGATTATTAGAGACGGGCATGAGTACTCGAGGTCAGCCACACGATTATTAGAGACGGGCATGAGTACTCGAGGTCAGACACATGATTATTAGGGACGTGCATGAGTACTCGAGGTCAGACACACGATTATTAGGGACGTGCATGAGTACTCAAGGTCAGGCACACGATTATTAGGGACGGGCATGAGTACTCAAGGTCAGACACACGATTATTAGGTACGTGCATGAGTACTCAAGGTCAGCCACACTATTATTAGGGACGGGCATGAGTACTTGAAGTCAGACACGATTATTAGGGATGGGCATGAGTACTCGAGGTCAGACACACGATTATTATGACGGGCATGAGTACTCGAGGTCAGACACGATTATTAGGGATGGGCATAAGTTCTCGAGGTCAGACACACGATTATTAGAGACGGGCATGAGTACTCAAGGTCAGCCACGCGATTATTAGGGACGGGCATGAGTACTCGACGTCAGACACTATTATTAGGGGCGCGCATGAGGACTCGAGGTCAGAGACACGATTATTAGGGACGGGCAGGAGAACTCG
The DNA here is from genome assembly GCF_051911475.1 of Siphateles boraxobius. NCBI lineage: Eukaryota > Metazoa > Chordata > Actinopteri > Cypriniformes > Leuciscidae > Siphateles > Siphateles boraxobius. The sequence goes on along the minus strand of NW_027508816.1, from coordinate 610,487 downwards.
ACTTCAGACGCGATTATTACGGACGGGCATGAGTAATCGAGGTCAGAGACACGATTATTAGGGACGGGCATGAGAACTCGACGTCAGACGCGATTATTATGGACGGGCATGAGTACTCGAGGTCAGACACACGATTATTAGGGACGGGCATGAGTATTCGAGGTCAGAGACACGATTATTTGTGACGGCATGAGTACTCCACGTCAGACGCGATTATTAGGGACGTGCATGAGTACTCGAGGTCAGACACACGATTATTAGGGACGTGCATGAGTACTCGAGGTCAGCCACACGATTATTAGGTACGTGCATGAGGACTCAAGGTCAGCCACACGATTATTAGGGACGGGCATGAGTACTCGAAGTCAGACAATTATTAGGGATGGGCATGAGTACTCGAGGTCAGACACTATTATTAGGGACGGGCATGAGTACTCGAGGTCAGAGACACGATTATTAGGGACGGGCATGAGTACTCGAGGTCAGACACACGATTATTAGGGACGGGCATGAGTACTCGAGGTCAGACACACGATTATTAGAGACGGGCATGAGTACTCGAGGTCAGCCACACGATTATTAGGGACGGGCATGAGTACTCGACGTCAGACACTATTATTAGGGACGGGCATGAGTACTCGAGGTCAGACACACGATTATTAGGGACGGGTATGAGTACTCGAAGTCAGACACGATTATTAGGGATGGGCATGAGTACTCGAGGTCAGACACACGATTATTAGAGACGGGCATGAGTACTCGAGGTAAGAAACGATTATTAGGGATGGGCATGAGTACTCGAGGTCAGACACACGGTTATTAGGGACGGACATGAGTACTCGAGGTCAGACCCTCGATTATTAGGGAAGGGCATGAGTACTCGTGGTAAGACACGATTATTGGGGACGGGCATGAGTACTCGAGGTCAGACACACGGTTATTAGGGACGGGCATGAGTACTCTACGTCAGATACGATTATTAGAGACGGGCATGAGTACTCGAGGTCAGACCCTCGATTAGGGACGGGCATGAGTACTCGAGGTCAGACATGATTATTAGGGACGGGCATGAGTACTCGAGGTCAGACACACGATTATTAGGGACGGGCATGAGTACTCGAGGTCAGACACACGATTATTAGGGACGGGCATGAGTACTCGAGGTCAGACACACGGTTATTAGGGACGGACATGAGTACTCGACGTCAGATATGATTATTAGGGACGGGCATGAGTACTCGAGGTCAGACGTGATTATTAGGGACGGGCATGAGTACTCGAGGTCAGACCCTCGATTATTAGGGACGGGCATGAGTACTCGAGGTCAGACACACGATTATTAGGGACGGGCATGAGTACTCGAAGTCAGACACGATTATTAGGGACGGGCATGAGTACTCGAGGTCAGACACACGATTATTAGGGATGGGCATGAGTACTCTAGGTCAGACACACCATTATTAGAGACGGGCATGAGTACTCTAGGTCAGACACGATTATTAGGGATGGGCAAGAGTACTCAAGGTCAGACACACGGTTATTAGGGACGGACATGAGTACTCGAGGTCAGACACACGATTATTAGAGACGGGCATGAGTACTCAACGTCAGACACACGATTATTAGGGACGAGCATGAGTACTCGAGGTCAGCCACACGATTATTAGGGACGGGCATGAGTACTCGACGTCAGACACTATTATTAGGGACGGGCATGAGTACTCGAGGTCAGACACACGATTATTAGGGACGGTTATGAGTACTCGAAGTCAGACACGATTATTAGGGATGGGCATGAGTACTCGAGGTCAGACACACGATTATTAGAGACGGGCATGAGTACTCGAGGTAAGAAACGATTATTAGGGATGGGCATGAGTACTCGAGGTCAGACACACGGTTATTAGGGACGGACATGAGTACTCGAGGTCAGACCCTCGATTATTAGGGAAGGGCATGAGTACTCGTGGTAAGACACGATTATTGGGGACGGGCATGAGTACTCGAGGTCAGACACACGGTTATTAGGGACGGGCATGAGTACTCTACGTCAGATACGATTATTAGAGACGGGCATGAGTACTCGAGGTCAGACCCTCGATTAGGGACGGGCATGAGTACTCGAGGTCAGACACACGATTATTAGGGACGGGCATGAGTACTCGAGGTCAGACACACGATTATTAGGGACGGGCATGAGTACTCGAGGTCAGACACACGGTTATTAGGGACGGACATGAGTACTCGACGTCAGATATGATTATTAGGGACGGGCATGAGTACTCGAGGTCAGACGTGATTATTAGGGACGGGCATGAGTACTCGAGGTCAGACCCTCGATTATTAGGGACGGGCATGAGTACTCGAGGTCAGACACACGATTATTAGGGACGGGCATGAGTACTCGAAGTCAGACACGATTATTAGGGACGGGCATGAGTACTCGAGGTCAGACACACGATTATTAGGGATGGGCATGAGTACTCTAGGTCAGACACACCATTATTAGAGACGGGCATGAGTACTCTAGGTCAGACACGATTATTAGGGATGGGCAAGAGTACTCAAGGTCAGACACACGGTTATTAGGGACGGACATGAGTACTCGAGGTCAGACACACGATTATTAGAGACGGGCATGAGTACTCAACGTCAGACACACGATTATTAGGGACGAGCATGAGTACTCGAGGTCAGACACGATTATTAGGGACGGGCATGAGTACTCGACGTCAGATACGATTATTAAGGACGGGCATGAGTACTCGAGGTCAGACACGATTATTAGGGACGGGCATGTCAGATACGATTATTGGGGACGGGCATGAGTACTCGACGTCAGATACGATTATTGGGGACGGGCATGAGTACTCGAGGTCAGACACGATTATTAGAGACGGGCATGAGTACTCGAGGTCAGACCCTCGATTATTAGGGACGGGCATGAGTACTCGAGGTCAGACATGGTTATTAGGTACGGGCATGAGTACTCGAGGTCAGACACACGATTATTAGGGACGGGCATGAGTACTCGAGGTCAGACACACGATTATTAGGGACGGGCATGAGTACTCGAGGTCAGACACACGATTATTAGGGACGGGCATGAGTACTCGAGGTCAGACAGACGATTATTAGAGACGGGCATGAGTACTCGAGGTCAGACACACGATTATTAGGGATGGGCAAGAGTACTCGAGGTCAGACAGACGATTATTAGAGACGGGCATGAGTACTCTAGGTCAGACACACGATTATTAAAGACGGGCATGAGTACTCGAGGTCAGACACGATTATTAGGGATGGACATGAGTACTCGAGGTCAGACACACGGTTATTAGGGACAGACATGAGTACTTGACGTCAGATACGATTATTAGGGACGGGCATGAGTACTCGAGGTCAGACATGATTATTAGGGACGGGCATGAGTACTCGAGGTCAGACCCTCGATTATTAGGGACGGGCATGAGTACTCGAGGTCAGACACATGATTATTAGAGACGGGCATGAGTACTTGACGTCAGATACGATTATTAGGGACGGGCATGAGTACTCGAGGTCAGACACACGGTTATTAGGGACGGGCATGAGTACTTGACGTCAGATACGATTATTAGGGACGGGCATGAGTACTCGAGGTCAGACATGATTATTAGAGACGGGCATGAGTACTCGAGGTCAGACCCTCGATTATTAGGGACGGGCATGAGTACTCGAGGTCAGACACATGATTATTAGAGACGGGCATGAGTACTCGAGGTCAGCCACACGATTATTAGAGACGGGCATGAGTACTCGAGGTCAGACACGATTATTAGGGACGGACATGAGTACTCGACATCAGACACACGATTATTAGGGACGAGCATGAGTACTCGAGGTCAGACACACGATAATTAGGGACGGGCATGCGTACTCGAGGTCAGACGCGATTATTAGGGACGGGCATGAGTACTCAACGTCAGATACGATTATTAGGGACGGGCATGAGTACTCGAGGTCAGACACGATTATTAGGGACTGGCATGAGTACTCGATGTCAGATACGATTATTAGGGGCGGGCATGAGTACTCGAGGTCATGACAACACACTCACTGCTTCACACTTATGGGTGTCAATGGCACAACATGTTTAGAAAGGCATGTATCTGTGATGCTGTAGCTGCGCTCACTGTGTTGTGTAGCGGCGCTCAATGCCGCATGGAGCACATGACATGTTTATAATATGTCTGATAATACTCGAGTGCTGAACATGCACATCCCTACTGTTCTTCATGTGTGATGATGCTGGTGTATGTGTGTACGAGGAGATGCTGATGTGTGCGTGTACGAAGAGATGCTTGTTTAATGATGATTTCGTGTCAGGTGACGGCTCAGACCCTGGAAAGAGAAGCCAAGGACTGTCGGGTCAGAACTGAAGAGTGGTAAATATGCACATTCGATCGGATCGCATTAATGTTATCTGTGATCCTTCAGTACGCCTGTTTCACACTGACTGATTCTGATTAGTCTATTATAATCGATTTATTCGTCAGATTTCCAAATGCACATTCACCCACACCTAACTAATCCAAACCTAGAAGTCAGCATAACATCACTCTGTTCATCTGTGTAAGTTATTCCAGTTATTCGTTAAAATCTGTTCATCCTCACACACGTCTCAATCTGAAGTCGGTCACAGCTTCTGTTTACTCAGACTGACTAAATATTGTGGTTGTAATCACTGTGTGATGCCTATTTCTGAAAATGAGTTATTCCATGTTTTGTATGTTGCCCATAAAAGCCTCTTGTGCAGTATTGTGTGGATAAAGTGTTTTATAGTGTTTAGTGTGGCAGAGACGGATGTTTATATGAGCGTGTCAGTGACTACTCACCCGACACACATACAGTGTGACACAGACTGCTTTATCGTTAACTTTGATTTCATCCATTGGAAGGTGTTGATAGTCGATGTATTTAGTGTGTGTGTGTGTGTGTGTGTCAGTCAGCAGCAGCTGAGGAAGTATCAGAGTGAAGTGAGCAGTCAGTTAAAGCACAGCAGCAGTTTGATCCTGGAGAAAGTGCCCTTTAATGACACCCGTGAGTAACACACACACGTGAACACACACACACACACACACACAAAGTAGATTTGAGCTTTTCCTTCATGTGTGTAATGATTGAATCTTGTGTTTTCCTCAGAGTCGAGTGACTACAACAGTCTGAACGTCCCTCTGCACAACAGACGGCATCAGGTGAGCGTGTGTGGTGTCATCAGGTGTCAGGTGACTGATAGAGCAGCACTGACTTCCTGTTCCTGTGTGCAGCTGAAGGCTCGTGATGTGGCGGCTCAGGCTCTGGGCTTCCTGCAGAATCTGGTGTCGGCGCTGCTGAACTTCCACTCCTACACCGAGCAGAGAGTCCACATCTACCCACTCGACTCGTCCATCGAGGCAGTCTCTCCCGTCAACCAGAGGGTACGAACACACACACACACACACACCTGCTGCGTTAATATACCCGTCAGCCACAGGGTACGAACACACACACACACACACACCTGCTGCGTTAATACACCCGTCAGCCAGAGGTTACGAACACACACACACACACACACCTGCTGCGTTAATACACCCGTCAGCCAGAGGGTACGAACACACACACACACACACACACACACACACACACACACACACACACACACACACACACACACACACACCTGCTGAGTTAATACGCCCGTCAGCCAGAGGGTACGAACACAAACACACACACACCTGCTGCGTTAATACACATGTCAACCAGAGGGTACGAACACACACACACACACACACACACACACACACACACACACACACACACACACACAACCACACACACACACACACACACCTGCTGCGTTAATACACCCGTCAACCAGAGGGTACGAACACACACACACATACACACACACACACACACACACACACCTGCTGCGTTAATACACTCGTCAGCCAGAGGGTACGAACACACACACACACACACACACATAATCACATTAATAATCAAACAGAAGGTTTACAACTTAAATTTCTTCAGCCCAAAACAGCTTAATCTTCTTTGTTTCACAGAGGTACATATCCTTTCCTCAGCCACACACACCATCCACAGTTTCTCACACACACTATTAGAGTCTGCTGTCGGTCTTTACTCTCAGGCAGCCTGGGTTATGGAGTTCTTAACAGGTGGCCATCTTGCTCCAGTCATCTGAGGGCAATGTATCTGCCCTCTACAACAAGCCCTCCCATTAAGCCACAGTACGAACACACACACACACACCCTCCCATGATGCCACAGTACGAACACACACACCTCCTCTGCTCTGTTAATAATCAACCAAACACATTCATAAACTTCATGTGTCTATCCACAGCATGACAGAAAAAAACATTCTCAATCTGTTCTCATTTTATGCAAATTGTGGTGTTGATTGAATGAATGAAGCTCACGGATTGAAGTTCTCCGGCCTGTGTTGTGTTGCTGCTCCTCCAGTTCTCCCAGTATCTGCACGAGAACGCGGCGTATCTGCGTCCACTAGAGGAAGATCTACTGCAGATACACCAGAGCATCACAGAGGACGCCATCACTGTCCTGGTGAGACACACACACACACACACACACACACACACACACACACACACACACACACACACACACACACACACACACACACACACACATAGTTACACCAGAGCATCACAGAGGACGCCATCACTGTCCTGATGAGACACACACACACACACACACACACACACACAGTTACACCAGAGCATCACAGAGGACGCCATCACTGTCCTGGTGAGACACACACACACACACACACACACACACACACATAGTTACACCAGAGCATCACAGAGGACGCCATCACTGTCCTGATGAGACACACACACACACACACACACACACACACACACACACAGCTACACCAGAGCATCACAGAGGACACCTTCACTGTCCTGGTGAGAGACACACACACACACAGTTACACCAGAGCATCACAGAGGACGCCATCACTGTCCTGGTGAGAGAGACACACAACACACACACACACACACACACACACACACACACACACACACACACACACACACAGTTACACCAGAGCATCACAGAGGACGCCATCACTGTCATCGCCTTACGCATGCGCCTCTGATGTCATCATCCACATGTTGTGTGTTACATCTGTAGGAAACTCTGGCCAAACTGCAGGACTTCTCCAGATCTTTCTCCGCCTACAGCAGCTTCCTGCAGAAGATCCTGCCGTACCAGCTCAAGAGGTCAGGGGTCACAGGGGTCATGAGCTCTAGTGTTGGTGTCAATGAACCTGATGTGTGCCGAGAGCGTCAGCTGTACAGTATACACACCATTACGTCTATGGAGAGTTCCCACATTGATAGTGAACTAGACACGTGTGTGTGTGTGTGTGTGTGTGTGCAGTCTGGAGGAGGAGTGCGACGCTTCTCTCTGCACGGCAGCGCTGACGGCCAGGAACCAGCAGCTACAGAACGACATGACGAAGCTGACCGCCGTCTTCCACAAACTCAAGTCTTACGTCGCTCTGCTAGCCGTGCCCAGTGAGTATTGCGTCACGCGACGCCCCTGTGCCGTGTGTGTGCGTGTTGGTCCGTGCCGTGTGCGTGCGTGTTGTGTGCGTGTTCCGTGTCGTGTGCGTGTCGAGTGCGTGTCCGTGTTGAGTGCGTGTCGTGTCCGTGTCGTGTCCGTGTCGAGTGCGTGTCGTGTCCGTGTTGAGTGCGTGTCGTGTCCGTGTCGAGTGCGTGTCGTGTCCGTGTTGAGTGCGTGTCGTGTCCGTGTCCGTGTTGAGTGCGTGTTGTGTCCGTGTCGAGTGCGTGTCGTGTCCGTGTACGTGTTGAGTGCGTGTCGTGTCCGTGTCCGTGTTGAGTGCGTGTCGTGTCCGTGTCCGTGTTGAGTGCGTGTCGTGTCCGTGTCCGTGTTGAGTGAGTGTCGTGTCCGTGTCCGTGTTGAGTGCGTGTCGTGTCGTGTCGTGTCCGTGTTGAGGTCGTGTCCGTGTCGAGTGCGTGTCGTGTCGAGTGCGTGTCGTGTCCGTGTCGTCGTGTCTGTGTCGAGTGCGTGTTGAGTGCGTGTCGAGTGCGTTTCGTGTCCGTTTCGAGTGCGTGTTGAGTGCGTGTCGTGTCCGTGTCGAGTGCGTGTTGAGTGCGTGTCGTGTTGAGTGCGTGTCGTGTCGTGTCCGTGTTGAGTGCGTGTCGTGTCCGTGTCGAGTGCGTGTCGTGTCCGTGTTGAGTGCGTGTCGTGTCCGTGTCGAGTGCGTGTTGAGTGCGTGTCGTGTTGAGTGCGTGTCGTGTCGTGTCCGTGTTGAGTGCGTGTCGTGTCCGTGTCGAGTGCGTGTCGTGTCCGTGTCCGTGTTGAGTGCGTGTCGTGTCCGTGTCGTGTTGAGGTCGTGTCCGTGTCGAGTGCGTGTTGAGTGCGTGTCCGTGTTGAGTGCGTGTCGTGTCCGTGTCGAGTGCGTGTTGAGTGCGTGTCGTGTCCGTGTCGTGTTGAGTGCGTGTCGTGTCCGTGTTGAGTGCGTGTCGTGTCCGTATCGTGTCGTGTTGAGTGCGTGTCGTGTCCGTGTTGTGTTGAGTGCGTGTCGTGTCCGTGTCGTGTTGAGTGCGTGTCGTGTCGTGTTGAGTGCGTGTCGTGTCCGTGTCGTGTCCGTGTCGTGTCGTGTCCGTGTCGTGTCCGTGTTGAGGGCGTGTCGTGTCCGTGTCGAGTGCGTGTTGAGTGCGTGTCGTGTCCGAGTCGTGTTGAGTGCGTGTCGTGTCCGTGTCGAGTGCGTGTTGAGTGCGTGTCCGTGTTGAGTGCGTGTCATGTCCGTGTCGAGTGCGTGTTGAGTGCGTGTCGTGTCCGTGTCGTGTTGAGTGCGTGTCGTGTCCGTGTCGTGTCCGTGTTGAGTGCGTGACGTGTTGTGTCGTGTTGAGTGCGTGTCGTGTCCGTGTCGTGTTGAGTGCGTGTCGTGTCCGTGTCGTGTTGAGTGCGTGTCGTGTCCGTGTCGTGTTGAGTGCGTGTCGTGTCCGTGTCGTGTCGTGTTGAGTGCGTGTCGTGTCCGTGTCGTGTCCGTGTTGAGGTCGTGTCCGTGTTGAGTGCGTGTCGTGTCCGTGTTGAGTGCGTGTCGTGTCGTGTCCGTGTTGAGTGCGTGTCGTGTCCGTGTTGAGTGCGTGTCGTGTCCGTGTCCGTGTTGAGTGCGTGTCGTGTCCGTGTCGTGTTGAGTGCGTCGTGTCCGTGTTGAGTGCGTTGAGTGCGTGTCGAGTGCGTGTCGTGTCCGTGTCGAGTGCGTGTTGAGTGCGTGTCGTGTCCGTGTCGAGTGCGTGTTGAGTGCGTGTCGTGTCCGTGTCGAGTGCGTGTTGAGTGCGTGTCGTGTCCGTGTCGTGTTGAGTGCGTGTCGTGTCCGTGTCGTGTCCGTGTTGAGTGCGTGTCCGTGTTGAGTGCGCGTCGTGTCCGTGTCCGTGTTGAGTGCGTGTCGTGTCCGTGTCGTGTTGAGTGCGTCGTGTCCGTGTTGAGTGCGTGTCGAGTGCGTGTCGTGTCCGTGTCGAGTGCGTGTTGAGTGCGTGTCGTGTCCGTGTCGTGTTGAGTGCGTGTCGTGTCCGTGTCGTGTCCGTGTTGAGTGCGTGTCTGTGTCGAGTGCGCGTCGTGTCCGTGTCCGTGTTGAGTGCGTGTCGTGTCCGTGTCGTGTTGAGTGCGTGTCGTGTCCGTGTTGAGTGCGTGTCGTGTCCGTGTCGAGTGCGTGTTGAGTGCGTGTCGTGTCCGTGTCGTGTTGAGTGCGTGTCGTGTCCGTGTCGTGTCCGTGTCGAGTGCGTGACGTGTCCGTGTCCGTGTTGAGTGCGTGTCGTGTCCGTGTCGTGTTGAGTGCGTGTCAGGTCCGTGTCGAGTGCGTGTCGAGTGCGTGTCGTGTCCGTGTCGAGTGCGTGTCGTGTCCGTGTTGAGTGCGTGTCGTGTCCGTGTTGAGTGCGTGTCGTGTCCGTGTCGTGTTGAGTGCGTGTCCGTGTCGTGTCATGTCAGTGTCCGTGTTGAGTGCGTGTCGTGTCTGTGTCGTGTGCGTGTCGTGTCCGTGTCGTGTCCGTGTCGTGTCCGTGTTGAGTGCGTGTCGTGTCCGTGTCGTGTTGAGTGCGTGTCGTGTCCGTGTCGAGTGCGTGTCCGTGTCGTGTCGTGTCGTGTCGTGTCAGTGTCCGTGTTGAGTGCGTGTCGTGTCTGTGTCGTGTGCGTGTCGTGTCCGTGTTGAGTGCGTGTCGTGTCTGTGTCGTGTGCGTGTCGTGTCCGTGTTGAGTGCGTGTCGTGTCCGTGTCGTGTTGAGTGCGTGTCGTGTCAGTGTCCGTGTTGAGTGCGTGTCGTGTCTGTGTCGTGTGCGTGTCGTGTCCGTGTTGAGTGCGTGTCGTGTCGTGTCGTGTCAGTGTCCGTGTTGAGTGCGTGTCGTGTCTGTGTCGTGTGCGTGTCGTGTCCGTGTTGAGTGCGTGTCGTGTCTGTGTCGTGTGCGTGTCGTGTCCGTGTTGAGTGCGCGTCGTGTCCGTGTCCGTGTTGAGTGCGTGTCGTGTCCGTGTCGTGTTGAGTGCGTGTCGTGTCCGTGTTGAGTGCGTGTCGTGTCCGTGTCGAGTGCGTGTTGAGTGCGTGTCGTGTCCGTGTCGTGTTGAGTGCGTGTCGTGTCCGTGTCGTGTCCGTGTCGAGTGCGTGACGTGTCCGTGTCCGTGTTGAGTGCGTGTCGTGTCCGTGTCGTGTTGAGTGCGTGTCAGGTCCGTGTCGAGTGCGTGTCGAGTGCGTGTCGTGTCCGTGTCGAGTGCGTGTCGTGTCCGTGTTGAGTGCGTGTCGTGTCCGTGTTGAGTGCGTGTCGTGTCCGTGTCGTGTTGAGTGCGTGTCCGTGTCGTGTCATGTCAGTGTCCGTGTTGAGTGCGTGTCGTGTCTGTGTCGTGTGCGTGTCGTGTCTGTGTCGTGTGCGTGTCGTGTGCGTGTCGTGTCCGTGTTGAGTGCGTGTCGTGTCCGTGTCGTGTTGAGTGCGTGTCGTGTCCGTGTCGAGTGCGTGTCCGTGTCGTGTCGTGTCGTGTCGTGTCAGTGTCCGTGTTGAGTGCGTGTCGTGTCTGTGTCGTGTGCGTGTCGTGTCCGTGTTGAGTGCGTGTCGTGTCTGTGTCGTGTGCGTGTCGTGTCCGTGTTGAGTGCGTGTCGTGTCCGTGTCGTGTTGAGTGCGTGTCATGTCCGTGTCGAGTGCGTGTCGTGTCCGTGTCCGTGTTGAGTGCGTGTCGTGTCCGTGTTGAGTGCGTGTCGTGTCCGTCTCGAGTGCGTGTCGTGTCCGTGTCCGTGTTGAGTGCGTGTCCGTGTCCGTGTTGAGTGAGTGTCGTGTCCGTGTCCGTGTTGAGTGCGTGTCGTGTCCGTGTCGTGTTGAGTGCGTGTCCGTGTCGTGTCGTGTCGTGTCGTGTCCGTGTCCGTGTCCGTGTTGAGTGCGTGTCCGTGTCGTGTTGAGTGCGTGTCCGTGTCGTGTCGTGTCGTGTCGTGTCCGTGTCCGTGTCGTGTTGAGTGCGTGTCCGTGTCGTGTCGTGTCGTGTCGTGTCCGTGTCCGTGTCCGTGTTGAGTGCGTGTCGTGTCTGTGTCGTGTGCGTGTCGTGTCCGTGTCCGTGTTGAGTGCGTGTCGTGTGCGTGTTGAGTGCGTGTTGAGTGCGTGTCGAGTGCGTGTCGTGTGTGTGTCGTGTGCGTGTTGAGTGCATTTTGTGCCCGTATTTGAGTGGTCAGTGATGTTCTCTGCCGCAGGTGTTCGCTCAGATGCCATGTGTCAGAGCAGTGCTAACGCCGTGTTCACCCAGATGAGTGCGAGCTTACACAGCCTGCACGACGTCACCACAGGTGTGTGTTCAGGTGAGATCAGAGCACTTTATAAGAGTCTCGGTGTGTAAATCTGCTGTCTCCTCAGAGCTGTCCACACACTACAGTCAGAAGGTTTCCCTGGAGCAGGAGCTGCCCACCGCCACACAGAAGCTGCGCACCACCAACGAGTGTCTGCTGGCGTCTCTGGCGGCCCTCACCAGCAGCTGTGGGAAGGTCACAACACACACACACACCGCTCTCACGCTTCACAACACACACCGCTCTGCACACACAGCGCTCTCGTGCTTCACAACTATGGGATGAATTTAGTCTCAAATTGATTAATAAATGCATTCACAATTATCCATGAACTTCATAAATGTTGCAGATATGTTTTACTATCCACAACCAAATGCCTTTCAACTTGCATTCACTTGTCCGAGTAAAAAAGTTGCTTGTCCGGATTTTTTTTTTTTTTTAGTGTGTGTTAATTTATTCTGAAGCAATATTCTCATCAGTGTTCAATCATCTTTGATATTTAAATCGGCATATTGTAATATCTGCACCTTTAAAGGGCATCTCCTTCCCCAATCGTATTAAATGTATGCTTCATCTTTCATTTTAAATTCCTAAATTTGATCAATACATTCAATTATTTAGAATAATAAGACATTATAGGGCTGTTACCCTAGGTAGGGCTGATCAAATTAAATCATTTACACTGAAAAATTAAAACTGCATAAAATAATGTTATGAAATTGATTTACAAATAAGAAACGTTGGAAAGAATGATACTACTTTTAAACATAACACTAAACCGCCATTAGGTGGCGGCCGTCTTAATGAGTGAGTCATTGATTATTTCAATCAAACGATTCGTTCAAACGGCTGATTCATTCAAGAATGAGACATGTTTATGAATGGGTCATGGAATCTTTGACTCAACCGATTCGTTCAAAATGCTGAATCATTCAGTAATGAAAACAGGTTGAGTGCTCCTGTGAGATGCGCCGTGGTTCTGCTGTGATTTTTGTTTGGAACTATTTTCGCTGCTGAAACAGAACAAAAACAGGCAATATTGCATCTAAAATGTAAGTGACTTAATTTTAACTGTTTATTGAACTGTTTTAGTAAATCAATGTCACATTTTCAATCGTGATGGTATTCAGGAAAAATAATTGAGGTTGCTTAACATATGTTAAAAATATAACAACTCCACATTTAGATTTTTTATAGGCAGTATGTTGTTAACTGAGTGTGTGTGTGTGTGCTGCGCTCATTTGTGTAGATTTCTCCTCGAGAGGCTGCGCGAGCGTCAACAGCGCAACCTTACGGTCAGTTTTTTTTACAGTCTATGGTAATACATTATCCACAATCGATCGCAACTTACAATAAATGTAATAAAATCAGAATCATTCTCTCGGTTTAGTGATTCCCTAGTTATTTGTTTATTTTTGTTATTGATGTTCTAATCAGGCTACTTGTCCGGTCGGGCAAGTAAAATTCTCTTTTATTTGTCCCTTCAAAAAATCCACTTGTCCCGGACAAGCGGACAAGCGTTAATGTCGAGCCCTGCAAATAAAACACAGGCCTGTTCTTCTCTCGATCATCAACGTCGTCGCTCCTCCTTTATGCTTCCGCTCCTCCGTGAGAGATGCGAGACCGGTGTGCTCACAGCTGTCGTTCATTAACACTCGCACCACCGGCCTCGCGCCGCTCTCTCACGTCCCTCGGCCTCGTTCTGTTCGCCACAATACACTTCCCACATCTTTTTTCAAAAGTGTGTTTAACTGTTTAGAAGCAGATCTCCTAGAAGTGGTAAATGCCTCACTTCTCTCTTATATGTATATATAATTTTTTGTTGTTGCTTTAAACAGAAAATCATTTTTTAATCAAACGTTTAGCTGTCGCCCTTTATGATAGAACTATTGTGCATTTTTTCACGGTTCTAACGGTGTATGGGTTGACTACATTTTTCTACATTTTTTTTTTGTAGCAGTGAAAAAACCCTACCAACATTAGCTAGAAACAGTATTAAAGTAGTAGTAACGAGTAGAGAAGAGAGCCGTGGAACTGCTCAGTTAGCTTCAGAGTCAGTAACGTTACTGGTAAATGCATTTGCCTAACACACTGTCGCCCAATGTCAAAACGTTTTTATGTAATTATATTATTAGTATAATAATATACTAATAATATATATTACCCACGGCAATGGATCTATTATTAGGGGTGGCCCACCTCTAACAAAGAGTATAGAGGAACAACTTCTATACTCTTTGCCCCTAATAATAGATCCATTGCCACTGAGTAGCTGACGGATGTATTCCGTCAAAATGGCTGACATGCGGCTAGGGGTCATGTGACTGGGAGATCCCTGTTCAACCTGTACATGCTACCAATGAGCCAAATAATGAGAAAGAACCAAATCTCTTACCACAGCTATGCAGACGACACACAGCTCTACTTATCCCTATCGCCTAACGATTACAGCCCCATTGACTCCCTTTGCCAATGCATTGATGAAGTAAACAATTGGATGTGCCAAAACTTTCTTCAGTTAAACAAAGACAAAACTGAAGTCATTGTGTTTGGAAACAAAGATGAAGTTCTCAAGGTGAACGCATACCTTCAGTCTAGGGGTCAAACAACTAAACATCAATTCAGGAATCTTGGTGTGTCTCTAGAGTCAGACCTTAGTTTCAGTAGTCATGTCAAAGCAATAACTAAATCAGCATATTATCACCTGAAAAATATTGCAAGAATTAGATGCTTTGTTTCCAGTCAAGACTTAGAGAAACGTGTGCATGCTTTCATCACCAGCTGGGTGGATTATTGTAATGGACACCTCACTGGCCTTCCCAAAAACACCATAAGACAGTTGCAGCTCATACAGAACGCTGAGCAGAACCAGAACATATGAACACATCACACCAGTCCTCAGCTCTTTACACTGGCTGCCAGTTACATATAGGATTGATTTTAAAGTATTATTACTGGTATATAAATCACTCAATGGCCTAGGACCTCAATACATTGCAGATATGCTCAGTGAATATAAACCCAACAGATCACTCAGATCATTAGGATCACATCAGCTAGAAATACCAAGGGTTCACTTTAAGCTTGGCGAGTCTGCTTTTAGCTACTATACTGGAACTGTTCCAGAAGAGATCAGATGTGCTCCTACAGTAGTCACATTCAAATCCAGACTCAAAACACATCTGTTTAGCTGTGCATTTACTGGATGAGCACTGTACCACTGTTCGTCCGACTGCTTGCACTATTTTATTTCCTTTTTTATTCTAAACTGTTTTAATTAATATTATTTCTTTTGATTATTATAATTCCTTCTATGTTAAGCACTTTGAATTACCATTGTGTATGAAATGCGCTATATAAATAAACTTGCCTTGTCTTGCCTGGCCTGCGTGTCACCTGATCCAAAAATGCACATCTCTCTTGTTGCGTGCACAAATTCTGACCTACATTAATACAAAATCGAGGTTTTGTACTTACAACTATCTTTATTTGTACAAAATGCTGCAAATACATGAAATTCTGGATTTTGCTAATGCATTTATTAATCAATTTGAGACTAATTTCATCCCATACACAACACACACCGCTCTCTTGCTTCACAACACACACCGCTCTCTTGCTTCACAACACACACCGCTCTCTTGCTTCACAACACACACCACTCTCATGCTTCACAACACACACCGCTCTCTTGCTTCACAACACACACCGCTCTCATGCTTCACAACACACACCACTCTCTTGCTTCACAACACACACCGCTCTCTTGCTTCACAACACACACCACTCTCATGCTTCACAACACACACCGCTCTCTTGCTTCACAACACACACCACTCTCATGCTTCACAACACACACCGCTCTCTTGCTTCACAACACACACCGCTCTCATGCTTCACAACACACACCACTCTCATGCTTCACAACACACACCGCTCTCTTGCTTCACAACACACACCGCTCTCTTGCTTCACAACACACACCGCTCTCATGCTTCACAACACACACCGCTCTCATGCTTCACAACACACACCGCTCTCATGCTTCACAACACACACCGCTCTCATGCTTCACAACACACACCGCTCTCTTGCTTCACAACACACACCGCTCTCATGCTTCACAACACACACCGCTCTCATGCTTCACAACACACACCGCTCTCTTGCTTCACAACACACACCGCTCTCATGCTTCACAACACACACCGCTCTCATGCTTCACAACACACACCGCTCTCATGCTTCACAACACACACCGCTCTCATGCTTCACAACACACACCGCTCTCTTGCTTCACAACACACACCGCTCTCTTGCTTCACAACACACACCGCTCTCATGCTTCACAACACACACCGCTCTCATGCTTCACAACACACACCGCTCTCATGTTTCACAACACACACCGCTCTCTTGCTTCACAACACACACCGCTCTCATGCTTCACAACACACACCGCTCTCTTGCTTCACAACACACACCGCTCTCATGCTTCACAACACACACCGCTCTCATGCTTCACAACACACACCACCCTCATGCTTCACAACACACACCGCTCTCTTGCTTCACAACACACACCGCTCTCATGCTTCACAACACACACCGCTCTCATGCTTCACAACACACACCGCTCTCATGCTTCACAACACACACCGCTCTCATGCTTCACAACACACACCGCTCTCATGCTTCACAACACACACCACCCTCATGCTTCACAACACACACCGCTCTCATGCTTCACAACACACACCGCTCTCTTGCTTCACAACACACACCGCTCTCTTGCTTCACAACACACACCGCTCTCTTGCTTCACAACACACACCGCTCTCATGCTTCACAACACACACCGCTCTCTTGCTTCACAACACACACCGCTCTCATGCTTCACAACACACACCGCTCTCTTGCTTCACAACACACACCGCTCTCATGCTTCACAACACACACCGCTCTCTTGCTTCACAACACACACCGCTCTCTTGCTTCACAACACACACCGCTCTCATGCTTCACAACACACACCGCTCTCATGCTTCACAACACACACCGCTCTCTTGCTTCACAACACACACCGCTCTCATGCTTCACAACACACACCGCTCTCATGCTTCACAACACACACCGCTCTCATGCTTCACAACACACACCGCTCTCATGCTTCACAACACACACCGCTCTCTTGCTTCACAACACACACCGCTCTCATGCTTCACAACACACACCGCTCTCTTGCTTCACAACACACACCGCTCTCATGCTTCACAACACACACCGCTCTCATGCTTCACAACACACACCGCTCTCATGCTTCACAACACACACCGCTCTCTTGCTTCACAACACACACCGCTCTCATGCTTCACAACACACACCGCTCTCTTGCTTCACAACACACACCGCTCTCTTGCTTCACAACACACACCGCTCTCATGCTTCACAACACACACCGCTCTCATGCTTCACAACACACACCGCTCTCTTGCTTCACAACACACACCGCTCTCTTGCTTCACAACACACACCGCTCTCTTGCTTCACAACACACACCGCTCTCATGCTTCACAACACACACCGCTCTCATGCTTCACAACACACACCGCTCTCATGCTTCACAACACACACCGCTCTCTTGCTTCACAACACACACCGCTCTCATGCTTCACAACACACACCGCTCTCTTGCTTCACAACACACACCGCTCTCTTGCTTCACAACACACACCGCTCTCATGCTTCACAACACACACCGCTCTCATGCTTCACAACACACACCGCTCTCTTGCTTCACAACACACACCGCTCTCATGCTTCACAACACACACCGCTCTCTTGCTTCACAACACACACCGCTCTCATGCTTCACAACACACACCGCTCTCATGCTTCACAACACACACCGCTCTCATGCTTCACAACACACACCGCTCTCATGCTTCACAACACACACCGCTCTCTTGCTTCTGACGCCTCTCTGTCCTCCGGTTCACTGTCTGATGCCTGCCGAACGGTCTCTCACACAGATGGCCACCTTCTTCAGCAACAGCCTGGATTTCCTGGCGTCGTGTCCTGGTTACGGTCCGCGAGGAGGCGTCCTGAACCCGCTGCAGGCCCACAGCGTGATGGAGAACAAGAGGCGCGCCGCCACATACATGAGCGCCATCAGGAAGGTCACAGTCTTTATTACTTTCCTTTAAAGTACAGGTCAAGCTTTGATTTGGGAAGGGAAGGAGGGAAGAAAGGCTCATACAAAGTAGAAAAATATAAAAACAAGATAAAAGTACATGAGTAACATTGGTCCTCTATTGAAACGGTCCTCTATGCTGTTTTAGCTGATCACATGCCTGATTGCAATAGTCCAGTCAGGAAATGGAGAGGTTCTTAAGCACTTGATCTTGATGATATGGTGTTTTTGCAGTGACTGAGATTCACTGATAGTTACAGTGTTTTCTCTTACTGTAATAGCCTCTTGTAGCTGTTCTGTTTTCTCTTAAGGTGATGATACACAGGGCAACTTTTTGAGCAATGTTGCTGGGCAATGTTGCCGTAAACGGACAACCAGATGAGACACAGGGCCCACGACCGATCTAAATTATCCAGATAAAAATGTATTGCCCATTTTCAATGAGAAAGTGCCCTAGCAACAATCACTGGGCAAGATTGCCCAGCAACATTGCTCAAAAAGTTGCCCTGTGTATCATCACCTTTACTGTAATAGCCTCTTCTAGCTTGTTGCGTTATTTGTTGTTCAGCATCGGTCACAGCACAATATATTTGACAATAGTGGAAAGCACTTCACAAATAAATGGACAGCTACAAGGCCTATTTGCACAGTTCGGTCCTGTGAATGTTGATGTGTGTTCTTGTGTTTTCAGGTCAGACCAGAATCAGTGCCGTACAGAGAAGCTTTAGCTAACCGACATGTTCTGACGAGCTCTACTGAGAGTCGAGAGGGACTCATGCAGCAGGTACCTGAACCTGTCTGTCTCTCTCCTCTGTCTGTCTGTCCAGCCGTCTGTCTGACGGTGTGTGTGTTTGTCAGGTTGTCCAGAGTCAGGAGAAGATGTGTCGTCTGGAGCAGGAGAAGGAGCACTGGCTGCTGGAGGCTCAGCTGGGTCAGGTGCGATTACAGAAGGAGAGTCAGCGCATCGCTCAGCTGGAGGCTCAGATCCTCGCCGGGTTTCCAGCAGAAGCACACAGCGCTGCTCAGATCCTCTCCGGGGCTCCAGCAGAACCACACAGCACTGCTGACGGACCCGGTGCCGCCCGTCCTGATAGTCCAGAGCCCGTCCAGGACACCAGCCTGGTGAGTGACCCCATGCTAGAACAGTGAATCCATGGTTCATCTCCCTAATCAGACACACCTGCCCATGAGTCAGCAGCTGTTTTAAACAGAAGAAAATGTGCAGTGTTGATTGTGTGTAACTACAGGCAAACAATTGCCTTGCGTACAGTACTGTAAATGCATCAGAAAACATGGAATCCAACAGAATTATGAATAATGACTACATCGGCACTTTTCATCAATAACATCAACATCAACACGTTTCCATGTATAGTAGGTATGTCAAAACTCTGTACCAAGCCGATACTGAAATTATAACAATGCAATGATACCAGGTTTTCTACAGCACTGGTAGTAAAGAGACTCCCTGATAGATGACTGCATTCAGATGCTCCTGTGTGTTTGTGAAAGGTTGAGCCAATCACAGACATTAGCTCTTGAACACAGTGTCCAATCAGAGGTGTTTAAGTTTGTCAGGAAGCCATTCAGGGGTTCTCTTTCTAACATCCATTCGGTATCTCACTAGGGGATTGCCTCCGGCGTGACCGACTGTGGAAGCACCAATTACACCACATCTGTCAGACTGACCGACCAATCGCTACAGCGATCAGGGAGTCCCACCTTACCTTCTAAACTAATACGATTCAGTTTGTATTAGATACCAGAAAATAAAAGTTTATTTTCAGAATTACTCTTTATACACTGCTCCGGGATAGTAAACCTACACGTCACGTGAGAGTTTACCGAACGAAGAGAGTGGAGAGTGATGGCCACGGCTGGAACGGCAGAGAGCACGGGAGGAAATGATGCTCCTCCTCACATGTGCTCCTGTGGCTTATGGATTTCGGCGAGAGATTCACATTCGCTCTGCATGTCATGCTTGGGTGTTAAGCATGCCCAACGGCTGCCATAACTGTTCTGGTTTTCGTACTAAGATCCGTGAAAGGAGACTTAGAGTTGTAATAACAGGAAACAAGGACCCATGCTTTTCCTCTCAGACTCAGCCCAGAGAGGAGACAGTTAAACAGCCTCCTGAGCCAGGGACCTGGGGCGAGATTATGGACTTGGAGTCCCCAGACCTCCCCCCTCTCTTTGGAGATGTCCTCGCGGGAATAGCGGGTAAGATGATGATGAAGATGAGGAATTATCCCCTCATCTTCTAGACGACGATGAAGAAAAAGAGGATGACGACATTCTCCCTCCTAATTCATCTCGTCCACCGAGTAACCAGAGTGGGGACCCCCCCTCTTCCCCCACAATGTACTTAGACCTCATAAAAGTCTTGTCGCAGGGCTCCGGCCAAACTTTCCATCGACTGGCCCTCCCAGTAGGTGGGCCAAGGCAGAGAGGCATCTCTACAATGGTAAGAGGTTACCGTCACGCCTCGCGTCAGACAATTCTTCCCAGCGGTCCCTGCGTGCATGGCGGAGATGAAAAGACATTGGGACAAACCGTTTTCTCACCGGATGCCCGTTAAGGGTTTGGCACGTCTGGATATACAGGATATGAGCTGGGGTTTATCTGACCCACCTATAGCAAATTAGCTCTTAAGGAAAATAATAATAATTATTCACAATTTATGATTAATTATTCTCCATTCAGCTAGGCTCATCATCCATAACTCCATCAAGGTCAGCTAGGAACCTTGGGGTTGTAATTGATGATCAGTTGAACTTCACAGACCACATTGCTAGAACTGCCCGGTCCTGCAGATTTCCCTTGCACAACATTAGAAGGATCAGGCTCTTCCTAACAGAGCTACACAACTCCTTGTCCAAGCACTTGTTCTATCCAGACTGGACTATTGTAATGCTCTCCTGGCTGGTCTTCCAGCTTGCCCTGTCAAACCTCTACAATTGATCCAGAATGCTGCAGCCAGAGTGGTCTTTAATAAGCCAAAGAGACACACATCACTCATCTCCTCACAAAGTTGCACTGGTTGCCAGTTGCCGCTCGCATTAAATTCAAGTCACTGACGTTTGCCTACAGAACAACCACTGGCACTGCTGCCTCTTACCTAAACTCATTACTTCAGACTTATGTACCATCCAGAAACTTGCGCTCTGCTAGCGAATGTCGTCTTGTGGTACCATCTCATAGAGGCACAAAATCTCTTTCTCGGACCTTTACTATGACTGTTCCCTGTTGGTGGAAGGATCTGCCTAACTCAACCAGAGCTTCTGAGTTAGTAGCCACTTTCAAGAAACTGCTGTAGACGTATCTTTTTCGGCAGCACTTGATCCAGTAATACTAACACTTTCTCTTTTCTTCTATTTTATTCTCTTCTATTCTATTCTATTCTACTATTTAAAAAAATAAAAAAAATAAAAAAATTGCGTTAAATTAAACTGAGAGGGGTCATAGCACTTACGTATTGTTGTCTTACTGTTAGTTTAACTGCTTCTATTGTTCTCATTTGTAAGTCGCTTTGGATAAAAGCGTCTGCTAAATGAATAAATTTAAATGTAATGTATTTTCAGAGCATCTCATTAAATGTATACTTGCATGGGCTTTGCAGTGAAAGCATTTTGTGAAGTTCCTGAAGAAGGATTTTGAGGGTTCCATGAGTCTCAATCGATTTCTTCTGCGTTGAATGAAGAAATGGAGATGAACTGGCATGATTTGTTTGACTCTGTTCTGGTTGAAAGTTCTCTCTCTCTCCATGAGCACATGGCTAGAGTGCAGACTGTGGCATGGCAGCCCTGGGCCGGAGAGGCCACGCAGAGCAACCAGGAGAAGGGAGGAAGTCAGAAGAGTTGATGGTTGGAGTTGCGATGGATGACTTCTGCATTGAATGAAGAAATTGTGCCAAACTCCTGATGTTGTCCTTGATTCTAGTGTGGTTGAGAGAGTCCTCTCTCTCCTGGATGAGCAAGTGGCTGGTTGTGAGTCAAGGCTTGCTGCCCTGTGGCCTGGGTCGGCCACGCAGGACAGCAACCCAAACATACAAGAAAGCCAAGAGAGGAAAGGGCTTGTGTAGAGGCAATTTAAAGCCTGAGAAAGGTCCCACCTCTCAGGGTTGGCTCGACCAATAAGAAAGGTGAAATTTCTAAGCAGGAAATTCCTCTTTTGGGAGGATTTATGACTCTCACTCAAGGGTGTTTAGACATGGGCCTTGCCGTTTGTGTCCATTTATACTCAGATATATATAAAAAACACACACTGCATTCTATGAGAAGGCGATGTACACTAAAGTGTGAGTCATTAAATGAGGATTAATTAGATAGGATAAATGATACCGTCGGGATTACATTGACTGTTGGTTATCATAAAATTCATTCACACAGTGTCCTGGGGTGCATGTTCATTTATAGATCAGTTCGTCCATAAAGTCTGTTTTAAGGGCTGTGGGTTTTTTCTATGGCTGTTCCTTTTTCCACGTGACCACATTTTTTATAGCAATAAATCTCCTTATCAGTGAGTAACCATGGCAACTGAGGCTCTTCTTGCCCTAGTTGGGGGATGGGTCCGTAGATCCCAGAGTGAGTTTTAAAAATTATTTGTTAAATATAACAAATAATTGTTTCTAATTTGTTTCACTCATTACACTTCCCCAGTGGAGCTTTCAGTGGCCAACCACCTACATCCAGGTCGTAGAGCAGCATTTTCGTTGGCGGGCACCACACTACTGGGAAAAACTGAGCGGTTTTCAGCATCTGTGTTTCAAAAAATTTACAAATCTTCTGCTTTGGCCATCAGGGTCCTGAATGTGACATCTCCTCTGACAG
Source organism: Siphateles boraxobius (assembly GCF_051911475.1). Classification (NCBI taxonomy): domain Eukaryota; kingdom Metazoa; phylum Chordata; class Actinopteri; order Cypriniformes; family Leuciscidae; genus Siphateles; species Siphateles boraxobius. The sequence continues at coordinate 587,603 of NW_027508816.1, read as the reverse complement.
CATACCAGGCGGAGCTACTGGAGGAGATTGGCCGCATGCTGGACGCTGGCTCTCCGAACCCAGCGCTCTGGGAGGAGATTTGCGTGATAGCGAATCTGAATCTCCACACATCACGTGGGGCGGTTCAAAGCTGCGGCAGAAGTATGGGGCTAGCTGTAGTGGGGAAAGAGCATTATGGCTCAGTCTCTCAGGCCTTTCTGAGAAGGAAAGAGTGGAGTTTCTGGACGCCCCCATAGACTCCAAGGCTATGATTGGCTCTACTGTCACAGCTATGCACCAACAGTGTGACTTGAGGAGGAAGGAGGGAGAGGTGTTCGAGACCTGCTTACCTGGAAAGACTACAGCTTGACCATACCAGCCTGCCCGCGTGAATTTAACGCTACAGTCAAAAAGGGGCTACCCAGACTATTCCCCTACCTCAACCCACGGGGTTAATGATGAGGTCAGGAGCGGATGTTTGCACAAGCAAAACAGGTGTGGAAATAAAAAAATTCACACGCATCCAGGCCAAGAGCCAAGGGCGGAGAAATGTGTGAAAATAACAAAAAAATAAGACCAAAAAATTCCTCATTGCGCACACTCGCTGCGCAAATGTAGAGCTGGCGTGCATGTGCAGTATCTCGGTGGGTTTTATCCACAATAAAGAAAGGTTACAGACTCCAATTCACTGTAATACCACCAAATTTCGATGGAGTGGTTATGCAAAGGAGTAATAAGAACTGTGCCACGAGAGGAAAGTCATCAGGGTTTTACTCCCGGTACTTAATTCCCGGTACGTAATTCCAAAGAAAGGGGGAGGTCTCCGCCCTATTTTAGATTTGCAGAACCTGAACACCTCAGGAGGTACAGGTTCTAAATGTTCGGGTTACGAACTCTGTCCCAGACGTTCCATCACGGAGATTGGTTTACATCGATAGACCTCAAAGATGCTTCTTTCCATATAGACATTTTTCCTCTTCATAGGAAATTTCTCAGGTTTGCTTTTCAGAGCAAAGCCTACGAGTATTTGATGATCCAATTCGTGCAGTTGCATCTCTCTTTTTCAGAAAGATAGATCGGTTCCACCTCAGGATGGAATGGTGTGAGGCTATTGGTGTTGATGGCCACTGCAGTAGCCGTAATTCCCCTGGGACTGTTGAGAATGAGAGACTTTCAGCACTGGACAGCGACTCGGAGCACGCGTCTCGGAGAGTGATTGTCACAGAAGAGTGTGTGAGAGCGTTGCATCACTGGAGAGCTCCCACATTTCTCGTGGAGGGGACTGCTTTAGGTCCGATCACTCTAAGAAAGGTGGTGACGACAGATGCATCACTTACAGGCTGGGGGGCGGTGTTCGAGGGCAGAATGGTGTGGGGAGTGTGGTCTCCATCTCAAAGGGAGAAACACATAAATTACTTGGAACTATTAACAGTGTTGCTAGCACTAAGCCACTTTATTCAGTTCCTTCAGGGATATCATGTGTTGGTCAGAACAGACAACACAACAGTGGTAGCATACATAAACACGCAGGGGGGAGTGCACTCTGGACAGCTGCACAGTCTTGCGCAGAGACTAATTGTGTGGGGCAACACTCGGTTCCTGTCGTTACAAGCAATGCATGTACCGGGAATAATGAACAGGAGCCGATTTGTTGTCCTGGGGAAATCCCATGTATGAAGATTGGACACTCCACCCTCCTGTGGTGAGTCAGAAATGACAGAGATATGGACAGGCTGCCGTAGATCTCTTCGCATCGCGCTAAAACGCACAGGTCTCTCTCCAGGATGCTCTAGCCCACCCATGGCCAAACGCACTGTTGTACGCATTCCCCCCGCTGAGCCTCATCGGGCCAACACTTCAGAGGGTGAGGGAATTCAGACATTCGCTAATTCTGATTGCACCGTTTTGGCCGGGGAATTTGTGGATAGCGGAGATAATTCCACTTCTATATGACCAGCCCTGGGGCCGGTTTCACAAAGCTATTTTAGACCGGTCTATAGTGTTAGACAAGTCTAAAATTTGCTCATAGACTAGTCTAATGCACGTTAGACTATTTCACAAAAATAAAGACTTACTTAATTTAGACCAAAAAAATTAGACCCCTTACCCCAGGCTAACTCAGGTCTAAGACTCTGTTACCTTGGCATCCAGCAGTAACAATCAGTTACATTACAAACAGTCAAAAGAAAAGGGAAAATGGCTCATAATTTGTGGTTTTCTGATGACGTTATGGAGAGAGCTATGAGAAGGGAAAGAGTTTTTATGATTTTTCCTCTTAAATATTTCTTTTTTGGCATCTTGTACCATGTTTTTGTATCTTTTCTGTACGTCTTTAACGCTCCGCTCAACGGTCGGATTAACGTTGTTAACTGTGATAGCAATCTTTTTCCAAATTAAACATTTCTTCTAGTTACTACATTCTCCACTTCTCCACTACATGCTCCTCCAACAAGCACATATTTTCTGCTGGGGTAAACTGCACTGAGAGGTTGAATGCGCTTACTCGCCATGTTTTTTTGTTTTGAAAAGTCTTATTTTACCAAGAATGCATTGCAGTGTTGTCCTACTTAAGATAGTCAGAGTCTTAAGTTCTTTGTGCAACGGTCTGATTTAGATGTCTATCTGAAGTCTGACTATCCACTATATCTAAGCCATAGTCAAAGTCTATCTTTGTGAAACCGGGCCCTGGTCTCTCGCGCTGCGCAGAGACCTTCTCTCCCAGTGAAACGGAGAGATATTTCATCATGCCCCTCACAAGATAGCTCTCTGGGCTTGGTCCATGAGATGATGAATTTAAACGCCATCAGGTTACCCCCTAATGTGATCGAAACATTTCAGAGTGCGAGTGCAGCCTCTACGCACTCTTTGTATGATCATAAGTGGGGAGTTTTTGAACGATGGTGTGCAGAGAGACAAATGATCTCGTTCTTATGCTCTGTATCAGATGTTCTCTGTTTCCTGCAGGAAACTATTTCCCTATTAGATGAAGGTAGAGCCTTTCCAATGGTAAAGGTCTATCTTTCAGCCATCTCAGCATGTCATATGGGGTTGGATTCAGGAACGATAAGCCAGCACTCCTTGATATGTTGATATATGAGGTGGGCGAGACGGTTACTTCCGGTCATGAATTCCCTGATCCCACCCTGGGATTTATCTGTGGTTCTGGATGCGCTCTCCCAGCCTCCTTTTGAACCATTGCTGAGTATTGATTTACAGCGCCTGTCTTTGAAGACAGCTTTACTACTGGCTCTCACTACAGCAAAGCCAGTAAATGAATTACCTGCTGAGTGCGCGTTTTGGAGAGTGATTGTCACAGAAGAGTTTGTGAGAGCGTTGCGTAACTGGAGAAAGAGGAACTGGAGAACTTAGGAATGAATGCCTTGTTAGTTTTCAGCAAAACTTTCGAGCCACCCGCTGCAAACTGCATACAGGAAGAATGTACAGACGTACATTCTTCCTGTATGCAGTGTGCAGCGGGTGGACATTAGAAGACATTTGGAGCAAACGATCTGTAGATTTGTTGCCGTTCTTTCCACCACCTTTTTTTCATCAGAGTAAGAGGGGTTACATTGTCAGTGCGCACTCTGCACACTTATGTTCAGAGAACATGTGTGTTTCGAAGGAGTAGTCAGCTTGTTGTCTCGTGGGCTAACAGTTAAAAGGGGAGACCCATTTCACGTCAGCGGCTCTCTCATTGGATGGTGAATGCGCCCCTCCTGGGCGCTGTTCAGGGGTGTCTTCATTCAGGACATATGTGCTGCGGCGAGCTGGCCATCACCGCACACTTTTGTCAGATACTATAGATTGGATGTGACTGTGCCCCTCGTTGGCTTACTCAGTGCTCGGTGTGGGAGCGGCGAGTGTAAAGTCATAACACTTCACACATCTCTCGTTCTTATTGTGTTTCCAGTTAAACACCCTGATGTTGGTCCACTTTTACCCTTTTTCCACCAACGCATTTTGAGAGCCGGTTCGGAGCTGGTGCCTACTCGTGAACCAGTTCTTTGTGTTTCGACAGACAAAGAACCTGTTCTCGGCCAGGAAAATTGGTTCCAAAGCGGCACCAACTCTTTGCTGGACTAGAACCAGAGAACCGTTCTTTTACCACGTCTATTTACGTCGGGGGCTGGGGGCGTGGTGACCAACAACACGACGGGAAAGGTTGTGACCGCCATTGCTAAAAACACAGTGCTAGTAGAAAGATAGTCTGACCACAAAGACTATCTATCGCAAAGCCAGGAGAAACATTTGCAGAAAGACGATGTAGTCCGCCATTGTAATTGTTATGCTTAAAGTTGTCGCAAGCGTTTCAGGGAAAGCTAAGACATACGGCGACGTACACAGTGACGTAACGACATCGTTCACTGGGCTCTCTAGTCAGTGGAAAAACAAACAGGTTCTGAGAAGGTTCGCAAGTTGAACCAACTTTGAACCAGCACCAGTTCTGAACCAGTTCTTTTTTTGGTGGAAAAGGGGTATTTGGGGTTTTATAGAGGCTTATGAGGGCATGGGTTTCATTTTAGTGTCAGAACCAAGGCCATTAGTTTCCACTTTCATTGTTGCGTCTGTTCATACAGCATATCGGCAATACGGGAGTGGTCTATATCCCTTAGTGAGATACCGAACGGAGAACATTAGGTTACTTGTGTACCCTGATAACAGAAGTGAGGTATCTCACCTCACGCCCTCCTTGCAGACTACAAGGTGAAGAAGATATGCATAGCATGGTATATACCAAGGAGCCGGGACTCCCCTGATCGCTGTAGCGATTGGTCTGTCAGTCTGATAGACGTTGTGTAATTGGTGCTTCCACAGTGGGTCACGCCGGAGGCGATCCCTTAGTGAAATACCTCACTTCTGTTATCAGTGAACTGGGGTTACGCAAGTAACCTGATGTTTTGTTCACCGCAGCCTCACCAATCCTTTCATAGTAACTGACAAACACACTATGTAGATTCTTTGTCAGGGATACATATTACTCGCATTTTATTAAATTCACCGTTTTAAAAATGAAAAATGGCTCACTTGCGTGATGCACAGACATAATGCGTGAGAGTTGAGCAGCGTTCAGGTGTGCGGCTCAGGGATTCACAGGAACTGCATCAGCATGTGTTTGAAAAAGCTCTGGAAACACTGACACATTTAAATGTATTTGTCATACAGTGTCAAGTCTACCATTTCTTTGTTGCTGCAGGTCTCAAAAATGAGTACAGATTTTTTTTTTACTATACATTATAACTTCAAACAGAACTTGGTTTTTATATATATGTGTGTGTGTGTGTGTGTGTTTGTATATATATAAAAAAAATTCTGTTTAGAGTTATAATGTACAGAAAAGAAAAAAAACTACTCATTTTTGAGATGTACAGTATATATATATAGTATAAAAATATATTATTGGGTTTAAAACTAAAAATATTGAACTTTTGGTGCAGCTGTAATATTTGTATCATCTGTCTCTATTATCAGGTCGGCATTTTAACCATCACGTCCTGCAGCGAGAGCGTATGTATTCATGTTCTACTTTCTTAAATAACCTTATCTGCATATTCAGATTCATGCAGTATATTCCATATCATAATCATCTTTCCAGCCTATTTGAAATCGTGGTGCTAAATCAAGCCGCTCATGTCATGTTGATGTTGATGATGATGATGTTTGTGTGCCGTAGGCTGCAGATCAGGAATCTCGTGAGCATCTGATCAAAACTCATTACATGAGCCGCGTTTCAGATCTGACTTCTCAACTGCAGATTTGTGACAGCAAAGCCGTCCACTTCCACGCTGAGGTCAGTACTCAACACATCACAGTACTCAACACTTATAACACTGTCTCCTCTTCACCAATAAGCTGGTGTGTGGGGGGCATCCTGGCGCAATATGGCTGCCGTCGCATCATCCAGGTGGATGCTGCACATTGGTGGTGGTTGAGGAGATTTCTCCGTTCTATGTAAAGCACTTTGAGTATATATAAATGTAACAAATTATTATTATTAACACACCCCAGTCTTCAACACACCACAGTACTCAACGCACCACAGTATTCAACACGCTCAGTACTCAACACACCACAGTACTCAACTCACCTCAGTACTCAACGCACCACAGTACTCAACGCACCACAGTACTCAACTCAACAAAAGTACTCAACGCACCACAGTACTCAACATACTACAGTACTTAACGCACCACAGTACTCAAAACACTACATTACTCAATGTACTACAGTACTCAACGCACCACAGTACTCAACGCACCCCAGTACTCAACTCACCAAAAGTACTCAACGCACCACAGTACTCCACATACTACACTACTTAACGCACCACAGTACTCAACGCACTACAGTACTCAATATACTACAGTACTCAACGCACCACAGTACTCAACGCACTACATTACTCAATATACTACAGTACTTAACGCACCACAGTACTCAACGCACTACATTACTCAATATACTACAGTACTCAACGCACCACAGTACTCAACGCACCCCAGTACTTAACTCACCAAAAGAACTCACTGACCACAGTACTCAACATACTACAGTACTCAACGCACCACAGTACTCAACATACTACAGTACTCAACGCACCACAGTACTCAACACACCCCAGTACTCAACTCACCAAAAGTACTCAACGCACCACAGTACTCAACATACTACAGTACTTAACGCACCACAGTACTCAACGCACTACAGTACTCAACCTACTACAGTACTCAACGCACCACAGTACTCAACTCACCAAAAGTACTCAACGCACCACAGTACTCAACATACTACAGTACTTAACGCACCACAGTACTCAACGCACTACAGTACTCAACCTACTACAGTACTCAACGCACCACAGTACTCAACGCACCCCAGTACTCAACTCACCACAGTACTCAACGCACCACAGTACTAGTATGTTGAGTTCTGTGGTGTGTTGAGTACAGTGGTGAGTTGAGTACTGGGATGCGTTGAGTACTTTGGTGCGTTGAGTACTGGGGTGCGTTGAAGACTGTGGTTGGTTAATAAACGCACAACAGTACTCAATGCACCACAGTACTTAACGCATCCCAGTACTCAACTCACCACAGTACTCAACGCACCACAGTACTCAACGCACCACAGTACTCAACATTCTACAGTACTTAATGCACCACAGTACTCAACTCACCATTGTACTCAACGCCCCCAGTACTCAACTCACCACAGTGCTCAACGCACCACAGTGCTCAACGCCCCCAGTACTCAACTCACCACAGTGCTCAACGCACCACAGTACTTAACGCACCCCAGTACTCAATGCACCACAGTAAGCAAGGCAAGGCAAGTTTATTTATATAGCGCATTTCATACACAATGGTAATTCAAAGTGCTTTACATAGAAGAAATTAAAATAATCAAAAGAAATCAGAATAATTAAAACAGTTTAGAATAAAAGATAAAATACAGAATAATTAAAACAATTTAGAATGAATAATATAATAAAATACAGTACGAGCAGTCGGACGAACAGTGGCACAGTGCTCATTCAGTAAATGCACAGCTAAACAGATGTGTTTTGAGTCTGGATTTGAATGTGACTACTGTAGGAGCACATCTGATCTCTTCTGGAAGCTGTTCCAGCATAGTAGCTAAAAGCGGTCTCGCCATGCTTAAAGTGAACCCTTGGTATTTCTAGCTGATGTGATCCTAATGATCTGAGTGATCTGTTGGGTTTATATTCACTGAGCATATCTGCAATGTATTGAGGTCCTAGGCCATTGAGTAATTTATATACCAGTAATAATACTTTAAAATCAATCCTATATGTTACTGGCAGCCAGTGTAAAGAGCTGAGGACTGGTGTGATGTGTTCATATGTTCTGGTTCTGCTCAGCGTTCTGTATGAGCTGCAACTGTCTTATGGTGTTTTTGGGAAGGCCAGTGAGGTGTCCATTACAATAATCCACCCTGCTGGTGATGAAAGCATGCACACGTTTCTCTAAGTCTTGACTGGAAACAAAGCATCTAATTCTTGCAATATTTTTCAGGTGATAGTATGCTGATTTATTTATTGCTTTGACATGACTACTGAAACTAAGGTCTGACTCTAGAGACACACCCAGATTCCTGACTTGATGTTTAGTTGTTCGACCCCTAGACTGAAGGTATGCGTTCACCTTGAGAACTTCATCTTTGTTTCCAAACACAATGACTTCAGTTTTGTCTTTGTTTAACTGAAGAAAGTTTTGGCACATCCAATTGTTTACTTCATCAATGCATTGGCAAAGGGAGTCAATGGGGCTGTAATCGTTAGGCGATAGGGCTAAGTAGAGCTGTGTGTCGTCTGCATAGCTGTGGTAAGAGATTTGGTTCTTTCTCATTATTTGGCTCATTGGGAGCATGTACAGGTTGAATAGGAGTGGCGCAAGAATTGAGCCTTGAGGGAGTCCGCATGTCATGGATGTCCACTCAGACTTATGATCTCCAATACTCACATAATAACCTCTGCCTCCTAAGTATGACCTGAACCATTTTAGGACTATCCCAGAAAGCCCCACCCAGTTTTCCAGCCTGTCAAGAAGTATGTTGTGATCGACAGTGTCGAATTCAGCACTGAGGTCTAGTAGTACCAGCACTGATAATTTGCCTGTATCAGTATTTAAGCGAATATCATTTATTATTTTTATGAGCGCGGTCTCTGTGCTGTGATGCGGTCGGAAACCAGATTGAAAATTGTCAAAGTATCCATTCGAGCTTAAGAATTTGTTCAGCTGATTGAACACAACTTTTTCAATGATCTTGCCTATGAAAGGAAGATTTGAGATCGGTCTATAGTTGGTTAATATGGTCTTATCCAGATTGCTCTTTTTCAGGAGGGGCTTGACAACAGCAGTTTTCAGGGAGTTCGCAAAACCTCCAGAGAGAAGTGAAACATTTACCACTTCTAGGAGATCTGCTTCTAAGCTGTGTAACACATTTTTGAGAAAAGATGTGGGAAGTGCATCAAGGGCGCAGGTTGATGTTTTTAGGTGCTGTACGGTTTCTTCCAAAATTTTGCCATCAATTTCTTTGAAATCAGACATAGTGGCTACTTTCTCATGCTGTTGTCTGATCTGCTTGACCCCAGCGCAACTCAAGGATGAGCTGATCACCTTTCTGATATTATTGATTTTCTCAGAGAAGAAAGAAGCAAACTCACTGCACTTTCTCACTGAGAGCATTTCACTGGGAATCTGGCTTGGGGGGTTTGTCAGTCTCTCTACAGTAGCAAAAAGAGTGCACGTGTTGTTTATATTGCTGTTTATAATATTCGAGAAGAAAGTCTGTCTAGCTTTGCCTAGTTCCTTATTGAAAGCATGGATGCTGTCTTTGTAGATGTTATAATGGACTACAAGTTTTGTCTTCCGCCACATGCGCTCTGCTTTTCTGCATTGTCTTTTCATATTTTGCACTGCTGTTGAGTTTCTCCAAGGTGCTTTTTGTCTGCCACTCTTCTTCCTGACTTTCACAGGAGCAATATCATCAATTACACTCTTAACTTTTGAGTTAAAAGAATCAAGGAGAAAATCAACAGAGTCAGCAGATATGCTTGGTGTTAAAGATATAGCCTTCATAAATAGTACACTAGTGTTCTCATTTAAGCATCTCTTCTTGACAGACACAGATCTAGCTTCAATGGTAGGAGAGATCATTATATCAAAGAGAATACAGAAATGATCAGACAGTGCTACATCCTTAATAACAATCGATGTTTAGACCCTTGCTGATAAGTAAATCTAGAGTGTGTCCACGATTATGTGTGGGTCCATGTACATGCTGAGTCAGATCAAAAGTATTTAATACAGTTTTGATTTCTTTAGCCATATTGGTTTCTGCATTATCTATGTGAATGTTAAAATCTCCAGTACTCCAGATCTTAAGCCAGATCAATACTATTGTTGAATAATAAATGTCCCCAACTAAGCAAGCCAAAAGCCAAGGCAACATTGGCAAGGAATCAACTCCATCAGTGACAGAATGGAGAAAAAAACCTTGGGAGAACCCAGGCCCTGGTGGCCTGTATACAGTAGCCAGCACAAATCTCAAACGTGATTTATCATTTACACTAGATAGTGTTACATTAAGCACCAACACCTCATAATAATTATATTTTAAACTAGACTTCTCAGTAATTCTGAAGATATTACTATAAATTACAGCAACACCACAAAAAAACCTGACAGCTCAAAAAGTAAATGAATATTGTAAGCTTGCTTTAGTGAATTTGGGTAAAGAAACAAGACTGTGTTGAACACAGATTGTTTTTACCTTGTATTATCTAGAGTTATTAGATATATAGTTGACTATAGCTATATAATATCTGAACTAATGATATATTTATTGTGAGCATGGAGCGTCTTGTACGGCTGTGGTGTTTGTGAGTGTTTCAGCAGTAGTGCGGTGAGTCAGAAGCACATGCTGTCTGCTGCGTGACTGATTCTTTCACTGCATATTCAGACCCGCTGAAAACCCCCCTGACCAAATGAACCTTAGTGGATCTTAGTTTAGTATAAATGTTCTGGAAGTGTTTGCTTGTGCACTGAAGAGTTACGAAGCATCCATTCATGCCACAATAAACATGTATATACATGATGCTTTTTGAAAGAAGAATTTTACATGGTATAAGCGATCATTACATTGAGAGATCGACCGATATTGATTTGTTTTATTACAGATACAATACCAATTATTTGCATGTTTATGTGCCCTATATATATATATATATATATATATATATTGTTTTATTTAACACTTTTTAAATAATGTAATTTTTGTAATTTCACTCCCTCCTTACATAAACAAAACACACTTCTACATCAATAAATGGAGTCTGAAAGAGTGCATATGTGTGTGTGTGTATATATATAGTGCACTGTCACTAAAGTGTCTTTTTTTTAGGTTTACAAACAGGTAATGAATATAGCATGTAAAAATAATTATAACAAATTAAAAAAGCTTAAAACATTCTGAACTGCCTGAATAAAATAACATTACTGCTGTCATTTTTTGCATCTTATTATTTATAACAACAAATAGAGAACATAAATAAATGACAGGAGAGTCTATCAACTCCCCATAAATATAAGCATTTGTTTTAAAGTACAGTTTTTAAAGGTTTATGTGTTGGTTGATGGGCTAAAGAGTGAAGAGAATGGAAAATGTTGGAATATTCGCTGGATCAGCAAACATTGTCAGAAAAATAAACAAAACAGTGAATACATTATCCCAGTTACCGAGTCTATTTCATCTGGCATGTTATCAGAATTATTAATCATGTTTTTGTTGGTCTAGATTATGATATACCTGACTGTGTGCTGTGTATTTACGAAGAACGTCTCTCTCGAAGATAATAATTAATTCCCACAGAGTTGTAATAATTTGTTTTTTAGCTAAATAAAAGTAATATAGCTAATACAAAAGTAATATGTTAATATAATTTAAGGAGTTTTAAAAAAGTGGGTCGTGTTAAAAGCTGCATAAGGTGGCCATGCTGAAACATAAACCCGGTGAGTGAACGGCTCTATAAACGTGACTTCACAAGACTGATGAGCAGACAACATAGAGAAAATTAAATTCAGCAATTTTTTTCAAAAATGCATATTTCATGGCCGTTTTATTTAATTAATGTAAAGTTACGTCTTTATTGAGACAGGACTTGGCGGATTACGTGACTCCGTGAGTTTGTCTCTATTTTTTTAGCGCCAAGTTTAAACTACATATGCACAAATATGATATGTTACATAAATGCTTATCTCATTTGTGCATTATTGGCTGTTATATTAAATAAAGTTTATAATTAAGGGATGCGAGTTATTTTACCGTAGTTGACTCGTCTCCTGTCAGAAACTGTGGTTTAATGGCGGTTTTACGTGCAATTCTCAAAATGGTGAATCCAATGTTACAAAACCGATACCAATTATGGGGAAATGCTTAAATATCTGGAAAAATATCGGGAAAACTCTAATTACATTGCATGTCATTGTTTTCTCTTTCAGTGCCGAGCTGTTGCCAAACGTCTCACCATCGCAGAAAAATCACGTGAGACTTTGACGGAGGAACTGAAGCTGGCTAACCAGAACATCACTCGCCTACAGGTACTAACAGACGTGCTCGGCTAAGTCAGTCCTTCTGAAGTCTAGTTTTGGTGACGTGTCTCTTTTGGTGTGTTGATCAGGATGAGCTCAGCACCACGAAGAGGAGCTACGAAGATCAGCTGAGCATGATGAGCGACCACCTGTGCAGCATGAATGACAGGCTCAGCAAGCAGCGCGACGAGATTGACACGCTCAAGCACGCCTCCAAGGTCAGGCGCCTCACACTTCAGATGTTTGTTACAAGACTTGGTGTTGATCAGATTCGGTGTTGAGTTGGTGTTGATCAGACTCTGTGTTGATCAGACTCTCTGTGGTTTAAATTGTGGTTATTTTTATGTTTCAAATAACACAGAACTAACGTTAAGTTACCATTTTTTTTGTTACTTTTTTTTGTGTAACCCCACTAACCACACTAACTCAACACCGAGTCTGATCAACACCGAATCTGATTAATACTAACTCAACACCGAGTCTGATCAACACCGAATCTGATTAATACTAACTCAACACCGAGTCTGATCAACACTGAGTCTGATCAAAACTAACTCAACACCGAGTCTGATCAACACAGAGTCTGATTAATACTAACTCAACACCGAATCTAATCAACACCGAATCTGATTAACACTAACTCAACACCAAGTCTGATCAACACAGAGTCTGATTAATACTAACTCAACACCGAATCTAATCAACACCGAATCTGATTAACACTAACTCAACACCAAGTCTGATCAACACAGAGTCTGATTAATACTAACTCAACACCGAATCTAATCAACACCGAATCTGATTAACACTAACTCAACACCGAGTCTGATCAACACTGAGTCTGATCAAAACTAACTCAACACCGAGTCTGATCAACACAGAGTCTGATTAATACTAACTCAACACCGAATCTAATCAACACCGAATCTGATTAACACTAACTCAACACCAAGTCTGATCAACACTGAGTCTGATCAACACTAACTCAACACCGATTCTGATCAACACAGAGTCTGATCAACACTAACTCAACACCGAGTCTGATCAACACAGAGTCTGATCAACACTGAGTCTGATCAACACTAACTCAACACTGATTCTGATCAACACAGAGTCTGATCAACACTAACTCAACACCGAGTCTGATCAACACAGAGTCTGATTAATACTAACTCAACACCGAATCTAATCAACACCGAATCTGATTAACACTAACTCAACACCGAGTCTGATCGACACAGAGTCTGATCAACACTAACTCAACACCGAATCTAATCAACACCGAATCTGATTAACACTAACTCAACACCGAGTCTGATCAACACTGAGTCTGATCAACACTAACTCAACACCGAGTCTGATCGACACAGAGTCTGATCAACACTAACTCAACACCGAATCTAATCAACACCGAATCTGATTAACACTAACTCAACACCGAATCTAATAAACACCGAATCTGATTAACACTAACTCAACACCGAGTCTGATCGACACTAACTCAACACTCGATCAGACTCTGTGTCGATCAGACTCGGTGTTGAGTTAGTGTTGATCAGACTCTGTGTCGATCAGACTCGGTGTTGAGTTAGTGTTGATCAGACTCTGTGTTGATCAGAATCGGTGTTGAGTTAGTGTTGATCAGACTCAGTGTTGATCAGACTCAGTGTTGATCAGACTCGGTGTCGAGTTAGTGTTGATCAGACTCCGTGTTGATCAGACTCGGTGTCGAGTTAGTGTTGATCAGACTCTGTGTTGAGTTGTTGTTGATCAGACTCTGTGTTGATCAGACTCAGTGTTGATCAGACTCGGTGTCGAGTTAGTGTTGATCAGACTCTGTGTTGAGTTGTTGTTGATCAGACTCTGTGTTGATCAGACTCTGTTTTGTATGAACATTGATCTATGGAGCTCGTCAAATATGGTCAACAGAAGTTACTTTTGTCTGATTCTACTTTTTGAAGTGGGGAAATGTTGGGAAAAAAGGGTGGGTGAACTATTAGTAAAATTTCTAAAATTATGTTTCTCAACGAGATCTTGAGTGAAATCTAAGCTTTCATCTGCTGGACTCTTGCAGGGAAACTCAAAGAAGAACAAGGGCCGATAATGGACAGACGTCAGATGGGCCGAACACCTGCGTCTGACACACACAACAGTGACACGAGACCAGAAGATCTCGTGTGTGTGTGTGTGTGTGTGTGTGTGTGTGTGTGTGTGTGTGTGTGTGTGTGTGTGTGTGTGTGTGTGTGTGTGCGTGCGAGTGTGTGTGCGTGCGTGTGTGTGTGCGTGCGTGTGTGTGTGCGTGCGAGTGTGTGTGCGTGCGAGTGTGTGTGCGTGCTTGTGTGTGTGCGTGCGAGTGTGTGTGCGTGCGTGTGTGTGTGCGTGCGAGTGTGCGAGTGTGCGTGCGTGCGAGTGTGTGTGCGTGCGTGCGAGTGTGCGTGCGTGCGAGTGTGTGTGCGTGCTTGTGTGTGTGCGTGCGTGTGTGTGTGCGTGCGAGTGTGTGTGCGTGCGAGTGTGTGTGCGTGCTTGTGTGTGTGCGTGCGATTGTGTGTGCGTGCGAGTGTGTGTGCGTGCGAGTGTGCGTGCGAGTGTGTGTGCGTGCGAGTGTGCGTGCGAGTGTGCGTGTGTGTGTGCGTGCGAGTGTGCGTGCGAGTGTGTGTGCGTGCGTGTGTGTGTGCGTGCGAGTGTGTGTGCGTGCGAGTGTGCGTGCGAGTGTCTGTGCTAGTGCGTGTGAGTGTGCGAGTGTGTGTGCGTGCGAGTGTGCGTGCGAGTGTGTGTGCGTGCGAGTGTGCGTGCGAGTGTCTGTGCGAGTGCGTGTGAGTGTGCGAGTGTGTGTGTGTGCGTGATTTGATTAGATAAATCACATATTGGCTTACACACACACACAGACGTCACACACACACATCCCAAGCCAGATTTGATTGTGTGAGATATGTGTGATTGATTATGTGATGTCATCGTGATAAACCCACCAATATAATGATGAAATCGTATGGATAAAAAGGGTTTGTGTGAATAAACACATTGAATCGACACAGACTTTCTGCTTACTTTCCTCAAGAAAAAAAAAGTCATGATTTTTTATGCTCTAAATATATTTCTTGTCTCAAGTTCATGATGTCATATCTCAACAGCTGTGAGGTAGAATATGATGTGAATATATCATTAAATCATCTGTGACAGCATGAGTGTACTGAGTCTGATCATCTCATATTAATCTCTTTTATCTCTCTTTATACTGATCTGTTTAATAGCACAATGTACTGGATTCAACCTAAATCAAGTAAATAAAGGTATAAACTAAACCATTTTGCATTCACTTGTTCATTTCAGTATTCATTTCACGAACTCAATCAATCTTCATCTAAAACATCTACAGTAAAAAAAAAGTTTTGGGAGCTGATGTTCTTCCGTTCGCCTAATTATGATTCTTACTACAGCGAGGGATGAGCTCATGAATAATAATTTGCTCATTGTGACGTTATGCTAACCTAAATAAGAATAGTCGCTCATGAATATTGACACAATGCTGAAGGCTTATCTCTTAAATATTAATGAGGATATTATGACGTTGACTGGTCGCCGTCCAATGGTGAAGACCTGCTTTATGATAATCCTTCGTCATAGTAGAATCGCGGAATCCGCTTCCCGTCGGGATGTTTTCGCTCCCGTTATTTCTGCCATTTTGAGAAAATAGCGTTTCTGCACTGGATCATACATCTAAAATCATGAGGTGACAAAAGATTTCAAACAAACACACACAACCAATGTTTCCACTTGTGCTTCAGTTGTTTGTTGTTGTTTTATGTTGTTGTGAAGTTTCTGCAAACAAAGAAACAGCGAATCTCAGAGTTAAAGCGGCTCTGAGTTCATCAGAAATCATATTTAATCTTCACCGCGAGGAAACGTCAAGACTTTGATGACGATTATAGTTCCAGTCGTTAGACTGTCGCGATAACAGTGACACTGAATTGATGTAATCCTGTTTGATGTAAAATCTTTTTCAGCTCATCAGAGAAAAACAGACTCAAGTGAAGTTCATGTAAAACTGCATCATAGAACAAGATGATGACAGGATTCATAAACTGAGGAAACTTTCAGGGTAAGTTTGCAAACTTATCTCGAGATAAACAAACAATATATAACGTTAATTCTGATCCACAGTCAGTCATCAGAAACAGGTTCTAGTCTCTTAACTGAAGTACAGAAACAGGAAAAGTGAAAATCCTGATCAGTTTCAGCACCGCATTTCTACGGACCTAACGTAGTTTTTGTTATTGTTGTTATTATTTTACACCACTTATTCAGTAGGCTACTGTATTGGTTAATGATATTCAGAAAAGACTGTTAATTATTTAAATGTAATTAACATATTCTCCTAACCCAAAACATTCCGTTGATAACCCTCTTGAAATATTGAGCCTAATTTGTTTCAATATATGAGCCACATTCTGGTTTTAAATTCTTGGAAAGAAAGAGCTGAATTTGCCACGATGAAGTTATTTTCTGTGCATGTTTTCCTTTCATTGGTGGCGCTAACACAAAATCAGAAGGTGTCTAGAAATGGTATTGCAGGATTCTACTATTGGTAACCCAAGCCATCACAGGACACAACAGGCAGATATTCAAAAAGTTCAAATATTCGGAGTAGGCCTATTCCTGAGCCAAACGATAGATTTGTGTGAGGAACTAACCCAACCGTCATGTGATTCCCGTTTCCAGCATTAAAGCATTAAGATCCGCTCTGTTCTTCACATGCAGATCTCATACGGCTTCAGGAGAACAACACGAGATGCTTGCTTCTGCAATTATTTCTTAATCTGATCTTTTAATCAGCTTTTTTTATTTATTACTGTGAATAAGAATTATATTGTTTGATGCCAAAAATGTCAAAAAGAAAGCTGAACTAAAAAATAATCATTGCTTGAAAAGATAATTATTAAGAAATTAAAATATTTTTATGTTTAGCCATTTTGCTCCCACATTTCTTGTAAGGTGAGACGTATCACATGTATTGTTGAGCACAACTTATTTTTCAACCCTATTAGAAGAAAATAAACAAAACCCTAGGCATTTATTTGAAACTGGTTAAACTAACGATAAATGAAGCTTCAAGCCCAGAAGTTTCCAAGAAACACAGCAGAAATGACTTTATGACCTTCTTAACTTACAGGATTGATAATATTAGGGACAAAATTATAACTATGCAACCGTCTACTACAGCATCGCATCAGACAGTGCAGTGTAGTCTCACTGACGAAAAATTCCATTAATTATTTGCTATAGGAGAGGAAGAATTTTATAAACTCGTTAAATCATCTAAATCGACAACATTTATGTTAGACCCTATACCGACTAAACTACTGAAAGAGATGCTTCCAGAAGTCATAGATCCTCTTCTTAACATCATTAATTCGTCTTTGTCTCTAGGATACGTACCAAAAACCTTTAAGCTGGCTATGATT
This sequence comes from Siphateles boraxobius, assembly GCF_051911475.1. Lineage (NCBI taxonomy): Eukaryota > Metazoa > Chordata > Actinopteri > Cypriniformes > Leuciscidae > Siphateles > Siphateles boraxobius. The sequence goes on along the minus strand of NW_027508816.1, from coordinate 570,055 downwards.
AAACCGCTTGTTAAAAAAACGCAACTTGATCCTACAGAATTAGTCAATTACAGGCCGATCTCAAATCTACCTTTTCTATCAAAGATACTAGAAAAGGCAGTATCCTCACAACTGTGTTCCTTTCTTGAAAGAAATGGTATCTGCGAGGATTTCCTGTCAGGATTTAGACCGCACCATAGCACTGAGACTGCTCTCATTAGAGTCACAAATGATTTCCTCTTATCATCCGATCGTGGTTGTATCTCTCTATTAGTGTTACTTGATCTTAGTGCTGCATTTGATACTATCGACCACAACATTCTTTTTAAAAGACTCGAAAATTATGTTGGCATTAGTGGAATTGCACTAGTATGGTTTAAATCATACTAACCCTAACCCTGTTATCAGTTTGTAGCAGTAAATTAAGAGATGTCTTATCGATCACAAGTTCAGAATGGTGTACCACAAGGCTCAGTACTAGGACCGCTGCTGTTTACTCTGTACATGCTGAAGTCCTGAAGTGTCACTAGTCTCTCCCCTGTGAAGGCCTCCTTCCCTTTACCTCTGTACTGATCAGTATCGGTATAATTCCGGTTTGCGCGGCTTCTCAGAGCGGGCTGTTTACACCTGGCCACTTCAAGTGTTTTTGTGGTCTGATAGCAGACGTGGTCGTGAAAAGGCCCGGTGTAAATGCCCTCTGCAACGCATTGGAGACGGATTTAAATCCAATTGCTTAAACCACTTCAGGAGGTGGACTGGGTCGCATTCCAGATCAAACTGGACAAGTGCAAATGCATCTGGTTGTTGAAACCACATATGTAAATTGGACTCCTCCCAACAATGCTAAACAATAAACGTGTGAGAGCGTGTAGGCTATGTCATGTTATATTCATTATATGACGAAGCTATGGCAATGCGCAAAACCGCAGATTAGCATTTATTCATTAAGCCAACGTGCAAACTATCGCAAATCAAAGTGAAAGTAAATCGCAGACGCTTAACACACAATCATCTTCGTTAAAAGTAAAGAAACAAAATGATCTTACCAGTGCTGTTGCCGCTCTCTCTTATTGCGGTCTTTGATTTTGAAATTAGCTGATGATCAATAAAATGCAGCTCATTACTGTTGCTTTCGGTGACCTGAACTCCATTAAATCTGCAAATAGCGCGGAATTATATCCGTTTTGCGAAAACACATTTATGTGACCAGGTGTAAATGGAATCATTTTGATAAATCAGATAGCTATCCGATCTCAGAAAACTCATGGAGTGTCCAGGTGTAAACGGCCCCATTATGAGCTGTCTGTCAGCATCTGTATCATTTTCTGCTAATAAATTGCAAATTGTGGCATTTTGCAAAGCAGTCTCATCTCTTGTGTTTTTATGAATGACGTCGGCGACTAGTCAACGTCGACTCGACTTTGATGTCATAACAGTCGACTGTTATGTCGTTCTGAAGTCGTTCAACCCCTACAACACGCTAGTATCTCGCTAGCCTGTTAACCTGCCATCCGTGCTTGCAGCCTTCTTTATTTCAAAAGGTAGGATCAGTCAAACAACACTGTGAGTCATGTCATCATCTCCTCTTATTGTGACTTGCACTTCATGTAACATGTATAGCATAGCCTTCTCTGTCAGCACAGGGTTTACATGTGATAAATGCAGGGACACAGTCAGGCTTACGGAGAAGATTTTAGAACTAGAGATACGCATCCAAACTTTAATCGTGGATAGTAAGAGTGCAAGGGCTTTGGATACTGCTTTGGATGTGACTAGTTTAGTAAACTCTGTACATTGTTCGGTTCGGGCTGTAGAGTCCGTGCAGCAGGGCAATTGGGTGATCATGAGACGCTGTAGTCGTGGGACAAAACACCACTCTTCCGTTCAGATTACCATAATTAATAGATTCTCCTCACTCAGTGAAACACCCACTGAGATCCTGTTGAAAGTGCCCAGTTATTGGCGATTCTATTACACGGAACGTGAAAATAGAGACACCAGCCACCATAGTCACATGTTTGCCGGGAGCCAGAGCGCCTGACATTAAAGCAAATTAAAAAGTGCTGGCTAATGCTAATCGTAAATTCTCTTAGATTATTATTTACCTGTGATGGTGCTGCTCTTCTCTATAGTAAAATGGCACATAGTCTTAGAGTTCAAACATGACAATCTGGGGCTCAGGTCAGGAAGCAGACAAACTGGCTAAACCGACCGTCTGCTAGCTGTCTCACGTCACCAAGGTCAGATAAATCCCATCACATAGAGCCTCTTTCACCTAGATATCATTACATAGAGACTGTTTCTGTTCTCCAAATTAGGAAATACAAAGAACTCCCAAACCCATTGATTGATGTTCAACAAATAAAAAACAGATATAATACAAATGAACAAATGATAAAGCTTGGGTTGCTGAATATCCGATCCCTTACTTCAAAAACACTTATTGTTAATTATATGATTACAGACTATAACCTAGATGTGCTGTGTTTGACAGAAACCAAACAATAACATTACTTTAAATGAGTGCACCCCCCAAGATTACGGTTATAAACATGAACCTCGTCTGAAAGGCAAAGGGGGAGGTGTTGCTGTAATTTATAGTAATATCTTCAGAATTACTGAGAAGTCTTGTTTTAAATATAAATCTTTTGAAGTGTTGGTGCTCAATGTAACATTATCTAGTGTAAATGATAAATCACGTTTAAAATTTGTGCTGGCTACTGTATACAGGCCACCAGGACACCATACAGACTTTATCAAAGAAGTTAGTACTGGTCCCAGATAAAGTCCTAGTTGTTGGTTCATAAATTCATCTTTGTCATTAGGATACATACCAAAAAAGTTTAAGCTGGCTGTAATTTAACCGCTTTTTAAAAAAACACAACTTGATCCTATAAAATTAGTCAATTACAGGCCGACCTCAAATCTACCTTTTCTGTCAAAGTAAAGTCAAGTCCAGTCACCTTTATTTATGTAGCACTTTTTACAATACAGATTTTATCAAAGCAGCTTCACAATGATAACATGAAAATAATGCATCAAAGTTTGTTTCTAGAAGAAAATTATGTCATTGTCCACCTTAAGTAAGGCAGATCAATAATATTGTTTTATATTAAATGTCCCCAACTAAGCAAGACAAAAGCCAAGGCAACATTGGCAAGGAACTTAAACTCCATCAGTGACAGAATGGAGAGTAAAATCTTGGGAGAACCCAGGCTCAGTCGCTCAGTTCTCCTATGGCCAACGAACGAACAGTGTATGATTATGATTCAGGCAGCATTAAAGGTCAGATTGGATCAGAACTTTCACAATATTTATCCAGTTCATCTGGTTGGAGGACAGAGTCATCACGCCAGTATCGAGACGAGTTTGTTGAGGATCAGTGCCGATGGCTGTCGTGTTGATGAGGCCTTCACAGGGCTGATGAGGTTGGCACTTCAGCGATGCGTTGTGGTCGTGTCTAGGCGCAGGTCCACCATCTGATCTGGATACGGTCTGGATACGGCTGACTTTAGTAAACCTCGTATTAAACAGAAAGACTAACATTTGCATAGATGCTATTCTTCTTATGATGTAACAAGTACATCGGGTGTTATAGGAAGTGTCCCCGGTTCTGGTTATTAAATAAGAGATATAGCGCTAAAATCTGTTGTTTTTTAAATCAAGCTGAGCGCTCTTTTTAGGTGCTATCAGTTGCATGGATACAGTGTCTTTGCGGCTCGCGCACAGTCTTCACTGTGACGCTCGCTTCTATCTATCGCCGTTGCGGAGACTCTCTATTCGTTGCGGAGACTCTCTACTCTGCACAGTTTGACCAGCGGGCAGCGGCCGTACACCAGTCCGCCGGATGGGGTGTTGCTAAGAACCTGCAATGTATAACTATCAGACCGGCCCTCGCGGCCTCGAAACACTACGGACCCACTGGGAAAAGTCCCGACTCTCCCGATTGTCACTCCGCTACTGACCGGCGGCCACAGTGTCACTTGCACTCGCACATGCAGCCATCTCGCTGTAGTGTTTGTCTCATGACAGCTGCAGCTTCTTTGCTGCGTGCGTGAGGAGAAAAAACACACATGTCCATAGGGAGGTACTGGAAGCGTGCGTTGCACATACCAATATGAAATACGTCTCTTACAAATCTGGAACGCGGTCATTCATAGAAGTATCGATACTAATAAATTTAGGAATCGTGACGTTTTTAATTTCCGAGAATCGCAATACTTTTGAAGTATCGGTGCACCGTGCAACACTAATGCAGGGTAACCACCCAGTAGAGCATTACAGTAATCTAGCCTAAAGGTCATGAATTCATGAACTAACTTCTGCATTTTTCATTAAAAGCATATGTTGTAATTTATATATATTTTGAAGATGGAAGAATGTGGTTTTACAGATGCTAGAAACGTGGCTTTCAAATGAAAGATCGGTATTGTAGTGAACTTTTTCCTTGTAGAAAAGTTAGAAGCTCAGACAAGGAGACGGAGGAAGTTTTCCAAGCAGAAGTTCTTTTATTGCTTGTCGGTAGCTGCAGTCATTCCAACATCGTCTGACTTCTTGAGTCAAACATTGTAATATATATACATTATAAGAGGGAGGGATTACATTGTGATGGTGGAAACTCATATACAGGTTTAGGAACCGGTATTAAAAGAGAGAGGGGAAAACTTATTCAAACCCTGAGACTCCAGAACAGGAGTGACAGGACTATCTCTTGCTAAGACAAAAGCTTAGCGAGAGTCTCCAAGAGTTTCATTAACATGTTTCATTTAACTTACAATAGAAAGAAAACCCGTCAGACAGCTGTATATAGAGACACAGAATAAGACAGGAGATTCGTGCTCCACAGCTGAATGCTAAATTCAAGTTACAGAACTTTCTCAGTTTATATATGAAACTACATTAAACATTTGACAAAGTTGTATTCCTTCAGTATCAAAGAGCACACACACACACACACACACACACACACACACACACACACACACACACACACACACACACACACACACACACACAGGTTCCTAACCGACGAAGAGGACTTGACAGAGCAGCCATCAAGTGTTAGACAGTATTCTGGGTTAATATGTGCAGAGGTTTTTTGTCCAATAATTAGAAACTCTGTGTTTTCAGAATTAAGTAGTAGGAAATTACCAGTCATCCAAATTTTTATATCAGCTATGCATTCCGTTAATTTTCTGAATTGGTGTGTTTTGTCAGGGCAAGAAGAAATAACAGTGAAATAACTGGGGCTGGAATACCATTTTTTGAGCTTCGAAGTTTCCGTAGTAATCAACATCGAATATTCAAAGGTTTGGAGGTAAATAAAAAAATAATAATAAACATGGCTCAAACATCCATTCCATAACAGACATGCGTGTTTATCTGAGCACTTCTGTCAAAGAAACAATACTAATGCCTGTAAAGCATTGAAATAAATATCAGTAAATAATGGTTACTTAAATAATATAATAAAGTTGGTTTTTTTCACATTCGTTTTATATTTCCACACAAAGACGCATGATATAGCCTAAGCCTACCGCTCTGCGCTGAGAGGGATCAGGGATGTGGGACACGAGCAGGAAAGAGACCATCTCTATTCTAATATCTTCATGTTTTCTACTTGTTGTAAAAGAGTGAATTTTATCAACCTCAGTGTCAAGACATTTACAGGTCCTTCTCAAAAAATTAGCATATTGTGATAAAGTTCATTATTTTCCATAATGCAATGATAAAAATTAAACTTTCATATATTTTAGATTCATTGCACACCAACTGAAATATTTCAGGTCTTTTATTGTTTTAATACTGATGATTTTGGCATACAGCTCATGAAAACCCAAAATTCCTATCTCAAAAAATTAGCATATCATGAAAAGGGTCTCTAAACGAGCTATTAACCTAATCATCTGAATCAACAAATTAACTCTAAACACCTGTGCAATGAATCTAAAATATATGAAAGTTTAATTTTTATCATTACATTATGGAAAATAATGAACTTTATCACAATGTGCTAATTTTTTGAGAAGGACCTGTAGGCTATGTTTGATTTTGCGCTGCCAGAGAAATCAAAACTAAAATCACATGTGTGTGTGAAACGCGCTTTACAAATAAATTTGACGTGCCTTACCAAGTCTAATAACAAGCAAAAGCTGTGTTAAAAAGAATTTGACATGCAAGTAAAAGGTTAGGCTACCTGTCCTACAGGGATTTCTTCTACTTTAGGCTACCACAGTAAAGAATGCAAATATAATAGGCCTAATTAAAAGCGAAACAAAGGAAGAAACATTTATAATCCTCTGCAAAAATGGGTGAGACGTGAGTGAAGATTTGAGAAAAGAAACAAGATTCCATGTCCGGTGGAATAACTAATTGAATATTGTTAAATACTAATAATCGGGAGACCAGATCGCAAACCAGAATACAAAGCCGATAAAGCTTACATTTTTATGGGCTCTAATTGCTATAATTCAATGTTAGGCTGCATAGATTAGATCAGCCGGAACCGGGAACACTTCCAATAAATCCTGATGTACTTTGTATATCATAAGAAGGATGGCGTCTACGCTAATATTAGTTTCTCTGTTTATCCCGAGGTTTACCGCATTCCGCCGGATCCAGGCCATATCCAGAGCTGATGAAGGACCTGCGCCTGGACACGACGACAACGCATCCCTGAAGTGTCCCTAGTTTCTCCCTAGTGAACGCCCCCTTCCCTTTACCTCTGTACTCATAAAACGTTGTCGGGATAATTCCGGTTCACGTGGCTACGCGAAAGTGATAAATGATTCTTTATTATACATTTTTAAGGCCAGACAAGTAGTTTTTTAAGGGTTGGTTTGTAAAGAAGGACTACACGCCAGCGCACATATATTCAAACACGCATACCTATAGACTAAACATGTGATGCGCATGTGCACACCGTCGACATTTTTGCGGGTTTACGTTTTTGAGGTTCGCGCAGAGATAACCTTCTTTCTTTTTTTTCAAGGCTTCCACTTTGGAATCTATTTTAGGTTATCTACAATAACTTTATTGTTAGCTGCTGTAAAGCCAAAACAATCTCTGTTACTGTAATTTCCTATTACCGTATTTTCCGCACTATAAGGCGCACTTAAAAGCCTTTAATTTTCTCAAAAAACGACAGTGCGCCTTATAATCCGGAGCGCCTTATATGTGGATCAATTGGTTAATAACGCTCCGCGTTATTAAATTCGCCAGCGAACTCGCGCTCGTGTCAATCTTATGCCCGCTCTGTCACACGGCCAGTTCAACCTCGTATAAATCAGGTTATGTGTGTAAGTCACGTGCCTGCTCACGAGCGCTCACTCTTACTAACAGACATACGAACAGACACACTGTCCCCGGCGCTGCTCGCGCGTCACAGAATGTTCATAAAGCGTTCCCCGTTCACAGTAACCGGGTCGTCTCATTCAATACAGCCAGCTGTTGCTGTCAGCGAGCTGCCGCACATGAATACTCATATGAGTACAGTACACTTACAGTAATGTAAGTTACGTGCCCGCCCCAGTGCGCTCACGCTTACTAATAAACGCCTCGCCTCCGGCGCCGCGCACTCGCTACAAAGCTCTCAGAAAACGTTCCCTGTTCAAGCCAAGGTAAGCGGGCGTCATATATGAAACAGCTTGCCATGGCTGTCAGCGAGTCGCCGCACATGAATACTCATATGAGTCAGGCTACGAATGTAAGTTACGTGCCCGCCCCAGCGCGCTCACGCTTACTGATAAACGCATCTTTATTAATATTACTTACTAATAGCACTAATAGCACATTAAATAGCACATCTAGTGGATGCATAACGCAAACCCAGTCAAACGTTTGACCGCAGTATCTTATGCGCCTTATAATCCGGTGCGCCCTATATACAGTTAATGTTCTAAAATAGGTCATTCATTGAAGGTGCGCCTTATAATCCAGTGCGCCTTATAGTGCGGATAATACGGTATCACTGTAAAGCTGCTTTGAAACAATCTATATTGTTACTAGCGCTATATAAATGAAGGTGACTTGACTTGTTGAGTGTAGAAGGTGTCCAACATTGCACATGTTTTGGTTTGGGCTGAAGTACATCATCCGAGTGTGTAGTGCACTAGAGCGTAGTGTACTCTACACAAGTGTGTGTTAATGAACTGAACCACAGAAGTAAAATATCTGTCTGACACCCAGTCTCATCATGACGTCTATGAATGAGCTGTGGGACGGAGGGCTGGTGTTTCCGGTGTTTATCCCTCTGTCCCTGAGGAATTCTGTCAGGAATTCTAGGATTCTTCTGGAGCCGTTCAATGAGACTCACACTGTTGCTTTTTTTTTTTAGCTGCTGACTTCAGTATTTCTGTCCCACCTACACCTTCTCATCCCATTTACAGACTCCATACTGAGCAAACTGAGCCCTGTGGATGTTTCTCATTGCAGACTGATCTCATGAAATGGCGTATGTATGACACGCCAATTCGTATTTCCATTTTTGGCGTGCTATCAACATGCATAATCGCTTTTCAGCGTGTTTATCAACGCCTTTGACTTAACGTTATATTACTGTATTATGTATATATAGATATATGACCTACCCCAACCCCGTCCCTAAACCTACCCGTCACTGGGGTTAATACCAGTTATGAGTGTTCTCCTACCATCCTAGGAAAAAAAAGATCGCTCCACAGATGTAGATATAGATTTTGCTTCGTTTCGCTCGGACATTTAACAGCGTACACATACACGCGGAATCACTCGGACATTTAATGGCGTAGACATACACGCAAAAGATTTCGGCGTGGACATACACGCGGATAACTCAAAATGCGTATAGATAACACGCCACTTGACTTGAAAGTGGCGTGTATGTTTACGCAAAGTCATGATGTCATGTTGCTCATTGAGCCCATCGTCATCCACCTGAAGTTCAGTTCCAGAGAGTAGGTTAACTTACATCACATAAACCCTGAACTCTCTGTCGATTAACCCAGACCTTGCTGATCGGTTACCTGTTCCAGTGAAAACACAAAGACATTCCCAGCAGAGAATGTGCACCATACTTCTTAGGGGTGGTGAAAAAAATCGATTATTGATTAATCGCGAATATGTTATGGACGAGTATGAATCGATTATTAAATCTTCAAAAATCGATTTTTTATTTATTTAAAAAAAAATTGCATTACTTTATTTTGTAAAAAAAATTATACCGGAAGTTGAACATCACGAACGCGCCCAGTTCCAGTTAGCAAGCGCGTGTAACGCACTGTCTATGGAGTAACCAGCCAGAGCGAGTTAGAGCAGGTGTGTAAAAGCCTGTTTGATCCTATTTACAATCGTTTTTGATTGCAGAGTGCCGTAGCGCAAGCACTACCTCTCGCTCGTTCCTCTCTCTCTCGCGCGCTCTTACCCTCATATGAGGCGCCGTTTAGGGCTTATATCAAACTTGATTCACGCACACATAATATATGAAACACTTGCATACACATATATTAAGTAGTCAAACATGCATGTATACTGCTGAATGCTCAAACAAATACATATGAAATGCACAACGACACACCTAAAGTCGCTCACGCACATACACGCAAACTCTACACACACGAGATGCGCGCACATGCAAACTCTCCACCCACATAGCCTACTCATATGAGACACGCGTGGCACACACAAACTCTCCACGCACATATGAGACATGCGCGCACACACTCATATGAGACGCGCGCGCGCACATAAACTCTCCACGCACATACTGACGCGAGCACACACACACACAAACTCAATGAGACGGAGACACAAACTCGCGCACAAACTCAATGAGACGGAACACACACAAACTCTCCGTGCACATACTCATATCATATGAGACGCTAGCACACACACACACAAACACACACACACACAGACACACAAACTAGCGCACATACTCATCTGAGACGCATGCTCACACAGTACATGATATGATTCTCAGTGTGAACAGAAATCACACATTGGTAAGTGCATTTTTTGTTAACAGAGACAGTCCATTGCTTTTATTGTTTTTGGTTGTTTTGTTCATTTAAATAGTCTTTAGAAATAAAAGTTTATTGGTCTTTGAAAAGGTGTACCTTCATTATTATGCCATTATCATTATTTTAGAAGAAAATGGTCTCAGAACGACTTTATTATCAATATTATCGTTTATCGCAATAATTTCTTGGACAATTTATCGCCCAGCAAGATTTGTTATCATGACAGCCCTATAGGTGTTACTGAAGTTACAGTAAGTTGTTCAAAAATGTTCATTTTGTCTTCTTAATGATTAAATTGGACAATTTTCTTCTAGAAAGGTGTTCAGGTGGAGAGAAAACCTTTTCTTTACCTTGATATGTTTCGACTGCAACCTGCAGTCTTCCTCCACCTGAACAACACCTTGTCTTTCTAGAAGAAAATTTTCCAATTTCTACAGTATGTTGGTTCTGATCTACTTCCTAAAGGAAATAAGCCTTTCATTTATTTGTTATTGTTTAGTTCAACTTGATGAGTCACAACACAATGTGATGTATTCATTTCTGTGTTCTACAGAACATACGCTACATACAAATAATTCTTAAGTTATAACTACACGACACAGAAAGTGCTTTGAGTTGTTGTTACTCAATAAAAGAGTTAAGTAATTCAGCAGCTGACTTTTTTTGATACTGCAATCACTTTGTAGTGTATTTTCGTTTACTGATGTGAAATGGAAAATCAATAATCGCTAATCGAGAATCGTTAATAATCGAAAATTGACTGTAATTGAATCGGGACTTCACTAATCGTAATCGAATCGAATCGGGAAATCAGACAGATTAATCACCCCTAATTATACTTCTACTGTCTTCTGTTCTTTAATGCTGGTTTACAATCTTAATGTACAGCTCCACCTACTGGACGATTGTGCAATCTTTTTTTCTCTCTCTTTTTTCTCTTTTTCCCTTTCTTCATGGAATACTTTAGTGGTGTGAAACTAGATGTTTTTAATTACTGTGATTACTGTGACTAGATTTATATTTGAAACTGAATACCATGCATTTACAAGAACGTTTACTTGTTCTGATCATCAATTACATTGTGCTCATACTGAAAAGTCAGAAGAGAACTCCTGCTTATCACTGTAAAGCTGCTTTGAAGCAAACTCTATTGTATAAAGCATTAGCTATATAACTAACTAAACATGACTTGCCAAAGTACAGTATGTTCCTCATTTGTGTAGTACAGTGGTCCCAAACTCGGCTCCTGAGTTTAGTTCCAGCTCATCCGCCTTGAAGATCCTAGTAAACCTGAGGCCCTTGATTAACAAGATACAGTGTGTGTTTTATTAGGGTTGGAGCTGAACTCTGCAGGCCTGTGGGCCTCCAAGAGTTTGAGACCATAGTCTAGTAGTTATAACTATAGATGTGTCATATTTAATCTTTTTAAGACCAATTCACACTGTACCATCAGACGCCCACCATTCCCCGACCCAACAGACCAGCGCTAACAGACGCTGACGGATCCAACAAAACCCAACGAGGTGTCTAACGGTGTCTATTGGTGCACTGTGAACTGGCCTTAAGTCTTCGAAGTCAATCAGTTGATTAACGTGACAATCCTTCAGTGCCCGGTGTGTGTGACTCTCTCCAGAGTATGTGTGTGTACCAACTCCTGCGAAAACTTCAGATGAAGCAAACTCTGAATCAACGTGCACCAATGTTTCATTTTTCTAAATGTCAATCATTTGTTAACAAACAAGTATTCATTACTTCAATGAGCTCATTGTTTTTTGCCTTAAATTATTACATTGTTTAAATTAATACATATTTTGCTAACTGTGATTTTTTATATGTACATTTCTGAAATTCCAGATCACTCTAAATTGTACATTGTAAAGCTGCTTTAAAACGAAGTGTATTGTGAAAACCTCTATACAAATAAATGTAATTGAATTGTTCAGGACCAAACAACATAGTTGGAACAATGACAACATTAGCAGACCATTCAAGCTGGTTTGAATCTCTTTTTTTAAATGTGTAAGTACCTAATTTGTGTCTGTCTCTTTGTATTTCTGCAGAAGACTGTAGAATAAAGAAGAGTAAAGCGATGTGCTCCACCAATCACCCAGCCAACTGGGTTACGTTTGATGATGAAGCGACGACCTTCTCCTCACCCCCGAAATCCCTGAACTCTCCTGGATCGAGCTCCGGGTCAATACCTCGGCCCAACGGCTTGAAACTTGTTCTTCCATCTTTGGGGAGTGAATCATGGATCTTCAGCTCTGCCATAGAATCTCCTTCACTGGAGTTTGGGCTTAACGGGAGTTCCCAGGTGCCGAGCAATACTCCGAGGTGCACTCCGGTGGGATCGACGCCCACAGCGCCGGACTTCTCCCGCTGTTTGACCAGCTTCTCCCAAAAAGATTCAATGGGAAACACTGAAGGCACTGGTTCCCTCAAAGCATCCCAAGATGAGCCAGGCCATTTCAACCCCTTCTGGGGGGAAGAAGAAGAACATAAACGATTGTCCTGGACCTCATCATCAGACTCAGACTCTGGACCCAGTTTGCCCCGGTTCTTCATCCGCACCAAAGATGGTGACCAGCCGACCCAAGACCACCTTCAGTACTCCTACTCCTATATCTGCCATAAACTGGAGCAGCTGAGGACCGAGGAGAAGCAGCTGGATGGAAATGATGTGAAGGTGGACCGAGAGAGTCGACCCTCAGGTGCTGGGAAAGATAAAGCGATAAAGAGATGTCTGTCCTCCTTCGTCCCACAGGGGTTGTTCCTCAGTCAGAGGAGGCACGGCTGGTCCCTGATGCTGCGGATCCCAGAGAAGAAGAACCGCATGTCGTCACGTCAGTGGGGTCCGGTGTACCTGCGGCTGTGTCCCGGGGCCCTGCTTCAGCTCTTCTATGAGCAGGGCCTGGAGAAGCCCTTCCGAGAGCTCCAGTTGCACGCCTACACCCGCCTCTCGGCCCTAAAGTTGGAGAGATATGGCGAGCCACGCAGGATCGCCACAGTCAAGCTGGAGCACGTATCCTACACCGAGAGAAAGCGCTACCACCCCAAGCTCGAGGTGACCCACGAACCGGAAGTGGAGCAACTGTTGAAGTTCGGCACCACAGAATACGGAGACTTGGAGGACTTGCTAGCCTCAATAGAAGAAGAGCTAAACCGCCTGCCAGTGCCTCATCTACAGCACAAGCACTATGAGGAGCAGGAGCTGTCGTTGCAGATCTCGGACCGGGTCTGGATGAGGCGAGATCAGGACGGGGCTACTCTTGAGTGCTCAGCCATTACTCAGATCCACTGTTTGGCGTTCCTGAACGGAGCGGTGGAATGTTTCCTCACACTAAATGACCTCGGGCTCCTCAGACAAGTTCCTGCATACAGGTCAGATGAGGACGAGGTGTGGATGGAGATCACAGACTACAGTCTCCATGGGTGTGTGAGAGAGGCAGAGTTTAAGGAGAAGCGTGTGATGAGGTTCAGTCCTCCTGACGGGTGTCGAGTGGAGCTGATGCGCTTCAGGACGGCCTCGCTATGCTATGAGGATCCGCCGCTCTCCACTAAAGCCCTGCTGACGGTGCAGGGAGCCTGTATCCAGCTCCAGGTCTTCCTCAATGTCCTGCTGGGTTTCCCTCATCCCACAGGAGGCTCAGAGACTGTATGTGAGAACGTAGTGGTCCGAGTGCCGTTCCCGGGGGATTGGGTGAAGGTGCCGAACAGCATGTCTCTGCTGCGACAGAAATCCCTTAAGGCTCGCATGAACCGAAACACGTGTCTGGGCTCGGCCCATGTGGCGGAGTCTCCGTCGGTGATGCACGTGTCTGTCGGAGCCGCCAAATATGAGAACGTTCATCGAGCCATTGTGTGGAGAATCGACCGGCTCCCGCCCAAGAATGTGGGTAAGAAAACAGAACATTACTCCTTCTATTTGTGTCAATGGTGGATATAAATGAAATCAAATATAAACATTATATACACAGAACTATGAGGTGAAGGACTTTGAGTCTCCAACTCACCTCAGACATACAGAAGGAGATCACTGTTCATTTTAAATATTGCACTTAAAAATAAACAAATCATGGACTCGTAATGAAGCAACTCATGTTTGGCAAATGAGTGATCAAAGTTGGGTTGCTTCAATTCTACTATAAGTTTTGAACTTATACTGGATAAAGTCGGACTGAACAGGTTCAATCGGACTCATTAAACCTGTAAAATTCTCTTAGCTTTCGCACATATATGACCCATATTGAGCCGGACGAAGAGCACAGCATCTCTTTCAGACCTGTTTCACCAAACCCATGACTGAATGTCTGCAATTCATCAGAAAGGTTTAAGATTGATCCGGAGAGCTCAAAAAGTATCTTCAATAGCAGAATGTTAATTATAATTTAAAAAAACTAAAATTATGAGCACACATGCAAAAAAAGTTGGTTTTAATAAAGTTAGTTTAAATAAATTTACTTATGAACACGACAGAATTTTCCAGTCAATAGATGTAAATGGGTTTAGTATTGTTCACTGTACAATGATTCGAACTGAGACAAACTTGCCCTTATTATTAAAACGTATAGAGAGAAAAAAAAAAAATATATATATATATATATCCCATTAAATAGCAGTATGTGACTTTATTGGCACATTAAAAACATCAGAACATGTTAGGCACAATTTGATCATTTTTCTGAACTGGTTCACTCAAAAACAGTTTGAAAGAAAAAACATTTTCTGGATTGATGTAAAAAACATCTTTTTTGACTTATGCTTAACTTATCATCATTACATTCAACAAATATTAAGGTCCGGTTAAAACCATCTCAAGTAAATAAAAGATTAGCAACTCATAAATAAATAAATAAAAATACACAATCGTACCTGAATATATACAACTTGAAAAATTGGCAGCATAGCAATAAGTGCATCATAACTCAAGACAAAATGTTCAGTTTATAAGTCAGGGGCCAGTTGCATAAACTGCTAAGACTAGTCTTAAAAGTTAGTCATCACATTTTTTTCTTTTAAACTGTTCATAACTGTTTTAAGTCAGTTATATATAAACGTAGATTGGTCTAATTTGATACTAAAAAGTAAGACTAATTGCCCCTTGACTAACCGCTAGTTGGTAATACTAGAACTTAAGACACAGACTTAACATATTGGCTATGTTTAGGCAGCTGGCCCCTGGTGTGTGGCAGAGTTTAATAGTCTAACAGCTTCTGGAAAGGGTTAGGGTCTTTAACCTGCTCGTCCTAGTTCTGATGCTGCGCAGCCTCCTACCTGAGGGGAGAAGGACAAAAAGTCTGTTGGAAGGAGTCCTTCATAATGCTGGAAGCCCTACTCCTGCATCTGCTGATGTATGTGTCACTGACCACCGGGAGACTGCATCCAATAATCTTCTCTGCCGTCTTAACCATACGCTACAGGGCCTTCCTATCTGAAATTGAGCAGTTCCCGTACCACACTGTAACACAAAAGGTGATGATGCTCTCCACCATACACTTATAAAAAGATGTCTGGACTGTTGTTTCCAGGCCAGCCTGTTTAACCCCCCTCAGAAAGTACAGCCATTGGTGAGCCTTTTTTACCAGGCTGCTGCAGTTGGTTTTCCAGATGAGGTTGTCGTTTATATGTACCCCCAGGTATTTAAATATGAAGTCTGTAGGTAAGAACTACAGATACTGCTTGTGCCGATATAAAACTGATGTGTATCCAGACTCACTGCTGAACTCACAAAAAACATTCTGGTGGGATCTGCTCATGATATTTGATATCGCTAGAGATTTCATGAATATTTACTTTTCTGAGGCAGTTCCTGGTCGCCTCAGCTGAGCCATTACCACTGGCGTGTAATGATGTGTGCGTGAGCCAGCTGTGGATCAGCCTCAGTCACTGGCGTGTAATGGTGTATGTGTGTGAGCCAGCTGTGGATCAGCCTCAGTCACTGGCGTGTAATGGTGTATGTGTGTGTATGTGTGTGTGTGTGTCAGCTGTGGACCAGCCTCAGTCACTGGCGTGTAATGATGTGTGTTTGATGTGCGTCTCAGCTGTGGATCAGCCTCAGTCACTGGCATGTAATGAGATGTAAACTCACAGGTTGTTTGTGTGTGTGTGTGTGTGTCAGCTGTGGATCAGCCTCAGTCACTGGCGTGTAAGCTGGAGTTGTCTTCGGATCAGGAGCTTCCCGAGGGATGGATGCCGTGGGTCAGTGTGGAATGTGAGGTGGCAGGTGTGCTGGCGTCTCAGACTCGAGTGAGATCACTGGGCATCGAGTGTGACGTCCAGCCTCAGAAGCAACTGAGCAGCAGAGCCTACTATCACTGCCAGGTAATGTCACGGGGGACACGACTTCACTCTTGGGGAACACCCCTACACTCGCGGGGAACACCACTTCACTCTTAAGGAACAACACTACACTCACGGGGAACACCACTAGACTCACAGGGAAAACCACTACACTCACGGGAAACACCACTACACTCACGGGGAACACCACTTCACTCTTGAGGAACAACACTACACTCAGGGGGAACACCACTAGACTCACGGGGAACACCACTACACGGAACAACACTACACTCAGGGGGAACGCCACTAGACTCACGGGGGACACCACTTCACTCGCGGGGAACACCACTACACTCTTGAGGAACGCCACTACACTCACGGGGAACACCACTACACTCACGGTGAAACACCACTACACTCTTGAGGAACACCACTACACTCTTGAGGAGCGCCACTACACTCGTGGGGAACACCACTACACTCAAGGGGTACACCACTACACTCGTGGGGAACACCACTACACTCTTGAGGAGCGCCACTACACTCGTGGGGAACACCACTACACTCAAGGAGAACACCACTACACTCGTGGGGAACACCACTACACTCTTGAGGAACACCACTACACTCGTGGGGAACACCACTACACTCGTGGGGAACACCACTACACTCGTGGGGAACACCACTACACTCGTGGGGAACACCACTACACTCTTGAGGAGCGCCACTACACTCGTGGGGAACACCACTACACTCGTGGGGAACACCACTACACTCTTGAGGAACACCACTACACTCGCGGGAAACACCACTACACTCAAGGAGAACACCACTACACTCGTGGGGAACACCACTACACTCTTGAGGAACACCACTACACTCGTGGGGAACACCACTACACTCGTGGGGAACACCACTACACTCGTGGGGAACACCACTACACTCGTGGGGAACACCACTACACTCTTGAGGAGCGCCACTACACTCGCGGGAAACACCACTACACTCTTGGGGAACACCACTACACTCTTGGGGAACACCACTACACTCGTGGGGAACACCACTACACTCGTGGGGAACACCACTACACTCGTGGGGAACACCACTACACTCTTGAGGAACACCACTACACTCGCGGGGAACACCACTACACTCTTAAGGAACACCACTACACTCTTGAGAAACACCACTTCACTCTTGAGAAACACCACTACACTCGCGGGGAACATCACTACACTCACGGGGAACACCACTACACTCTTGAGGAACACCAG
Organism: Siphateles boraxobius; assembly: GCF_051911475.1. NCBI lineage: Eukaryota > Metazoa > Chordata > Actinopteri > Cypriniformes > Leuciscidae > Siphateles > Siphateles boraxobius. The sequence continues at coordinate 552,519 of NW_027508816.1, read as the reverse complement.
TACACTCTTGAGGAACATCACTACACTCACGGGGAACATCACTACACTCACGGGCAACACCACTACACTCACGGGCAACACCACTACACTCACGGGCAACACCACTACACTCACGGGGAACATCACTACACTCACGGGGAACACCACTACACTCACGGGCAAAACCACTACACTCACGGGGAACACCACTACACTCATGGGGAACACCACTTCACTCTTGGGGAACACCACTTCACTCTTGGGGAACACCACTACACTCACGGGGAACACCACTTCACTCTTGAGGAACACCACCACACTCGCGGGGAACACCACTTCACTCTTGAGGAACACCACTACACTCGCGGGGAACACCACTACACTCACGGGGAACACCACTTCACTCTTGGGGAACACCACTACACTCACGGGGAACACCACTACACTCTTGGGGAACACCACTACACTCACGGGGAACACCACTTCACTCTTGAGGAACACCACTACACTCGCGGGGAACACCACTTCACTCTTGAGGAACACCACTACACTCGCGGGGAACACCACTACACTCACGGGGAACACCACTTCACTCTTGAGGAACACCACTTCACTCTTGAGGAACACCACTACACTCTTGAGGAACACCACTTCACTCTTGAGGAACACCACTACACTCTTGGGGAACACCACTACACTCACGGGGAACACCACTTCACTCTTGAGGAACACCACTACACTTGCGGGGAACACCACTTCACTCTTGAGGAACACCACTACACTCGCGGGGAACACCACTACACTCACGGGGAACACCACTACACTCTTGAGGAACACCACTTCACTCTTGGGGAACACCACTACACTCTTGAGGAACACCACTTCACTCTTGAGGAACACCACTACACTCTTGGGGAACACCACTACACTCACGGGGAACACCAATTCACTCTTGAGGAACACCACTACACTTGCGGGGAACATCACTACACTCGCGGGGAACATCACTACACTCGCGGGGAACATCACTACACTCGCGGGGAACACCACTTCACTCACGGGGAACACCACTACACTCAATGGGAACACCACTACACTCGCGGGGAACACCACTACACTCGTGGGGAACACCACTACACTCACGGGGAACACCACTACACTCGCGGGGAACATCACTACACTCGCGTGTAACATCACTACACTCACGGGTAACACCACTTCACTCACGGGGAACACCACTACACTCAAGGGGGAACACCACTACACTCGCGGGGAACACCACTTCACTCACGGGGAACACCACTACACTCGCGGGGAACATCACTACACTCGCGGGGAACATCACTACACTCGCGGGGAACATCACTACACTCGCGGGGAACATCACTACACTCACGGGGAAAACCACTTCACTCACGGGGAACACCACTACACTCAAGGGGAACACCACTTCACTCTTGAGGAACGCCACTACACTCACGGGGAACACCACTTCACTCTTGAGGAACACCACTACACTTGCGGGGAACATCACTACACTCGCGGGGAACATCACTACACTCGCGGGGAACATCACTACACTCGCGGGTAACACCACTTCACTCACGGGGAACACCACTACACTCAAGGGGGAACACCACTACACTCACGGGGAACACCACTTCACTCACGGGGAACACCACTACACTCGCGGGGAACATCACTACACTCGCGGGGAACACCACTACACTCGCGGGGAACATCACTACACTCGCGGGGAACACCACTACACTCACGGGGAAAACCACTTCACTCACGGGGAACACCACTACACTCAAGGGGAACACCACTTCACTCTTGAGGAACGCCACTACACTCACGGGCAACACCGCTACACTCGCGGGGAACACCACTACACTCGCGGGGAACACCACTACACTCACGGGGAAAACCACTTCACTCACGGGGAACACCACTACACTCAAGGGGAACACCACTTCACTCTTGAGGAACGCCACTACACTCACGGGCAACACCACTACACTCGCGGGGAACACCACTACACTCATGGGGAACACCACTACACTCTTGGGGAACACCACTACACTCTCGGGGAACACCACTACACTCTCGGGGAACACCACTACACTCTTGGGGAACACCACTTCACTCTTGGGGAACACCACTACACTCACGGGGAACACCACTACACTCTTGGGGAACACCACTTCACTCTTGGGGAACACCACTACACTCATGGGGAACACCACTACACTCTTGGGGAACACCACTACACTCTTGGGGAACACCACTACACTCTCGGGGAACACCACTACACTCTCGGGGAACACCACTACACTCACGGGGAACACCACTACACTCTTGGGGAACACCACTACACTCACGGGGAACACCACTACACTCTTGGGGAACACCACTTCACTCTTGGGGAACACCACTACACTCACGGGGAACACCACTACACTCACGGGGAACACCACTACACTCACGGGGAACACCACTACACTCGCGGGGAACACCACTACACTCGCGGGCAACACCACTACACTCTTGAGGAACACCACTACACTCACGGGCAACACCACTACACTCACGAGGAACACCACTACACTCTTGGGGAACACCACTACACTCTTGGGGAACACCACTACACTCTTGGGGAACACCACTACACTCTTGGGGAACACCACTACACTCACGGGCAACACCACTACACTCGCGGGGAACACCACTACACTCTTGGGGAACACCACTACACTCTTGGGGAACACCACTACACTCTTGGGGAACACCACTACACTCTTGGGGAACACCACTACACTCTTGCGGAACCCCACTACACTCTTGGGGAACACCACTACACTCTTGGGGAACACCACTACACTCACGGGGAACACCACTTCACTCTTGAGGAACACCACTACACTTGCGGGGAACATCACTACACTCGCGGGGAACACCGCTACACACACCACTACACTAACGGGGAACCCCAGTACACTAACGGGGAACACCACTTCATACTGGACAATTATTCAGTACTGTTTAAATCAGCGCGTTTTACAAACATATTACAAACATAAGATATGAATCTTTTTTCATCCCCAGGTGGAAATGGAGAAGAAGTTGATTGAGACGGAGTGTCAGAAGCGTTCGGGCTGCGCAACACAGTGATGATGAGAAACGGGTCTGATGATGATGAAGATGTTGAGGAACGGGACTGATTTCACCTGCTCTGATGATGATGGTGATGTTGATGATGAAGGGAGATGTTGATGATGAAGATGTTAGTGGTGATGATGATGGTATTGATGATGATGATGATGATGTTGCTCATTACACACAGAAGAGAGAATCGACCCTCAGGCTTAAGGATGAAGATTACTCTGACCGCAGAAGAGCTCGGCAAGATTTAGTTTTAGTTTTACTGCCATTTTTCATTAAGAATTCACATCTGGTACCATTAGGTAAACAAATGTTTATCAAAAGAGAGCTCCGGTCAATTTTAGCATTAGGCTTATTTTTTTGTAAATTTGGAGTGCTGTCAGTACAGAGAACAACAACAAAAATCGGTGTTGCCTACACCGTGTTATCCTCTTTTTAAAATTTGCACCCTGTTGACTTAAATGGGGCAAGTTTTAAACCTGCTTTAGCCTCTTAACATCCTTGATGTGTCATTACAAGTGCACAACCATGTGAGTGATTTTATTCAGAGTGAACACGGTGAATCTGACTGCAGTAGATGTGAAAGATATGAATAAAAGTGATGTTAATTCAGCCAGCTCACATACCTGTATTTACTTCCTATTTTCGGTCGAAATCCACAGTAGTCGATTGTCGAGTGCGCGCACGATCATTGGTAACTAAGCAACAGTGGAGACTCAGACTGTCAGCCGATGACGGTGCTGTGTGGTGTTCTGAGAATAACAGCTCAAATGGAAAGTTCATACGAATCAGATGTTGAACACGAATGATCGCGCGCGACTACTGTGGACTTCGACCGAAAACAGGAAGTAAATACAGATATGTGAGCTGGCTGAATTAACATCACTTTTATTCATATCTTTCACATCTACTGCAGTCAGATTCACTGTGTTCACTCTGAATAAAATCACTCACATGGTTGTGCACTTGTAATGACACATCGAGGATGTTAAGAGGCTAGAGCAGGTTTAAAACTTGCCCCATTTAAGTCAACAGGGTGCAAATTTTAAAAAGAGGATAACACGGTGTAGGCAACACCGATTTTTGTCGTTGTTCTCTGTACTGACAGTACTCCAAATTTACAAAAAAATAAGCTTAATGTTAAAATTGACCAGAGTTCTCCTTTAACCATGAGAAAAAAAAAATATATATTTTTTGAATATTTTAATACCTATAATGGTCTTATCCAGCAAGTTATAGTATTACTGCACTTTACAATTCTCACATTTTTATATGTGTGTGTGTGTGTGTGTGTGTGTGTGTGTGTGTGTGTGTGTGTGTGTGTGTGTGTGTGTGTGTGTGTGTGTGTGTGTGTGTGTGTGTGTGTGTGTGTGTGTGTGTGTGAGAAAAAACAATATGGGACCACAGGTACATACAGATAATATGCATTTGTCTGTCAAATGTTTGCAAAGACATACATTTTACTCATAAATAAAAACGCTGAAACTTCCTTATTTGTGTGCCTGCAAGAAACTTTGGCAAAAGTAAAAACTTAATTAAAATGTGCACATGAAAGGCTAAGGGAATTTTTAATGCAAGGGTCACTTTAGGGCCTATGTAGTTTGTTTCCTAATCTGGTTATTACCATACGTCTATGTATTTACTGTTATTTATGTGGTTTAATAAAATTATATTGTCTCAAGAAAAGTGTGGGTAATAAACAAAGAGTTTCTGTGATGCTAAATGATGAGAAAACGAGTGTTCCGCGCTGTCATTTCTTCTCTCAGTTCATCCCTGTTATTCATTATATATTCAGCCTAATGTTTCCATTCCCTCCATTATCAGTAACTCCATAATCTCTCCCTCTCTCTCTCCTTCTCTCTGTTCCTCTCTCTCACACATAAACAGACACAAAAAAGTACTATGGTACTCCAGAATTTTAAACATAGTAAGCATTTTAAGCACGTGTCATGGTACATGAGAAAACAAAACTAGAGGTATTTCGGATTTCATGGAAGGAGAGCTCGATTGCTTACAGAGAGGCTTTAAAAGCTGCTAGATCTGCTAGATTATTTTTCAACCCTATTAGAAGAAAATAAACATAATCCTAGGTATTTATTTGAAAAAGTGGCTACACTAACGAAAAAGAAAGCTTCAAGCCCAGAAGTTTCCAAGAAACACAGCAGTAATGACTTTATGAACTTCTTCACTTATAAGATTGATAATATTAGGGACAAAATTATAACTATGCAAGCGTCTACTACAGCATCGCATCAGGGAGTGCATTATAGTCTCCCCGAGGTAAAATTTGATTCATTCATTGCCATAGGAGAGGAAGAACTTTGCAAACTCGTTAATTCATCTAAATCGACAACATGTATGTTAGACCCTATACCGACTAAACTACTGAAAGAGATGCTTCCAGAAGTCATAGATCCTCTTCTTAACATCATTAATTCGTCTTTGTCTCTAGGATACGTACCAAAAACCTTTAAGCTGGCTATGATTAAACCGCTTGTTAAAAAAACACAACTTGATCCTACAGAATTAGTCAATTACAGGCCGATCTCAAATCTACCTTTTCTGTCAAAGATACTAGAAAAGGCAGTATCCTCACAACTGTGTTCCTTTCTTGAAAGAAATGATATCTGCGAGGATTTCCAGTCAGGATTTAGACCGCACCATAGCACTGAGACAGCTCTCATTAAAGTCACAAATGATTTCCTCTTATCATCCGATCGTGGTTGTATCTCTCTATTAGTGTTACTCGATCTTAGTGCTGCATTTGACACTATTGACCACAACATTCTCTTAAATAGACTAGAAAACTATGTTGGCATTAGTGGAATTGCATTAGCATGGTTTAAATCATATTTATCTGACCGCTATCAGTTTGTAGCAGTAAATGAAGAGATGTCTTATCGATCACAAGTTCAGTATGGCGTACCACAAGGCTCAGTACTAGGACCGCTGCTGTTCACTCTGTACATGCTACCTTAGGAGATATCATTAGGAAACATGGAATTAGCTTTCACTGTTATGCTGATGATACTCAGCTCTATATTTCTTCCAAACCTAACGAAACTCACCAATTCACAAAATTATCAGAATGCATAGTTGATATTAAAAATTGGATGACTAGTAATTTCCTACTACTAAATTCTGAAAAAACAGAGATTCTAATTATTGGACAAAAAACTTCCACACGTAATAACCTAGAATACCGTCTAACACTTGATGGCTGCTCTGTTAAGTCTTCGTCGTCAGTTAGGAACCTGGGTGTGCTCTTTGATAGCAATCTTTCATTTGAAAGTCACGTGTCTAGTGTCTGTAAAACCGCATTTTTCCATCTTAAAAATATATCTAAATTACGTCATATGCTCTCATTGACAAATGCGGAACAACTAGTTCATGCGTTCATGACATCAAGGCTAGATTATTGTAATGCTCTACTGGGTGCTTGCCCTGCACGCTTAATAAACAAACTACAGCTAGTTCAAAACGCAGCCGCTAGAGTTCTTACCAGAACCAGGAAGTACGACCATATTAGCCCGGTTCTGTCAACACTGCATTGGCTCCCTATTAAACATCGTATAAATTTTAAAATATTGCTGATTACTTACAAAGCACTAAATGGTTTAGCTCCCCAGTACTTGAGCGAGCTCTTAACGCATTATAGTCCTTCACGTCTATTGCGATCTCAAAACTCCGGCCAGTTGATAATACCTAGAATATCTAAATCGACTGCTGGCGGTAGATCCTTTTCCTATTTAGCACCAAAACTTTGGAACAATCTTCCTAACATTGTCCGGGAAGCAGACACAGTCTGTCAGTTCAAAGCTAGACTAAAAACACATCTCTTTGACCTAGCATTCACATAACACTCTATAGACTTCTATAATTCAATATTAGGCTGCTTAGATTAGGTCAGCCGGAACTGGGAACACTTCCCTCATATCCTGATGTACTCGTTACATCATAAGAAGAATGGCATCTACGCTAATTTTAGTGTCTTTGTTTATCCCGAGGTTTTCCCGCAGCCTGCCGGATCCAGGCCGTTTCCAGATCTGACGAAGGACTTTCGCCTGGACCCGATGACAATGCAGTGCTGAAGTGCCAACTAGCCTCTCCCTATGGAGGATCCCTATACCACTCTACAGATAAAGCGTTGTGGAATTTTTCGGTTCGCGTACCTACCCAAAGTGATAAGATAAAATAAAAATTCTGCATCAAAATTTATAGACAAGTAGTTTGTTTAGGCATGGTTTGTAAGGAATTACAAACCTGCGCACAAATATTCAAACGCACATAACAATAGAATCAATTCTTAATGCGCATGTGAACGCCATCAGCGTCTATCACAGGTTCACGTTTAAAGTCTGTTTAGAGAGAACGGTGTCGTCTTAGCGGCCCCTAATTTAATAACAAATGATCATTTAGACGGAAGTGAATCAATCAAAACTAACTTTAGCTGGAAAAAACATTTTTCAAGAGCCACTATAAAACCAAACCAATCTCTGTTACCTTAAATTATATGTTTATCTCTGTAAGGCTGCTTTGAAACAATCTACATTGTTAAAAGCGCTATATAAATGAGGATGACTTGACTTGACTACATGAAAATGATTTGGCACCTGAAGTCTGATCTTTTTCTTCTCTCATCTCCATATTTTCTCTCTTCTCCCCTTTCTTTCTTCTCTTCTCGACAGCTTCCACTCAGTCCTCATCACTCTCTGTAAACTTTTACCTTGTTTCTTATATTAATTGAATATGATTTTACTGTACTCTGACATTACTATTTATGTACCGTCTATAGAACAGTGATGGTAAATAACAGCAATACCATAATACTGAATAATTATATCTGTAGAATTAATTTTTTAAGTGATTTGAAGCGTTTTTAAATCAGATTTTCAGACGTGAAACTGCAGTGCCTATGGGTGGAGCTTGACGTCCAGCCCTCCAGAAGGTCCAATCACTGCCCGCCCCTAACCCTGATCAGTCAAGTCACCTTTATTTATATCATGCTTTTTACAATAAAGATTGTATCAAAGCAGCTTCACAGTGATAACATGACAATAACACAACAACGTTTGTTTGAGTGCAGTGCGCGGCCTCCGCACTAACAAAACGGATGAACTTCTTCTCCTCACCCACACTAACAAGGATTTTTTATACTCTGCTGCTCTGTGCTTTACTGAAACCTGGCTGAGTGAAGCCATACCGGACAACGCACTACATCTGCCGGGCTTCCAGCTGTTCCGAGCGGATCGCATCGCGGAGCTAACGAGGAAATAGAGAGGTGGTGGATTGTGTTTCTACATTAACGAAAGTTGGTGTTCAGATGTAACAGCACTGAAGATGTGCTCTCCTAATTTAGAGGCACATTTCATAAACTGTAAACCTTTCTACTCGCCTCGGGGATTTTCCTCTTTCATTCTCGTGAATGTTTACATCCCTCCAGACGCGTGCGTGAGCGCGGCGCTACAACAGCTGGCTGAACAAATATCTGAAACGGAACAAAGGTACCCAGACTCTCTTTTAATCATTCTTGGGGATTTTAACAAAGCAAATCTTTCCCGTGAACTACCAAAATACAGACAGCACGTTACATGTCCCACCAGAGACAGTAATATACTGGACCAATGTTACACCACAATAAATAATGCGTATCACTCCGTTTCACGAACAGCTTTAGGGCTCTCTGATCACTGTTTGGTTCATCTCATACCGACCTACAGGCAGAAACTGAAATCAGCTAAACCTGTAATAAGGACTGTAAAAAGATGGACTAATGAAGCAGAGCAGAATCTACAGCCCTGCTTGTATTGCACTGATTGGACTGTTTTTGAAGCTGCTACCAACGATCTGGATGAGCTCACAGATTCTGTAACATCATATATAAGCTTCTGTGAGGATACATGCATTCCTACCAGGACATTCTTATCATCTACTAATGATAAACCATGGTTTACTGGGAAACTCAAACAACTTTGTCATGCCAAAGAGGATGCTTACAGAAGTGGGGATAAAATCTTGTATAACCAGGCCAGAAACAGATTGACATGGGAGATCAGAGTTGCTAAAAGAAGCTACTCTGAAAAACTGAAAAAACAGTTTTCATCCAACGACCCATTATCAGTCTGGAATGGCCTGAGGAACATCACCAACTACAAGTCACCATCCCCCCGATCTGTGGACAATCAACACCTGGCTGATGATTTAAACTCATTTTATTGCAGGTTCGAAAAGCCCTCTTTCACACCACACACCGGCTCTGACCTGCACTTCACACATTCACCATCACCTCCTGCACTCCTACTACTCCCCTTTCCTGCCATCCAACCTGAGCTTAAGGTCTGTGTGGAGGACGTGAGCCGAGTCTTCAAAAAACAGAAGACTAGGAAAGCCTCAGGCCCAGACGGCATCTCATCTGCTTGTCTAAAAGCCTGCGCTGACCAACTGGCCCCGGTCTTCACGCAGATCTTCAACAGATCATTGGAGCAGTGTGAAGTTCCCTGCTGCTTCAAACGCTCCACTATCATTCCTGTCCCCAAAAAACCCAAAATCACTGGATTTAATGACTACAGACCTGTCGCTCTCACGTCTGTGGTCATGAAGTCGTTTGAAAGACTGGTGTTGGCCCACCTGAAGGACATCACTGGACCCCTGCTGGATCCCTTTCAGTTTGCTTACAGAGCAAACAGGTCTGTGGATGATGCAGTCAACATGGGACTGCATTATATCCTGCAACATCTCGACAGACCTGGGACTTATGCAAGGATCCTCTTTGTGGACTTCAGTTCGGCCTTCAATACCATCATGCCTGGTCTTCTCACAGCCAAACTGACCCAGCTCTCCATACCATCCTCGATCTGTCAGTGGATCACCAGCTTCCTGACGGACCGGCAGCAGCGAGTGAGACTGGGGAAACTCATATCCAGGACTCTCACCACCAGCACTGGCGCCCCTCAAGGGTGCGTTCTCTCCCCACTGCTCTTCTCCCTGTACACTAATGACTGCACTTCTAAAGACCCCACTGTCAAGCTCCTGAAATTTGCGGACGACACCACTGTCATCGGTCTCATCCAAAACGGTGACGAGTCTGCTTACAGACTGGAGGTTGAACAGCTGGCTGTCTGGTGCAGTTATAACAACCTTGAGCTGAACACGCTCAAAACAGTGAAGATGATCGTGGACTTCAGGAGGAACAGCCCAGCACTCCCCCCACTCACCATCATGAACAGCACTGTGGAAGCAGTGGAGTCATTCAGGTTCCTGGGCACTACCATCTCTCAGGACCTGAAGTGGGACAATCACATTGACTCCACTGTGAAAAAGGCCCAGCAGAGACTGTACTTCCTTCGCCAGCTGAGGAAGTTCAACTTGCCACAGGAGCTGCTGATTCAGTTCTACTCAGCCGTCATTGAGTCTGTCTTATGCACATCCATCACTGTCTGGTTTGGTTCAGCTACCAAATCAGACATCAGGCGACTACAACGGACAGTCCGGACTGCGGAGAGGATTATTGGTGCCCCCCTGCCAAACCTCCAGGACCTGTACTCTTCCAGAGTGAGGAAGAGAGCAGGTAAAATCATCACAGACTCCACTCACCCTGGACAACTCCTCTTTGAACTGTTACCGTCAAGACGGAGACTCAGATCACTGGCCACAAGAACATCTCGGCACAGGAACAGTTTCTTCCCACAGGCCATTTCCCTCCTGAACAGTTAACATATCTCCCAAGGCATATGCCTGTAAGTGCAATACTCCCACTGTTTAGTGCCATATCTTAAAAATTCAGGTGATATTTACATTTATTTATATTTATTCATACTATTCAAAATACTGTAAATATGTTCATATTCTGTAAATATTTATTCTGACAAAACCCAACTGTTGTATCTGTATTTGTATATGTGCACTGGAAGCTTCAGTATCAAGGAAAATTCCTTGTGTGTGCAAGCACACTTGGCAATAAAGCTCTTTCTGATTCTGATTCTGATTTTTCTGATTCTAGAAGAAAATAATATCATCGTCCACCTGAAGTAAGGCAGATCAATAATATTGTTGAATATTAAATAAAGCCAAGGCAACATTGGCAAGGAACTGTTGTGGCAAAAAATGATTATCAAACCATCATCACTGCGTAAGCGACACTCTGAATCAAATTGTCTTTTAAAAGGTTTTTATTCTTGCAAGAAGGCCCAGTCACCACACAGAAGTTACGCTGTAGAGTGAGTGAGACAACACCAGGAAGAGCTGGGCAGCCTTTTATACTGATTTCAAGGTCTTCCTAGAATTAGGGCTCCTTTCTGCCACATTCTTTAGATAAAGGACCCATGGCTGCTAGCCTCGATTTATTACTAGCTGACCCTTAAGACCCCCCCAAACTAGATGACCTCTTACCTCAGACCCCCTACCCAGCTGTTCCTGAAGTGTCTCACTCCTGCATTTCAGATGTACAAACATACATACATCTCCCGTCCCAGTCACATAGATACATGTGACTCACAATGCTTTGTAATATCTACTGCAAATCAATTGAAATCAAATTTTTCCATCACAGAACCAAAACTCCATCAGTGACAAAATGGAGAAAAAAATCTTGGGAGAACCCAGGCTCAGTCGCTCAGTTCTCTGGCCAACAAATGAACAGTGTAGGATTATGATTCAGGCAGCATTACAGGTCAGAAGTCAGATTGGATCAGAACATTTACAATATTTATCCAGTTCATCTGGTTGGAGGACAGAGTCATCACGCCGGTATCGAGACGAGTTTGTTGAGGATCAGTGCCGGTGGCTGTCGTCTCGATGAGGCCTTCACAGGGTTGATGAGGTTGGCACTTCAGGGATGCGTTGTGGTCGTGTCTAGGCGCAGGTCCACCTTCGGATCTGGATACGGCCCGGCCTAATAATCATTTAATTGATTTGAAAAATAGAAATGTATAATGTTCTATATCATAGGTTCTCAAAGTGCGGCCCGCGGGCCGTTTGGTGGCCCGCAATAACATCTGTAAAACATCTGTATTGCTTTGAAAAAATGAATCTCTCCGTTTAGTGGTCTTTAGCGGCATCTATAGGCATAAGCGGTAATTACAGGTGTGGTCCGACCGATCACACTTGACCTCACTCCCAGAAGGCCATCAACGGAACAGTGGTTGTCTGAAGATGGAGATGATGGAGCGAGAGCCAGAGCGGGAGCCTGGCCCTTCGAGAAAAAAACGTCATGTCAGCAAGAAGAAAAGGCAGTTTCAAGATAAATGGACAAACGATTACTTTGTCGAACCTCACGGGTCGGATAAAGTCGTTTGCCTGATCTGCAAGAAGGTAATTGCAATGCGCAAGGACTTCAATATAAAACGCCATTATGATACCAAACATAAAAACTACGATAAATTCAGTGGCAAGGAGCGCACCAGTAAGCTTGAACAACTTAAAAGAGGCTACACTGCACAGCAGTCACTTTTCACAAATTTGGTTAAAACCGGTGAAGCTGTAACACAGGCTAGCTACGTGGTAGCTCAAGAAATAGCTAAGTGGAGCAAGCCGTTTAGTGACGGAGAATTTGTGCGTGACTGCATGTTGAAAGTGGCCGACATTTTATGTCCAGAGCAAAAAACAAAGTTCCGAGACGTAAGTTTGTCGAATGAGACAGTCACACGACAAATCGAAGATCTGGCCAATGATCTGAAAGAGCAACTGGGAAAACGTGTGGAGGGGCTAGGAAAGGGAGCTTTTTCCATTGCACTGGATGAAAGCACGGATATTTCCGATACAGCGCAATTGCTGATTTTCATCCGTACAGTCACGGAGAACTTTGACATTGGCGAGGAGCTGTTAAGCGTGGAGAGTATGAAAGACACATCAAAGGGAGTCGACATTTGTGATGCTGTGTGTCACAGTCTCGATGCCTACAAAGTGAACCTGGCATCTATGGTCGGTGTCACAACAGATGGAGCACCGGCAATGGTCGGGAGTAGGGCAGGTGCCGTGTCGCTGCTCTCTGAGAAAGTGGTCAACAACGGAGGTGAGAAACTAGTCAGATACCAGTGTATAATACATCAAGAAGCCCTCGCTGCTCATACACTTGAAATGAAACATGTCATGGACATAGTTGTGAAGACTGTTCATTTCCTGAAGTCCAGAGGTCTGAATCACCGCCAATTTAAGGCTTTTTTGGCGCAGTCAGAGGGAGATTTTGGGGACGTCATATACTTCACTGCCGTCAGGTGGCTGAGCAGAGGTGCCACACTGAAACGTTTTTTTAACTTGAGAAAAGAAATAAAAGAGATCATGGAGTCAAAAGGACAATATGTGACAGAGCTAAGTGACACTAAATGGCTCTGTGACCTAGCGTTCCTTGCTAACATGAATAATTGTCTCAGTGATCTTAATCTGAAGCTCTAAGGCCATGGGAAGCTTATTTCCACTCTATTTGACAACGTCAAAGCTTTCCAGCGTAAACTTGAACTGCTGCAGGGACAGCTCAGAAAGGGAGATCTCACTCATTTTCCTGCCTGTAAGTCGCTCGTAGATGACACAGACACAGATGGGAGCCAAGTTTTAAGTCACCTGCGTTCAGAAAAGAACCATACCCTAATAAAAAAACTCCGAGAGGAATTCAACCACCGCTTCTCCGATTTCAGGGACCACGAGAAGGCATTCAACCTTTTCCAAAATCCTTTCTCATGTGTGCCTGAGGAAGAGCCTGCAGAAATGCAGTTTGAGTTCATCGACCTGCAGAAGAGCTCAGAGGCCAGAGCAGAATATCGTGACAAGAATCTCATCGAGTTCTACAAAGGACTTTCCCCATCCACATGCCCTGCACTTCGCCAGCATGCTGTCAGAATGGTATCTTTATTCGGAAGCACATACATCTGTGAGAAGACCCTCTCCACCATGGCCATCAACAAATCCAAGCTGAGATCCAGGCTGACAGATGGCCATCTACATGCTGTCCTTCGTATCACAACGACGGAGATGGAGCCGGACATCAGAGGAATCGTGGCAAACCGAAAAAAGCACCACAAATCCCATGGGTATGTTGACCAAGTAATCAATATTCAGTGTGACTTAATGACAATCTTATTAATAGCCGCGTTTCCATTACTTTTCAAATTTTTCGCTGGCGCGAACACTTGCATTTTCCTATCAACAGGGGAAACAACTTAAAATACTCTATCATTTCTGGTCATACAGAAAATAATAATATATTATTCGCAACTACTTTTATTTGTGTAAACTCATAATAACAAGAAAACGTTGTGCTTTTTTTAAATAAAATAAAACAATCAGTACGCGCTTTCATGATCTCCGTGAACTGGAGCGCGAGAACTGAAACAAAATATAGCCTATGTAGGCTAAAGCTTGAAATGTCCACTTTAAACAAACAAATTCGAATCGAAAGCTAATACCTTCTGATTATGTAATCCGTATGAAAGGTGCATTTCTCTCTAAAAGCGCATCTGCTTAACAGCGGAGATGGAGTTCTAATTTGGCCTTAGAAAACCAGTAAAATCGACATGTTTTCCATATTAATTTGTGAATATTTGAAATGTTTAATAAAGGGGCAAAAAGTAATTTAAACAAAAATCTGAAAAAGTCTGTCGATATTTACTTTTTTTGCGCAGCATTTTGGTGTTCAACTTTGCGTTTTAAAAAGACAGTTACGGGACAGTTTTCAGTTATGGGTTAAAAAAGATAATAATAGCGCAAAACATTTGCGCAAATCTGCAATAATGGAAACGCGACTGACAGGCAATGATAGATATGAATGATGATGACTTGTTTGGTAAGCTTCTATTTGAAAAATCTCTCTCTCTCTCTCTCTCTCTCTCTCTCTCTCTCTCAGGTTTTCCTGTGGTGCTTTGGTAGCTATAATTGCCCCTGAATAATGGTGAAGTAAATATTTTACCACATAAAAACTTGATTTTAATATATGAGACATTAATTTTGTATGCTATTTATTCCCTATCTAATCTAGATTATATGAAACATTACTATTATTCTAATGTAAAGGGAACCAACATACTTTAGTGCAAGAACATAGTTCGTGTCTGTGTTGTGTGAGGGGGAAAAAACACAGGACAGTTTAATCACTTTTGTAGTAGCCTAGGCTGGCTCCATTTATCATCAAAACAAAAATAAATGACAGATTAGGAGGGCGAGGGCGAGGGTGATCCTCGCTCCGATGCGGGACAGCAGGTCATTGAACTGGGCGCGGGACAGGCGGAAGTACCGCTGAAAGTGGCCGTCATCCAGGCGCAGCTCCTGGAGCAAATGGTGAAACTCGCCGAACTGGGTTCGTCTCCGAAGGGTCTGGTGGACCCAAATACGGCGATGATGATCCCTACGCCGCTGTTCTGCTCTCCAGAGCAAATACAGAGCGGTGACTCTCTCGATAAATGACCCATCAACAACAGACATCTTGTAAAAAGATGGCCGCCAACGGGGTTTGAAACTTTTGAAACTTTCGCCTCTGACGCGCGAGACGCGCGTAAATTTCGCTTCAAACTTTTGTTTTTACTCGCGTCAATTTCACTCTTGTCGCGCGAATTAACACAAAGTGGTCAAGCGTCAAACTAGACGCGGTAGACGCGAATTTGACGCGCTATTCGCGTCCGGTGTGAACGCACAGTAAGGCCTATGCTGATAAGTAGACTGTTTGTTCTAAATAAGTTTGTAGCCTACTTGAGATGGACTGCACACAGGACTGTTATATCCCAAATTTGTCTGTTGAGGGTAGACACTCCAGGGATTTTGTTTGCATTGCATTGCATTTTTTTTTTTTTTTTTTTGCCTCAGTTATGAATTTAAATGTGTTTATTTGCAATGAATGTAAACTGTAGAGATGCAACCTGGTCATTAAAATTATTTCAAATGTCATTTTTTTCCAGTTTTTTTTCTTTTTCTCCCCCGCCCCTTTGGCGGCCCTCAGTTCAATGCTGGGTTCCTACATTGGCCCTCACCTATCAAAACTTTGAGAACCCCTGTTCTATATTAATGCCAGGTAAAATAATCATTTTTAGTCTAGATTTGAACTGACAGACTGTGTCTGCTTCCCGGACAATGTTAGGAAGATTGTTCCAAAGTTTTGGTGCTAAATAGGAAAAGGATCTACCGCCAGCAGTCGATTTAGATATTCTAGGTATTATCAACTGGCCGGAGTTTTGAGATCGCAATAGACGTGAAGGACTATAATGCGTTAAGAGCTCGCTCAAGTACTGGGGAGCTAAACCATTTAGTGCTTTGTAAGTAATCAGTAATATTTTAAAATTTATACGATGATTAATAGGGAGCGAATGCAGTGTTGACAGAACCGGGCTAATATGGTCGTACTTCCTGGTTCTAGTAAGAACTCTAGCTGTCACGAAGCGGTTGAAGCAAGGAAGAAGCAGGATCAAAGTGCAGCACACTTTATTAGATAAACTCAAAACTAGTCAAGGACTCAGACTAGGAAACGTGAATCGGGAACAGAACAACCAACGTCAACATTACAACACCAGAACTCACAAAGACTGAACTAAAACACAGGGCTTAAAGGTGCCATGTGTCATGTCCGGCAACAAAATCAATTCATACTCCACATTCCATACCAGATGGGGGCAGTATACCTCCAGAAAGTGAGTTGGTCTACTCTAGAGTAACAAACGAGAAACGGCATAGTCTCTATGCTCCGCCCCTACCTTCACAACGACCCTAGAGCCATAGCCGAAGCCAAATGTTATGCCTCTCAGATCCCAAAATCAGCTGGCCAGTCGATCGCCACTGCATAACTTCACCATCACTTTACCTAACATCGTCAAAAATGTTGTAGTTTTACTTTAGTTAAAAATTATGAAGTATTCTTATCTGCACATATACAAGTGAAACTAGGGACAACATCTATTTAGAGTGTTACGTATGCTGCCCGCCTGATGCTAATTTAGCAGCATATATCAAGTTTGATTTTCATTAGCAATACCTCTTCTAGCTAAGTTATCATTAGTCACCAAAAAACATTGTGTCTCATTACACCTTGCAATGTTTTCCGTTACGTTTCGTGTGTCCATATCTGGGTTCATTATCATCGAAGACATTTCAAGCTTCTTAGCTAATGTTACATTTTATCATCAGCTTGGTAGAGACGGGCTCTGGTAGATAACAGGTGAAAACCGGATCGGATCTGTGGGTAGACTTTTATCGAACAGCCTTCGATACATTTCTATGTTATAACTTCCCGAAAAAACTAAACAAACATATAAAACAAACTTCTAGCAAAATACTAACAGCATCTTACTTACCAATCCAAAAGAAATGTTGCAAGTCGGAGTCAAACCTCATTTCTTTCATGTCCATTAGTTGTCTCCAGCGATGGAAAGCAGTGCCAATGTTTTTTCTGGTTCTGCTCCTTTTTTTATCCGATTTTATTTTTGATTCCGAGCGCGTTTTTTCCCTGCAGCGGATGGTTGTGGGAAGGGTCTCTTGCCAAGGGCTTCAGCCATTCTTCCGCTCTTTTCCCTGTACTGAACTGTTGTAGTGGGCTGTACTTTCCACACGACTGACATCAGGTTCAAGTACGTCCACAAGCAGTGCGACTTATTCGTGTATTGCAGTTTGGCTGGTGTTGCCCGCATACCGCCTCCCATGGCCGAAACTGGTATTATGACACCTGTCGGGCCGGGGCTAGTAATTTAGCATGCTAATTCAGGTTGATATCTCAGCAGCACTATAAATTTTCATTTTTTTAATGACATCATCACCCTTATTTCTTCTCATTCTTTTGATGCGTGTAGCTCATTTTTTGGATATTTTACCTCAAGTTCTTACACATGGCCCCTTTAAATACAAGTTCAAACATGCTAAACAAGATAAAAAGGGGGCGTGGCAAATCTGAGACACAAACCTAAAGACTGATAAACATAAGAGGGAACTGCTAAACATGAAAAGACAGGGGAACACAGACTGACATCACAACTCTAGCGGCTGCATTTTGGACTAGCTGTAGTTTGTTTATTAAGCGTGCAGGGCAACCACCCAGTAGAGCATTACAATAATCTAGCCTTGATGTCATGAACGCATGAACCAATTGTTCTGCATTTTTAATTGAGAGCATATGACGTAATTTAGATATATTTTTAAGGTGGAAAATGCGGTTTTACAGACACTAGACACGTGACTTTCAAATGAAAGATTGCTATCAAAGAGCACACACACACACACATACACAAACACACACACACACACACACACACACACACACACACACACACACACACACACACACACACACACACACACACACACACACACACACACACACACACACACACACACACACACACACACACACACACACACACACACACCCACACACACCCAGGTTCCTAACTGACGACGAAGACTTAACAGAGCAGCCATCAAGTGTTAGACGGTATTCTAGGTTATTACGTGTGGAAGTTTTTTGTCCATTAATTAGAATCTCTGTTTTTTCAGAATTTAGTAGTAGGAAATTACTAGTCATCCAAATTTTTATGATTTAAACCATGCTAGTGCAATTCCACTAATGCCAACATAATTTTCGTGTCTATTTTAAGGGACTATGTGTAGTTTTTTAGGTATTTTATTATAAATATGTCCTCAATGGTGTACAAATACCTCTGCCAATGATCTGACTTATCTTTATATACATGTGACGGGTAGGTCCACGGAGGCTTCCATGTCGTTCCACCATCTTGAAAAACTATAATAGCAGAGAGGGTCAAAAAGTACTTGACCAACACGTTTCCACGAGGCGTTTTCGTTCAGAGCCAGCGTCACGTGACTGAACGCAGCAGAACCGGAGGAGAGAGCAGTGAGAGGCGCTTCACGGCCCGGCGAGTTTAAAAGGCTGCACTGCACTGTTATTATTCATACTGTAACATTCGTTTGTTCGTTGTGTCAAGTTGCAGTTTGTTTGAAATAGCAAACCTGTTCACCCGAAGGAAAACTCAACGAAGTGCTATTAGAACACGCATTTGAAAAAGCGAGGCGCTGGAGAGCACAATTCGTTTGAATGCAAAATACGATTTCACCGCTAGATGTGAGAAATTCCTACACAATGTCTATTTAAGAGAATGTTGTGGTCAATGGTGTCAAATGCAGCACTAAGATCGAGTAGCACTAATAGAGAGATACAACCACGATCGGATGATAAGAGCAAATCATTTGTGACTCTAATGAGAGCTGTCTCTGTGCTATGGTGCGGTCTAAATCCTGACTGGAAATCCTCGCAGATACCATTTCTTTCAAGAAAGGAACACAGTTGTGAGGATACTGCCTTTTCTAGTATCTTTGACAGAAAAGGTAGATTTGAGATCGGCCTGTAATTGACTAATTCTGTAGGATCAAGTTGTGTTTTTTTAACAAGCGGTTTAATCATAGCCAGCTTAAAGGTTTTTGGTACGTATCCTAGAGACAAAGATGAATTAATGATGTTAAGAAGAGGATCTATGACTTCTGGAAGCATCTCTTTCAATAGTTTAGTCGGTATAGGGTCTAACATACATGTTGTCGATTTAGATGAATTAACGAGTTTGCAAAATTCTTCCTCTCCTATAGCAATGAATTAATTATTTTTTTCCTCAGGGAGACTACACTGCACTGTCTGATGTGATGCTGTAGTAGACGGTTCTATAGTTATAATTTTATCTCTGATATTATCAATCTTGTAAGTGAAGAAGGTCATAAAGTCCTTACTGCTGTGTTTCTTGGAAACGTCCGGTGTCGAAGCTTTATTTTTCGTTAGTTTAGCCACTGTTTTGAATAAATAACTAGGGTTGTGTTTATTTTCTTCTAATAGGGTTGAAAAATAAGCAGATCTAGCAGCTTTTAAAGCCTCTCTGTAAGCAATCGTGCTCTTTCTACACGAAATACGAAAAAACTTCTAATTTTGTTTTCTTCCAGCTATGCTCCATTTATCTCCATCAGGTGAAGCTCCACCCACTGGCTCTGCATTCAGCACCACTTTTATATTTACATTACAGGTCAGTCTTTATTGAAGACATATTTTTCCTGTCTGGTGTCTTCAATGTCACAGATTGCGCCATCATTTGTGATCAGTGACAAGATGGTGTGCATGTTCAGTTCAGACTGGCTCAAATCCTCCTGACTGAGACCAGAGCTGAACCAGAACTGAACCAGAGCTGAACCAGAGCTGAACCAGAACTGAACCAGAGCTGAACCAGAACTGAACCAGAACTGAACCAGAACTGCGCATTTATGGGTCTAACCCATGCAGAAGAGCTGCCACTGATGATTGAATGGACAAACAGTACTGTAATATATGCCACAGAACCTCATCCGTTTTTCTTTCTGTATTACAAATTATGTTCAATTGTTTATGTTACAAAGTGTTTTGAAAGCATGTGATGATACGTTTTTATTTGTTAAGGAAACAATTGAAAGTTACATCAGATTGAAACTGACGGTTGGAACAAGATTACAAAAATACATTAATGTAACCTCCCAAATAACAGTAACGCGATCAGGCAGTGACGTCACTGCGCGTGAAAGACGCGTCGAGTTTTCCCTCATTTCATGTGTTTCAGTATAGTCATATTTTTTTCACCTCGTTGCGTGATCATTTAGGATTTATACATCAGTGTCTTACTTACGGTCCATTGTAAATTAATTTAATCAAGAAGTGTGGTTCATAAGCTCTTAATTGGCGACCAGTGGTGCTGGAGTGAGTGAGTGTGTGCGCGCGCCAGTGCCAATGCCCATACTAACCAACTAGTGAAGGCGACATGCTCTCTAACGCCAATATTTTGGTGAGTAAATAACCCTATATTTACTATTTCCACATTTAAGGCTATAGTATAAAAAATCATTAACAAAACATTGCGGTTGTAATGTTAGTAGAGTTGGGCTTCTCGGAACTCGAGCGTTTGGGACTCGAAAAATGTTCCCGAGTCCAGCGATTCTGTGAAATATCAGGACAGTTGACGGAATTATTGGCCAGATTGGGTCAAAACTGCAGTGTCACGAAATTCAATCATTCGCATGTGGGTCATTCTATGAAAATGGTGGCTTTTTGAACAGACAACTTTTAAAAAATGTATTATTTTTTATACCAAAACTTATAGTCAGATAATAGTTAACCTCTTAACTTTATACATCAACTTAAATTACAGCTTAATGTATTTGGATATTTTCACTACATTACATTAAAAAAAGCTTGTGCTGCCTTTTTGTCACTGGTGTTGCCTATATTTTAGAAGTCAATTCAGGCTTTCCAGGATGTAATTTGACTATTTCGTTTGCATACATAATGAACAGGTAATTAAACAGATATGTGTAAAGTTCTATTGTGTGATATTTTTCTATTTCTACCACTGTGTTTTTTTGTTGTAACATTAGAAATAATTGAGGTTGAGTGATCAAAATTGAATGATCATATCCTTAAAATGCCTACTAATGAATGCAGCAACATTTAGGTAGATACAAAACCCATATTCTATGAAACTGGGAACTCTGATGCCAGAACACCAATATGCCATGCAGTAACACCAGTGACGCAATGTGAAACCAATGACATAACATAAAAATATTTCAAACAAATTTTGATCAGTTTTAATATTTTATCATGCGAGTGATTTGCGCGTAAAGAGACCTTCCCGAAAACTCTTCTCCTGATTCACAAATACTTCGTAAACGTCAGATGTGATCGTGAAATGTGTGTGTGTGTGTTAAGGAATTCCAATCAGTCGTAAATGGGATGCGCGTGCATGTTCATTCTCTATCACCATAAATCCCGCCCATTAAATCCGACTGACAACTATATATGGGTATCATATTATGAAATGAATGCGAATGAAATTTTTTTTTCTCAGATGCAGAAATTGAAGTTTTATTATCAGAAGTTCATTCAAAATGCCACATTTTATTTTCAAGCGTACATAGTGGCGTATCGGGTCCTAAAAAAAAAAGGAAGCCGGCAGCATATTACAGATGCAGTCAATGGAGTTTCATCTGTTAATCGAACATTCCCAGAAGTGAGAAGAAAATGGTTCGACATTAAGCTTGAGAGCAAAAAACGAATTTGTTCACTTCGGAAAAATCGTATTAAAACTGGAGAAGGACCACCATTGCAGATGCTATTACTGGCTCTCATAATAAGAAAAAACGGATGTAATTACTATATATAATATTTTTTCAAAATGCTGTGTAAATATGTACCCGATTAAGGTGAATTAAAATGCAGCCTTATTAATGAGCAAAACGTTCGGGTGTTAAGCGCACTATTTACGCGTGGCTGGGAGCAGGTGTAGATTTCTTGTGTACCAACTAACATTTGGAAAATACGAACATTTTAATGAATCCGAAAATTTACGCCAGAACCACTTTACACACGATTTACACAAAAATTCGTTCTGCTCGTGTTTCATGAATGAGACCCATTGAACGCAAACTAAACCTGTTTTTTCCAACAGCACTGATACGCATTTCATGTGCCAGTTCACATCTGCCACTTTCACACATTCAGGTGCTCCTCCAAGTACTTCCAGATATTGTGGTCAATCTGAACTGATCTTTTGTTCACTGACATCAGACAAACAATCTGGTCATCTCCATAACAGTTGATATCATCTCTTGGGCTTGGCCAGTAGAACTTGTTGTCTCCATTCCTTTGCATGCACTTAACTTTCACATTATGTTCTTCGATCTCCAGTATAAAGCCAGGGTATGGTTGTTCGTCATAGTTCACGATGCACCACTGACCACTGTGGTGAGACTCGATGACATCTGAACGAAGTGGAGCTGAGGTATCCGGGTTGATGTGGAGGTGAGAGATCTCGGCCATTAGCCAACACCACTTCCACCTCTTCCTCGCTGACATAATACATCTGTATTTGACTGCCAGAGTTCCTCAACTCCTGATAGAAAGACATTGCATCCGTCATGTCTCTCCCGTGGCGGACCAAGATCTCAGCTGACCTCTTTAATGAACCCCCCACTCCACCCGCAGCACCCTTTCCGTGACTGGCCTCGAAAAAGTTCCGCGTAGTCCCCTGGAAGCCCTTCTTGTAAGGGTCTGTGCACACCATGTAAAAGTTGCCCTTCTGTTTATATTGTGAGGCTGGACCATCACTGAAGAAGTGAAGGTGTTGCACGGCAGGGTACTAGTGTTTTATCATGTCCAGGACGGGGTCCATATGGCTGCTGGATCATGCCGTCTGCTGGGTGAGATGGTGCAGAAGGAGATGGGGGCTCCTCACCCACATAGAGGACACCAGTGTGAAGCGTCACTTGCTTGTGTGACCCCCCGAAGTGAACTGTCTGGATCTCTGAAGCGTACTTGCAAGTGAAGTTCTCACTAAAGTCTAGATGGATCAGGCAATCATGGCTTGGGTAAAAAACACAATTATGGCTATTTCCTTCTTCACAGTGATTAAGCTACTTTTCTCTTGTTCTTCATTTGCTCTGTTGTGCTCTATCTTCTCCAGACACCACTGGGTGAGCGACACCTCTTTGTTGGATTGGTGTCTGGCCGGTGGGACAGTGGAGTGTTCACATTCTTGGCATTCACCATAGGCGCATGTCTTTGAATTGTTACAGACTGTGCTATCTGCCATCTCCTCCAGATTGCTGGGCTGTGAAAGAGCAAGTTTTTGCATTTTATCCACAATAAACTGTAAGTTTTCATGGGTCTTGCACTGGCAAGTTTCTCGGTCGCTCTCCTTCGGTGTCACCACCCAAAAGGGTCTCTCCCTGCAGAAGAAGGCGTATGAAATGTTTTGCCCATGTTCAGCAACAAATTTCCTGTGGAGGTTTTTCTGGGAATCACAAAGGATCCTCCTCTGTTTCTTAATCTTTCTTAGGGTTAGGGTTGATAGTGTGATGGTGTTTTTCTTGCCAGGGGTTTGCCTGCTGACATCATCTCTTTGGTAGAACTGTCCTACAGCTCTCGTTTATTTTGGCCAAGCTTGTTTGTCGAACTCTGTTTTGTGGCTTCCGGGTTTTGTATGAAAAAACAATCATCTGCTCGCACAACTTTTTGAATTTGTATTTCTTTATCAGCTTTCCTGTCAGTATTTTTACAACCCCCTGTTTGGCTTTGTCTGCTTTGTACTTTGCTCTTAGATCCCCCAAGAGAGCATAATGGAAGTTGAGAGTTCTTTTAATTGATGAAGAGGCAGGAGAGTCTTGTAGAGTGCTTCTCGTCTTCGTTCTTGGACTTTCAAGGTCTTGATTTTTACCCTGAAAGCGGTGAAAACGTTTCTTGTATTTGTGGTATAGTCTTTTGTGCTTTTCTAACTTCTCTTGCAACTCCTGACATTTTCTTCGGCCTATCTGTGCTTCTCTCCTGTGCACTCTCCGCCCTTGGATTCGTTGTCTGTAAAGCATAAAGATGTAATATATAACTGTATTAGATTTCCAATGTGAGATGCATGCAACATAATATTACTCTATTTCTGTCATGCCTATACACAAAACTATGCAGCTTGTTAAAACAGTATATATCAATTCTCGTGCCATGTTACAAATATTGTGTAGGCCTACTTAAAGGGATAGTTCACACAAATTACAAAATTACATATTGGTTTCCTTACTGCGTAAGCAGTCTATGGAGAAGATATGTCTCATGCTTTGGTTTTGTGCCACAAACGTAAAAAGTTAGCATTTGAAACAGTGGCCAGGTAAACAAAAGCATGGCTTGCTGTCATACCTTGTCCATAGACTGCATACACGATAAGTGAAACCAATATGTCATTTTGTAATTTGGGTGAACTATCTCTTTAAGTAACTCTGTTGATAAGTACTTTTGTCCAATTCTAACCTTGCGATACTGGGTTGACTGTCTGGAGTGGATGGGGGTCAACACTGTCTTTCCTGCTCTCAATCTCTCTCTGTGTATTGCCTGTCTGACCCGCCATTTCCTTTGCTCCTGTCTTTTCTCCCTTTCTGTGAGATCATTCACTCGGTTTCTTTTTTGAGTCTCTAAATCCTTGCAGTAAGTCTGGTGTTTCTGTTTAAGGTCTGGGTCAGCATCCCTGCGCTGTCTGTAGGTTCTTTGCTTTTCAGCAGCACTTCATTTCGCCATATCTGTCAAAAGGAAAGCCATATTTAGTGTTTACAATATTGAAACAGTAATAAAATGCAAATAAGGCTTTATTGATATAATTGTTGAGGCTTATGTTGAGAAAAAAGTTAGTGGTGTTATTAATAGTCACTGGTGTTATCGTCATGTCACTGGTGTTACCAGCAGCATCAGTAACACCAGTGACGATAACACCAGTGACAAATCTGCAGACAAGATGACATATCTAAGATGGCTGCCACAGTAGCTCAAACCACACTTCTTAAATTGTAAATAAATCACTTAATCATGCAAATTGAACAATTATTTTAATCAAATTTCCTTTCCCCTTACTATAATCTGTAGAACACCAGTGACGCATCTTAAGTCCTCACATGAAATTATCAAATTATCAAATTGCTAAAATATGAAGAGAGAGAGCAAACTCACCGTGCTTCTCATTTCTTATTAGTGCATGCTCGTTTCCTTTCCTCGCGCCTCAGCTCCTCGCCTGTAGGATACGAGGGAAGGATGCAAGGAAAGAAAAGTATGGAAGTAAAATAATGTCAAATGTTTTTGAAATAAAAAGCCTGTTGAATTGCACTACTTGGAAAAAAAAGGCATTGCATTAACCATGCTTGCATTTTAATGCATTGTATTTTTAGGGCTTGCATTTTTATGGGCTGAAATTCAACATGGTTGAATATTTAAGCTGTGAATATTTCAATTAAAAACATTTCAAACACATTTTCATTAGTAAAAATTCAATAATCCATATTCACCCTTCATATTTCACTTCCAAAATATTATAACTGTTTAAAAATACAACCTATAATATTCAACAGGTAATTTTCGGTCCACTTTATTTCGCTTTGCAAATTCGCTTCCACAAATTCAGTTGTTCAAATTCGACAGTAAATTCAACATTGACGTCCAGGAACTGCAGGAAAAGCAGTAGATTGCCGAGCATACTCTCCATCTGCTGTTAGTCGACCTCACCAGCAGGGGGTGCAAGCGCTTGTTGTTGACGAAGACATTCATTCATAAAATGGAAATGATTATCTGTGACAGTATATGCGGAAAAGATGATAAACACACAAAAGCTGTGTTTATGTTTCATTCAATAACTTCATTGTTACTTTCCCTGTGTATTCTATGTCATCAGCTTTCTCTAATCTCTACCATGAACAGGATTATGATCGGTTTCCCTCATTACCTCATACTCAAGGATTCCCTTTCCGTTGGGACAAAACGCTTAACACATACAGTGATATGAAAGACCAATCTTGCTTATTGGGGATGTAGGCTGTAGGCTACTATATAGGCTACAGGCAAGAAGATGGACTCATATAATAAACTTTACGCGCAAAGTTTCATGCTGAGCGTTTCGTGATATACTGGCATAAAATCATCACTTGATCAATTAATACTAACACTTTCTCTCTCTCTCTCTCTCTCTCTCTCTCTCTCTCTCTCTCTCTCTCTCTCTCTCTCTCTCTCTCTCTCTCTCTCTCTCTGCTAAATGACTAAATGTAAAATTGGCTTGACATTGGACATTCGCACATTTAGGGACCGTCTCTAAAGTTGCATACAACATTGGCATGTACGTTTCTAACTTCAATAGCAAATTTAAATTTATTTGAATAAATGTCAAAAATCCAAAGGGTGCACATTATGCCTGACACTACATGAACACTTTACAGTTGGTTTTATGACTGTAAGTCGTTCTATTCAAATGCTATTAAACTTAGAAACGTGTATACCAAAGTCGTATAAACTTCAGAGACGGTCCCTAAATGTGCGAATGTCCAACATCAAGCCATCTTTATGCCAGTCTATCACTGGGAAACGCTCAGCTGTGCGCGTTATTCTGAGTCCATCTGCTTGCCTGTGAGTTTGGCCTTTTACATCACTAGTCCATTAAGCTACGTTAAGCGTTGTACAGGTCCAGCAGGGGAATCCTGAAGTATTGAAGGAAACCCTAATAGCCTGCATGCAGCACATCGCCACAATATAAAGTTAAGGCAACTAAACAACCAAGAGAAATATGTCAACCTCAAAAATGTAACATTGGATCTGTATATCCGCATCGGGGAATAAAATTATGATCTCGTTCACGGTAGAGAAATATGCATGTAGGCTACACAGGAAAAGTAACCGTGAAGGCACTGAATTTAACAAAAACAGCCGTCATAATAATCACAAATAAACTTACATTGCTGTAAATGAGTTTTATGAATGAATGACTTGCTCTAATTTAGCTGTTCTTCGTCAACAACACGCGCTTGCACCCCCTGCTGGTGAGGTCGACTAACAGCAGATGGAGAGTATGCTCGGCAATCTACTGCTTTTCCTGCAGTTTCTGGACGTCAATGGTGAATTTACTGTCGAATTTCAACCACTGAATTTGTAGAAGCGAAATAAAATGGACCGAAATTGCCTGTTGAATATTATAGGTTGTATTTTTAAACAGTTATAATATTTTGGAAGTGAAATATGAAGGGTGAATATGGATTATTGAATTTTTACTAATGAAAATGTGTTTGAAATGTTTTTAATTGAAATATTCACAGCTTAAATATTCAACCATGTTGAATTTCAGCCCATAAAAATGCAAGCCCTAAAAATACAATGCATTAAAATGCAAGCAGGGTTAATGCAATGCCTTTTTTTGTTAAAGTAGTGCAATTCAACAGGCTTTTTATTTCAAAAACATTTGACATTATTTTACTTCCATAGAAAATGAGGACGGAGGAATCGAATGAAAGCTTTTTTTTATACATTGGAATACTTGATCACCCGAGCGTCACTTCACAGCGTCATCAGCAGCGCTCAAAGCATCTGCCCTTATGTTGTTGAAGTTTGTTTATTTAAGAAATTCATAATGAATAATAATAAAGCAAGATACCCTGTTGAAATATGTGAGATGTGTGGTTTATATAAACTGCATAGGTAAACTATAAATTAAAAAGATTGTGACCGATGTGAAGGGGGAGGAGAATGTATACGTGCGTCACGTTTAGTCAATAAAACACTTCTGCATAGGATACAGCTGTGTATCTTCGCTCATGACTCCTCTGGAAGCTCCTCACTCCTCGATCCTCGACTCCTCGATCCTCGACTCCTCCATCCTCGACTCCTCCATCCTCGACTCCTCCATCCTCGACTCCTCCATCCTCGACTCCTCCATCCTCGACTCCTCCATCCTCGACTCCTCCATCCTCGACTCCTCCATCCTCGACTCCTCCATCCTCGACTCCTCCATCCTCGACTCCTCCATCCTCGATCCTCGACTCCTCGACTCCTCCATCCTCGACTCCTCCATCCTCGACTCCTCCATCCTCGACTCCTCGACTCCTCGACTCCTCGATCCTCGACTCCTCCATCCTCGACTCCTCCATCCTCGACTCCTCCATCCTCGACTCCTCGACTCCTCGACTCCTCCATCCTCGACTCCTCCATCCTCGACTCCTCCATCCTCGACTCCTCCATCCTCGACTCCTCCATCCTCGACTCCTCGACTCCTCGACTCCTCCATCCTCGACTCCTCGACTCCTCCATCCTCGACTCCTCGACTCCTCCATCCTCGACTCCTCCATCCTCGACTCCTCGATCCTCGACTCCTCCATCCTCGACTCCTCGATCCTCGACTCCTCCATCCTCGACTCCTCCATCCTCGACTCCTCCATCCTCGACTCCTCCATCCTCGACTCCTCCATCCTCGACTCCTCCATCCTCGACTCCTCCATCCTCGACTCCTCCATCCTCTACTCCTCGACTCCTCGACTCCTCCATCCTCGACTCCTCGATCCTCGACTCCTCGATCCTCGACTCCTCGATCCTCGACTCCTCGATCCTCGACTCCTCCATCCTCGACTCCTCCATCCTCGACTCCTCCATCCTCGACTCCTCCATCCTCGACTCCTCCATCCTCGACTCCTCCATCCTCGACTCCTCCATCCTCGACTCCTCCATCCTCGACTCCTCCATCCTCGACTCCTCCATCCTCCATCCTCGACTCCTCGCGGTGCTATTAGAGAATCGAGATGTCCTTCAAGATGGCAAGGATGTTGCATTTTTTCAAAGTAGTGTTTTTTTATAAATTGTAACACCAGTGACATGAAATTGAGGGACAGCTATTCCCTGTAAATTATTTATAATATTTAGTTAATATTTTAGTTTAAGTAGTCCACTAAATAAATATACTACTTTCCTTTGTATTATGACATTTAAAGAAGGAGAAAAATATATTTTTTAACTCAAAATATGTCAGTAAACCACGACTCCTGACCCAAGGGACAAGCAAATTTCACGGTACTGACCGTGTTCTACAAGATTTAAAAAAAATAGTTTGCAATATAACTGTCTTACATATGTTTTATTAACAATAAAACACTTCAATTAAAACAAAAAACATATATTTGGTGTCATTATCTGAAACTTTGAAGTGTTTTTCCTGGTGGTTAAGGCCGGGACAGGAAAGCCACCATTGTCGTAGAATAACCCATGTGTTTTTAAGTCTTGCGTGTTTATACAATCAATTCGATACAAGCTGAGAGAGTTTCTGTGCGACACACTCGTCAGATCAGTCAGAGCTACACGATAAACACACAGCCTGACCCCGAGAAGAGCTTCAGTAGCACTGGGCTGTTCCCATCACCAGTTACCCCGATTACCAGTTCATACAGTTATAGGTGTATAGGTCAAGCCCTTTACATTCAACAAGCTGCTCCCACAATACAGAAATCCAGCGGCTTCCGTTACATGACTCTGTTGAGCAGGATATACTATACGAGTTGAAATCAAAAATGCAAGCAAGATGCAATAGAGGTTTGCTTTTGCTACATTTAAAATTCACATGTTTTTTTTTGAAAGATAAGATTTAAAAAAAAAAATTGACTTGATGAAATATTGTATAGTTGGACTCGATTGGTAATAAACTCGATTCTGACTCGACTCGAAGGTAATATTATGAGTTAGTGTGAAAGTAGAGATGATATTTGAATGTGATTGCTCAGCCGAAGCTGTATCTGTCCGTCATCGAGGATGTGATGGAGAGTCTCCGAGAGTTATTCTGCGATGAAGGAGTGGATGAAGGAGTGCTGGACAACCTCAGACAGGTCAGTGTCTCACAGCAAACACGACAGAAACAAGATGCCTTAAACAAGCTTGCCAGTTCAACTGATCTATGACGGTGATTATCACTGTGCGCAGAGATAGAGGTGTGTGTGTGTGTGTTGCTGTGTTTCAGCTCTGGGAGTCGAAGGTCGTTCAGTCTAAAGCTGTGGAGGGTTTCAGTAAAGACAACAATCCATCCAACTTTGTTCTGCAGCTGCCAGCAAACTTCACGCAGACTCTCCATAAACCCAGCGGTTGGTCCTGATCTGAAGTCTGTGAAAGTCTTGTTTTGTAGAGAGTGAATATACGGTGCGTTTACACTGAACTCAAACACTCGAGCTCGTACGCCCTGTCTGGGCTATGGGCTGAGAATTGTTACTTTATTCCAAATAAATAGATTATCATCTACAAATAAATGTAAAGAGATTCACAAAAATATATAAAATTCACAAATAAATGTAAAAAGTTTCACAAAAAATGATAAAACTCACAAATATATAAAATGAGATTTGCAAATAAAAAAATGTATTTATAAATGTGTTCTATGCCACAAACACAACTCTGCCTGGCATTTATTTGTGAACGCTTTCTGTGCATTAGTAAATCTCCTCACGCATCTGTGGATTCTGAAACACTTCTAGCGTCGACGTGCAGACAGATCCACAAATAAGTGACTCCACCCACTGTTTACCTAAGCCAATCAGAGAACGGCCACATTGAGCTGACCAATCGTAGCACGTTCTCGCTACAACCAATCACGTTAGGCTTTACACTCGGGGTGGTCTTGCCCTGAAATAACTTTGCTCGTTCATCTGCATTGGGTCAAATAGGAAGTGTAGGCTAAGGAAGACCCATAATATTGCTTCAGTAAAATGTTTAAAATGTGGATTTCGTTAGAGTTAGACCATGAGACTGCGTATCAAGCCAAGACACATTTTTATGAGCCTTTGAAAATGCCAGAGAAACAGCGCTTGCGTTATGGGAACAACGCGTTATGGAAGCGTCACGTTATTCATGATAAAACAGAAAAACATCAATGCGTTGCTGACTAATGAATAACTGGATTCAACCTCGTGATACATACGCGAGTTTGTGTAATATTGGGGAAATTACTGTCACAACAGCTTTTCCCACTTCTCCAGTCAAGTTTTAAAGGTGCAATGTGTAAAAATTGAGTATCTATTAACAGAAATGCAATATGACATCCATAACTATGTGTTCAGTGGTGTATAAAGAACTTACTTAATAAACCGTAATGTTTTTATTACCTTAGAATGAGGGATTTATATCTACATAGGCTCGGGAATCCCCTTCTATGAAGGTCGACATATTGTGACGTCATGTTTCTACCGTAGCCGACAGCGAACACACAGCGTTACAGAGCGCGTTTCGTCACTACCTTGAAAGAGAAGCAGCAGAAAGCTATAAGCTAGCCATAAACACCGTGAGTAGTGACTTTTCCCTTGTCAGTAGTGTAAAATATGTAGTTGGATTGTTTCATGTAACTTAGTTCTTCTCCTTCGCTGTGTTATGGCTTTGCTATGTGGGGATAAATGTGCTGGTTACGTTCGTGAGACAGCTGATTAGTACTCTTGTCATTGACCGTAAAACAGTTACAGGAATCACCAACCCGTCGATCTTGGAAGCATTTTAAGTCGATTGAGTTTCCAAAATCAGAGAAAAAAAGCCTATTGTGTGTAGTAAATGGTGTCTAGGGGATGCGGAGGCGCGCGCTGTTACAATCACGTCATTTCTGCCGCGCGCACCTTTGGGCTCATGCGGACGCGTCCAGTATAAACAATGCTTTACGCTTTAACCATCTCAGCCACAGTAACAGCTCATATTAGCCAGCTAAACTTTTACTACCCTGTTAGAAAAAATATATAGTTGCATAGTTTCATGTGGTTCTTCTCCCTCGCTGTATTATGGGTTTCATATGTGGGGAGAAATGTGCTGGTTATGTTCGTGAGACAATCAGCTGATTACTATTATTATATTACATATTAAGACCCTTGATCCTCGCCTGACTATGGCTTTGTAAACTTTATCCATGATGTGGTTTATAATGGACTGTGGTACAGAAACTTGGTTTACTCTGGCTATTCTC
The DNA here is from genome assembly GCF_051911475.1 of Siphateles boraxobius. Lineage (NCBI taxonomy): Eukaryota > Metazoa > Chordata > Actinopteri > Cypriniformes > Leuciscidae > Siphateles > Siphateles boraxobius. The sequence continues at coordinate 520,129 of NW_027508816.1, read as the reverse complement.
TGCTGTCTCAGACGACGATATGTTTGTCCAGTTTCAGGCACCGTAGCTTCTTCGAAAGGGAGGGGTGATCCGTTAAAATACTTGATCACTCAAAAAATATTTCATATGAATATCAGACTTAATAATACTGTATTGTAAAAGTTACTTACAGCATCCAATATAAATACAATTCTACATAGTATTTATGTCCTATAGCTAGCTATTTGTCACAACGATTGGACATTGGACAAAGCAAATGTGCAAATGACGTTTCCTCTGTATAGTGTGTAGTAGCGTGTAGTGGCGTGTAGTGGCGTGTAGTTGCGTGTAGTGGCGTGTAGTGGCGTGTAGTAGCGTGTAGTAGCGTGTAGTTGCGTGTAGTAGCGTGTAGTTGCGTGTAGTGGCGTGTAGTTGCGTGTAGTGGCGTGTAGTGGCGTGTAGTGGCGTGTAGTGGCGTGTAGTAGCGTGTAGTGGCGTGTAGTGGCGTGTAGTGGCGTGTAGTGGCGTGTAGTGGCGTGTAGTGGCGTGTAGTAGCGTGTAGTGGCGTGTAGTGGCGTGTAGTTGCGTGTAGTGGCGTGTAGTAGCGTGTAGTGGCGTGTAGTGGCGTGTAGTGGCGTGTAGTGGCGTGTAGTGGCGTGTAGTGGCGTGTAGTGGCGTGTAGTGGCGTGTAGTAGCGTGTAGTAGCGTGTAGTGGCGTGTAGTGGCGTGTAGTGGCGTGTAGTAGCGTGTAGTGGCGTGTAGTGGCGTGTAGTGGCGTGTAGTAGCGTGTAGTGGCGTGTAGTGGCGTGTAGTGGCGTGTAGTGGCGTGTAGTGGCGTGTAGTGGCGTGTAGTGGTAGTGGCGTGTAGTGGCGTGTAGTGGCGTGTAGTGGCGTGTAGTGGCGTGTAGTGGCGTGTAGTGGCGTGTAGTGGCGTGTAGTGGCGTGTAGTGGCGTGTAGTGGCGTGTAGTTGCGTGTAGTGGCGTGTAGTGGCGTGTAGTGGCGTGTAGTGGCGTGTAGTTGCGTGTAGTAGCGTGTAGTTGCGTGTAGTAGCGTGTAGTAGCGTGTAGTAGCGTGTAGTTGCGTGTAGTAGCGTGTAGTTGCGTGTAGTAGCGTGTAGTGGCGTGTAGTGGCGTGTAGTTGCGTGTAGTTGCCTGTAGTTGCGTGTTGTTGCGTGTAGTGTCGTTTAGTGGCGTGTAGTGGCGTGTAGTTGCGTGTAGTGGCGTGTAGTGGCGTGTAGTGGCGTGTAGTGGCGTGTAGTGGCGTGTAGTGGCAGTAGTAGCGTGTAGTAGCGTGTAGTAGCGTGTAGTAGCGTGTAGTAGCGTGTAGTAGCGTGTAGTTGCGTGTAGTAGCCGCTTCAGAAGAAGAAGAACGGGCATCCGTTTACTATCAGTGAATCATCGTGTCGCGCTTCGCCGCGTCCAGTGTAGACACTATCACGAATTATGAATTTTCATGTAGCCAGCATAGTCAATAAAGAAGATTATACGTCATATATCTTCAGGGAAGAAAACAAACGTCATGGGCAAAATGTGTGACACTGCAAACATGTTAGTTTTACATGATGTGAAACTGTACGGCAGGGAAGATAATCGGCTTTGCTTTTGACGCGCCGCTTGACTCCGGTAGAGAGGGTTATGATGCTCGGGATCTGTGATGATCATTTGTGTGTAATCCTGAGTTAATAATAAAGAATAATAAATATAAAGAAGCCTTAAACTCCAACAATCTTTTGGAAACGGGGTGTTTTAACCACACAAACAGCTCATTTGAATGAAGCTCCCATTACAGATGTTTTCAGGGGTGTTGATAATATCTGCAAAATTAATCAGATCCAGTTCTTGCCCCGAGTGGAAAGCCTAACATGATTGGTTGTAGTGAGAACGTGCTACGATTGGTCAGCTCAATGTGGCCGTTATCTGATTGTCTTAGGTAAAGGGTGGGTGGAGACACTTATTTGTTGATTTGTCTGCATGTCGACACTAGAAGTGTTTCAGAATCCACAAATGCGTGAGGAGATTTACAAATGCACAGGAACCGATTCACAAATAAATGCCAGGCGGAGTTGTGTTTGTGGTATAAAACACATTTATAAATATATTTTTTTATTTGCAAATCTCATTTTATATATTTGTGAGTTTTATAATTTGTTGTGAATCTCTTTACATTTATTTGTGGATCATAATCTATTTATTTGGAATAAAGGAACAATTCTCAGCCCATACTGGGCCGCTTCAGTTCATAGGCGCCGATTTATGTTCTCCTCCGTGGGTGCTCATGGGCGCACGCCCTTTAAAAAAAAAAAAAAGTAACGTTAGGCCTAGTCAAAAAATGTTTGCATTTCAGAACCGAACGAGAAGCGCAGCGCTGCGTCTGACAACTCGAGGTAGCCTATCGCACACCGGACGTGCACTTTGTCAGTTTATGGCCAGCAATATTGTAATGTTATGTTTAAGGACATTATGGAATTAAGATAATGTCTGTAGGCTACTATGTTACGATTGTACTGTACAATTAAATACAACCGGGGGGTCCGTTAACTGAATGAATTGAGAATATCACCTGAAAATCCGATAACATCAGCAATTTTCATTCAAGCAGCTGATTTCTGTAAATTAATATAAAATACATGTATATTGCAGCACAGGTTGAAGTCAGTACATTAACGACGATTTGAGACAAATACATTTAAATTTAATATAAAACTATGTAAATCGCGCTCTGTGGCACGGCAGGATTTTGAACAAGGTCATATAGCCGTAGCTGCGCTTCTCGTCCGGTGTGCGACCCCTTTTAGCAAATGGACAGCCGCCGACACGAACGCACACACCCATTTACTTGATAATAAAGGTAAAGTAGGCTATCTTTGAACTCAGACAGCGCCACTTCTCACAAATACAGACAGGATTGGAGATCAAAAGTTTAACTGACACGTAACCGCGATCAGAGGCGTTTTCATCCGAGAAACGCTGTGATTGGTGGATAGGATATGGAGCAGGCGACTGACAGCGACATAACCAATCACAGTGTGACAGGCGCTTCACATAGCACCGACTGCAATGATTAATGTTAAATGAATGTAGCCTACTGGCAGTCTGACACACACGGTATCGGCGCCTATGCCTCAGTTTACAATCTTCCCAGCGTTACTCGTCGTAATGGCATTTTCACTTAAATTAGAGACCTCTACAATTCAATTCTTTCTATTAACAATTCCAGTTATGGCGCTCTACAATTGTATTCTTACTAGTAAAAACTTCTATTCATTAGATCCAAAACAGAAGTGCTTCACTTCAAAATAAAAGCCCTGTTAGAATGAATTAATAGAATTGTCATTGTGTCAGAATGACAGCTTGGATATGTTTTGAGATTGAAAAATAAGTTTTAATCACTACATTAATTCACATCTTTATACTGTAGAAAATATTAAAGAGCAATATAATATATATAATATAATATAATAAATTATTTATATTATATATTTCTTGTAGCCGTGTGTGTGTGTGAGAGAGAGAGAGAAATAAAAATAATGTATTATGTAGAAATAAATACAAATAATGTATTATGTATATACAAATAATTAATTTAATTATAACATATATTATATTATATATTTATTGTAGCCTATATATTTTCATTCTTATGGCCGAAATTGTATGTGACTGACAAAAAAAGCGATGTTTTTGGCGGTGTTTCTCCACAAGGTAACAATCTCTGTTACCTTAAATTATATGTTTATCTCTGTAAAGCTGCTTTGAAACAATCTACATTGTTAAAAGCGCTATATAAACGAGGATGACAAGGATGAGGCGATATCTTGTGCTGGCTGGTTTAGGCCTGTCTAAAACCACCAGTGGGTTCATTGACTCATTCAAATGATTACATCAAAAAACAAAGTAATCAGAATACACTTACATTTAGTAAAAAATGTGATTACTATCAGGATTACAATGGTTTAATTTAAAACTAAATAAATGTTGTCATAATAACGCTATATTAAACGCTGCTTGATTATAGTCTCAACTCACGGGAGCGCAAATAACACCTGTCTACAGTTATTCTCCTCAGATGCAGATAAGTTATTAATTATGATGCTTCCGGCGGGGGAAAGGTTTTCATGTCTGGAAATTGCAGTTATTTTGTTTTCAAAGAAGAAAAAGGAAACAACATATGTGTATAGTGCGAATCATGCCTTCCAGCTATGAAGATGCTTTCTGTATGAAAGGACTCAACATCCAACTAGCACACGTTAAATCATGTCAGCTCAAATTTAGAGATTGTGATTTAAAATTCGATTGTGTATGATCGCAGTTGTATGTAAGTTTCTAGTAGAAAATTAGCTGGAAAAGTGAAACTCAGTCAGTGAAATTAAGAAAGTTCACGGCCTTCATCAACATGCATTTTAAAATACACATGTAGATGGTGTAGACTTTTTAAATATTGTGTATAAGCTAGAAGTAGTATTTATTATTTAAGAAATAAATAAAAAAAGCCATACTGTAGTCATTAGGTGTCTCTATAGCCTTTTATATAAATAAAAAAATAATTAAAAAAAAAATATATATATACATACATACAGGGTCGTGTAATCTTGAGTTGGTCAGTCAAGTCACCTTTATTTATATAGCGCTTTTTACAATACAGATTGTTTCAAAGCAGCTTTACAGAGATAACAGGAAAATAATGTTGAAATAATATTGTTAAATATAAAATGAAATGTCCCCAACTAAGCAAGCCAAAAGCCAATGGCGACAGAGGCGAAGAAAGGCAACAGTGTCAAGGAACCAAAACTCCATCAGTGACAGAATGGAGAAAAAAACCTTGGTAGAACCCAGGCTCAGTCTCAGTCCTCCTTTGGCCAACAAACGAACAGTGTATGATTATGATTTAGGCAGCATTATAGGTCAGAGGTCAGATTGGATCAGAACTTTCACAATATTTATCCAGTTCATCTGGTTAGGGGTCGGAGTCATCACGCCGGTATGGAGACGAGTTTGTTGAGGTGTCCATGAGGCCTTCACAGTGTTGATGAGGCTGGCACTTCAGGGATGTGTTGTCGTCGTGTCCATGCGATGGTCCTTCATCAGATCTGGATACGGCCTGGATCCGGCGGTTTGCGGTAGACCTCGGGATAAACAGAGAGACTAATATTAGCGTAGACGCCATCCTTCTTATGATGTAACGAGTACATCAGGATTTATGGGAAGTGTTCCCGGTTCCGGCTGATCTAAACTATGCAGCCTAATATTGAATTATAGAAGTCTATAATGTGTTATGTGTATGCTAAGCCAAAGAGATGTGTTTTTAGTCTATATTTGAACGGACAGACTGTGTCTGCTTCCCGGACAATGTTAGGAAGATTGTTCCAGAGTTTTAGTGCTAAATAGGAAAAGGATCTACCGCCAGCAGTCGATTTAGATATTCTAGGTATTATCAACTGGCCAGAACTTTGAGATCGCAATAGATGTTTTTTAGCCAGTGCAATCAACATATATACACAAATAATTACAGTTGGAAAGCAAAATGAAAGCACCTAAATGAAATGACAGATGCTTATGACAAACGTCACTGCCTGGTGTTGCAATGCTCACATCCGTTGTCAATCCCACAATCCTCCAGCGAGAGTTTTGCTCAGAAGCAACAGAAGTATCTGGAAACGCCCACTTCACAGCAGTGTAAACGCAATGTCAGGTCATGTGACCACCAGAGTGTTTAGTTGATGATGACGGCTGTCCGGCACTTTGGAGGTGCAATTTGTTTAGTTATTTTTTTATCTGGTTGGTTACCTGCTACACTCATGGCCACGAAATGTTCCTCCAATCATTTTTTTTCACATTAATACCCATTTTACCCAAAATTTTTGCATCCATTTTAATAAAGTGTCAATCCCATTGCAAACAACTGAAGCAATACCTTGGACTCAGGAAGTGTGTCAAATTATTTCTGTGTGCAGTGCTTTGAGGCGTCAGAGCCGAGGGATGTCGTAATGTGACTGACCGCTTCAGTGTGTTCTCAGTCTCTGATCACGAGCACTGTCACCTCACCGCATGCTTTTACTCACACTTGTGTCCACTTCGTTTTGGACACTTTCGCGGTTTTCTCTGAGTCTGGTCGTGTGCTTGATGTTTTCCTCTCTTTTCTCAGTCGTCATTCCAGCTGCTCAGAATGTGCAGAACTTCACCTCCAAAACAGTAAGTTAACAAACACTGTCCTCATCGCTTAAACATGTGTATAATCAGCATTATAATGTCTTAAAATTATCTGTTCAATTATTCAATCTTAATGTGCATCACATACAATAAAGTTCCCTTTATGAAACTCCTGTTAATGTTGATCTAAGTTAAAGCTCTTTTGAAATTGTGAATGTGAAATGAAAATGTGTTTTCCATGACTTTCAGAACAGCTGTGGTTCTGTTGCAACATTCTCTCTGCCGCCTGGAATAACGTATCCGGTCCAGATTCCAGCTGGCGTCACACTGCAGACGGCCTCAGGTGAGACTCGACTCCACCCTCAACTCCACACGCTGCTCGACTCCACACGCTGCTCGACTCCACACGCTGCTCGACTCCACACGCTGCTCGACTCCACACGCTGCTCGACTCCACACGCTGCTCGACTCCACACGCCCCTCAACTCCACACGCTGCTCGACTCCACACGCCCCTCGACTCCACACGCCGCTCGACTCCACACGCCGCTAGACTCCACACCACCCTCGACTCCACGCTCTACTCCACACCACGCTCTACTCCACACCACGCTCTACTCCACACCACGCTCTACTCCACACCACGCTCTACTCCACACCACGCTCGACTCCACTCCACGCTCGACTCCACTCCACGCTCGACTCCACTCCACGCTCGACTCCACTCCACGCTCGACTCCACTCCACGCTCGACTCCACACCACGCTCGACTCCACACCACGCTCGACTCCACACCACGCTCGACTCCACACCACGCTCGACTCCACACCACGCTCGACTCCACACCACGCTCGACTCCACACCACGCTCTACTCCACTCCACGCTCGACTCCACACCACGCTCGACTCCACACCACGCTCGACTCCACACCACGCTCGACTCCACACCACGCTCGACTCCACACCACGCTCGACTCCACACCACGCTCGACTCCACACCACGCTCGACTCCACACCACGCTCGACTCCACACCACGCTCGACTCCACACCACGCTCGACTCCACACCACGCTCGACTCCACACCACGCTCGACTCCACACCACGCTCGACTCCACACCACGCTCGACTCCACACCACGCTCTACTCCACTCCACGCTCGACTCCACACCACCCTCGACTCCACGCTCGACTCCACACCACGCTCGACTCCACACCACGCTCGACTCCACACCACGCTCGACTCCACACCACGCTCGACTCCACACCACGCTCGACTCCACACCACGCTCGACTCCACACCACGCTCGACTCCACACCACGCTCGACTCCACACCACGCTCGACTCCACACAACGCTCGACTCCGCACCACGCCCCGCTCCACACCACGCTCCACACCACGCTCCACACCACGCTCGACTCCACACAACGCTCGACTCCAAACAACGCTCGACTCCACACCACGCTCGACTCCACACCACGCTCGACTCCACACCGCCCTCGACTCCACACCACGCTCGACTCCACACCGCCCTCGACTCCACACCACGCTCGACTCCACACCACGCTAGACTCCACACCACCCTCGACTCCACGCTCGACTCCACACCACACTCGACTCCACTCCACGCTCGACTCCACACCACGCTCGACTCCACACCACGCTCGACTCCACACCACGCTCGACTCCACACCACGCTCGACTCCACACCACGCTCGACTCCACACCACGCTCGACTCCACACCACGCTCGACTCCACACCACGCTCGACTCCACACCACGCTCGACTCCACACCACGCTCGACTCCACACCACGCTCGACTCCACACCACGCTCGACTCCACACCACGCTCGACTCCACACCACGCTCGACTCCACACCACGCTCGACTCGCACCACTGGCTTCGCGCCGTTCTCTCACGTCCCTCGGCCTCGTCCTGTTCGCCACAAAAGTATCTTTCATTGTGTAAGGGTGAATCCGACCATCTAAAATATTAGCCAATTAGTGTCACCGGTCTCGCATCTCTCACGGTGGAGCGGAAGCATAAAGGGGGAGCGACGACCTCGAGAGAGGAACAGACCTGATTTTATGTTGTGTTTTGTTTTTATTTTCGGTAGCCAGCAGTCGTCCGCGAGGGGCTGCTGGTGGTTATTTTTGGTTTGTTTGTTTTATTTTAAATAAATTATTTTGAATCTTCGCCGGTTCCCGCCTCCTCCTTCCCTGAACTTTGCTAGAACTTTTATATAGCCCCCTTGAATTTGCATACACTTGAACCCACCAACTTTACTTATCTTATAATAACTTTGGATTGGCCATCCCGTGGTTTACCACGTACACTTATGTAAAGTAACATTAAATTAAAACAGAAGTAAAACAGACGCACCCAGATTTAGGTTGGTCAAGCAGCGCGTTTGCTGCCCTAAACAGAAATAACTTGTTTCTGCAAAACAAGTACACTTGAATTAGTGCCAAATATTAGTCGTCACTAATCTGACGCAAACTGATGCAAACTGCGGTAAAATACGAATCCAGTTAATCTACTTGGGAGAACAATTTCAGAATCAGTCAGAATAAAATCAAATGTTTACAATTTATTGTCCAGGTAATGGAACATTAATTCAAAATCCAATCCATCAATCAAATATGATAACAATTCGGAAATCGAGGAATTCAAGAAATGTTTACCTGGCCACTTTTGAACCAGAAACAGCGGCAGAAGCGCCTGACATGGGCTACAGAGAAGCAGCACTGGACTTCAGGCATTTTGGCATTTCCTTCTCCCCAGTCTTCCTCCAGACTCTGGCACCTTGATTTCCGAATGACATGCGAAATTTGCTTTCATCCGAAAAAAGTACTTTGGACCACTGAGCAACAGTCCAGTGCTGCATCTCTGTAGCCCAGGTCAGGCGCTTCTGCCGCTTTTTCTGGTTCAAAAGTGGCTTGACCTGGGGAATGCGGCACCTGTGGCCCATTTCCTGCACACGCCTGTGCACGGTGGCTCTGGATGTTTCTACTCCAGACTCAGTCCACTGCTTCCGCAGGTCCCCCAAGGTCTGGAATAGGTCCTTCTCCACAATCTTCCTCAGGGTCCGGTTACCTCTTCTCGTTGTGCCGCGTTTTTTGCCACACTTTTTCCTTCCCACAGACTTCCCACTGAGGTGCCTTGATACAGCACTCTGGGAACAGCCTATTTGTTCAGAAATTTCTTTCTGTCTTACCCTCTTGCTTGAGGGTGTCAATGATGGCCTTCCGGACTGCAGTCAGGTCGGCAGTCTTACCCATGATTGCGGTTTTGAGTAATGAAACAGGCTGGGAGTTTTTAAAAGCCTCAGGAATCTTTTGCAGGTGTTTAGAGTTAATTTGTTGATTCAGATGATTAGGTTAATAGCTCGTTTAGAGACCCTTTTCATGATATGCTAATTTTTTGAGATAGGAATTTTGGGTTTTCATGAGCTGTATGCCAAAATGATCAGTATTAAAAGAATAAAAGACCTGAAATATTTCAGTTGGTGTGCAATGAATCTAAAATATATGAAAGTTTAATTTTTATCATTACATTATGGAAAATAATGAACTTTATCACAATATGCTAATTTTTGAGAAGGACCTGTATACTGTGGCCCTCCAGGAACTTAGTTTTGCACCCCTGTAACAGTTTATTTATTCCCACGGACAAGACCCAGTTGAAGAAGACCACTGTCTAAGACTTTGAATCCCCCATTCCAACCACTCGATGTAAATGAGCTGAAATAATGGCTGAAATAATGTTTAGATGTTCTTCCCTGTTCCTCTCTCACCTTCAGGACATTTCTACAAAGTCAATGTTCCTGTAATGGTCACGCGGGGAGCTCAGCATGTCCTAACCCGACCTGCTCCGACCCGCATTGAGCAGAATTCTAACCCGGTTCCTCGTCCCATGGCCGTTGCTCGCAGCATCCCAGCCCATCTGTCTGTTCCCTGTCCTCCAGCGCCATCTGGTTGTGTAGCGTCTGAGACCCTGCCGAACCCTCCACAACCGTTGCACCATCAGCTCTGCCAACAAACTGACGACAAACCCTCCCCATCAGCCTCTGACAGTCAAAGCGAGTTCAACCTCGACGGCATTGAATTCAGCCCGCAGCCCATTGACATGAGCGCCTCATCGTTCTTCACTCCGCCAGCACAGGGCCCGCGCTCAGATTATCCCCAGGATATGATTGAGACGGTCTTAAAAGAGCCAGACAGAGCAACTGATGAATCAACTGCTCTTCCAGACTTGAAGGCTGAAACTAATCAAGACATTAAGGTAAACTTCAATGCAACATGCAAGACACCTATAAATATGAAACCAGTGTTGTGTTCTAGTTGTTTCTTGCTCCAAATAGAGATAGCAGACAAATTAAAAGCCCCAAAACAATATGGAGCTAAGTGTTATCTGACAGGTTGCTGAAATGAAGCTTTTTAATACATTTTCTATTCTTAATAGGACATTTATTCTTCTGTATGTTATTGCTTTTTGCTGCCTGCACCTACAACTGGTCAATTTCTTGGCAGTCTGAGTTACTGTTACTGTTTTCAGGGACTGGATGAATTAACTCCTCTGTGTTAGATATGTCTGACTCATTCAAGCAATTTTTGTTTTTCCTGCAAATCATGGAGTCCTACAGAACTTCAGTGGAAAAACCCATTCACGTGTCTTACTTGTCCAAGTATCCTTGCGTCTGCTAGCAGCTTTAGTGCGCGCAGTGAGGCCAGGTTGAGGGTGTTTGTAGCTCTTAAAGGGATACTTCACCTCTGGGAAGATGATTTCCATTACACGAGAGTAGATGTTAAAACTTCCTGCTGATTTGTACTCGGCTTTCGCCAATATAATCACCAACTAAGACGTAGCTTTACAGTAACCTATGCTTCTCCATCCATTTACGCTTCTTTCCATCTGGTGACGTGAATCTTCTGTCTGGTGTTAATACAGTGTATTGCGCGTCAGCACACACAACGGCTGCAACCACAGTGCGGTCCCCCCATAACAACCCTCTGGATTGAGCGGAGTAGGGAACATCTCTAGGGTCTTCAAGTGGGCACCTTCCGTCCTCAGTGTTTCGTCGACTAGCCCACGACACCTCAAGAGGGCTCGACAGTGACTCTGGCGTCCCAGAGTCACCCCCCTCCGTCCCCCACTCAACTCAGCCCAGCTTACTGACCTCTACTTCCCTCTTGCTGCTGAGACCTAACCACAATCTCACAATCTCTCCGCAACCCAACCATACGCGCCAACCCGTTTGACTAAGGCTGTCGAGCCCCACTGGTGCGTTAATATGCAGTTTCAGTGGCAACGGTTCCGTATGGCATACCACTGCAAAACACAATATCTGCCCAACCACCCGTCATTCACGCAATATACACAGGAACGTAATGACTGTAAATACTATACAACCTATACAAATAAACCAACAGTTGCTGCTGAGACCTAACCACAATCTCACAATCTCTCCGCAACCCAACCATACACGCCAACCCGTTTGACTAAGGCTGTCGAGCCCCACTGGTGTGTTAATATGCAGTTTCAGTGGCAACGGTTCCGTATGGCATACCACCTACCGCAAAACACAATATCTGCCCAACCACCCGTCATTCACGCAATATACACAGGAACGTAATGACTGTAAATACTATACAACCTATACAAATAAACCAACAGACCTTTCAAGTTTTCAAGAATTCTACGAAACCGTAGCATGGCGGGCTGTACACAGCCAGCTAGAATCTTTCCGTCTCAACCACAGCCAGTTGCTGCTCCTTTCTGCTGCTTCAGATAAGTTCTTTACTGTACGACGCAACTCTTGGCCACTGAATCCGACGTCTCTGAGGAACCGGGTTGTAGAGTGTGCCACAAAACCTCGACAACCCACTTCCACTGGATAAACCTGGACTCTCCATCCTCGCTGTTCTGCTTCAGTGGCCAGATGAGCATACCTCAGTTTCTTCCTCTCATATGCCTCATCTACCGCATCCTCCCATGGCACTGTTAACTCTATCAGTTGAACAATGCGTGCTGATCCAGACCACAAAACAATATCTGGTCGTAGGTTAGTGGTGGCAATCTCAGGTGGAAAAATAAGCCGTTGATCAAGATCAACCAGCATCTTCCAGTCCCTAGCAGCTTCCAGTTGTCCTGGGCGAGAATTGGTGTTAGCACTTTTTCTTGGTGGTTGCTCGCCTGGGCGGAGGAATATTGTCTTCTGCGTGTAATGTTTTGCTAGAACAGGCGGCAATTTATTGGTCATACTACGCTTGCCTTCCAATGCTAAAGCCAAACATCGCAATACTTTGTCATGGCGCCAAGTAAACCGACCCTGGCTAAGAGCCACCTTACATCCTGTCAAAATGTGCCTTAATGTGGCACATGCCTTGAATCCCTGAATGTATATTTAATTGTGGTCATTTATATAGTAGACATGTGAAATTTATTTTTGAAATTGAAGCATTCTAGACTGCGAAAAGGCAGAAAATGTATTTTTTTTGTATTGCGGCTCGTACAGGTAGCCGCGAGCATCAGATTCTCGCAACAGATCTTCGAAGTCCCCTTCTGCCATTTCAACTTCAAAACTACCCATATGGGTGTGGTGAAAACATTCGGAACTAGCTACTAATACTGGCTGTAGTTTTAAGCCTCTGGCCCAAAACTCCTCAGTTGACGCAAAATGACGATTTTTGCGTCATCGGAGGATTTTTTTCCAGACTAAAAATGCATAAATCTCTCATATCAGGGGGATATGAGGGGTGGAAGCACGGTAATTTTAAAATACTACTGGTTTTCTACTGATACAAAGCTTAATGCTAATTCCTGAAGTATCCCTTTAACATGGAGAAAGTTAGTTAATTGGGCAGCAACCAGTGCTCGAAGTGGGGCGGTACTCACTTCTAAATTTTACTCTTAAGTGTACCTGCAGTTTTTCTTGAGTACTACTTCTTCTCACATGTAGCCAGTACTCTACCACTGATAGGAAAAGCGTCAGTGTCAGAGAGATTGATAATGACCTAACGTTACATAAACTACACTTTCAAGAGGGCACTACGTGACTTACTACAGATTGTGACGAATCACGTAAAGACAAGCAGTAGGCACACCCTATCAGACGTCCGTGTCTCAACGCACGCTAGTTCGAAAAAGCTGTCCGCCTGACCGTAAATTGAAAACCTAGAAACTAAAAAGTGTATCGAGTCGTATATATATATATATATATATAATTCTTTTGTCCTCGCATTCTTTGGTACCCAGTGACACACCTGTGTGAAAGGCTCATTATGCGACTCATTATGCGGTCATTATCTTCTCAGGTGTATGGCGATACCGCCGACCCCAGAGGGTTAATGCCCCATCGGCATCAGAGCTCACTCCACCAGAGGCATGGCCTCGTCCTGTGCGTGGTCCAGTGGTGTACCTATTGGTGACATCTGTGCAGTGGCCGGCTGGTCCTCACTGTCCACCTTAGCCAGATTTTACAACTTGGAGGTCCCTGCTCTGCAGGCACACATCCTCTCTGTCTAGTTGGAGTTGACTTCTGGGCAAGCTCAACCTGCTATTACCCTTCCTTGTAGGCATATATTTCCCTTCCCTACCCCTACCATCTAGGGACTGGAAATGAGCTGCTTTTATAGGCAGATGCCCCTCTCCTTTTGAGGGTCTCTCCTTGCCATAGGTTCGTGCAGATCCCACTGAGGAGCTAATGAGCGCTCAGATCGCCTCTGTTGTGGCTTTGCAGTGGCACTGCGCTGTTAAATAAAAGATTTCAGAATTCGGAGAAAAAGGAGTTTTCCCCATAGACATAATACTCGTTCCAAGTTCTCTCAGGGAACCGAGGTTACATAAGTAACCAAGACCTTCTCATCTCATGCAGAAGTGCAGTCCAAACGCTGCATTTGTAATGGCATGAGAGGATAATATGTCTGTAAATTTCCCGCTGATATGTTCTTCAGTTTTTAATGTTCTGCATTTTTGTGTCCTCGCCCACGGACAGCCGGATCGACAGAGGATTATTAACAACAGTTATTCGAAGAGTGGGTTTATCACTGAAAATTGTATTGTACTTTTTTTTACTTTGTGTAGCATTATGGTAAAATGGATCACTATGGCAATGGCTTTCTTACCTGTACTCAACAGTGTTTTGCTTTGGGCAGAACAGACAGAATGGCAGTGTCTTTTATATTTTACCTTGCATTCGGCCTAAAACACTGTTCATGGTCATCCAGTTCAATATGACTACACACAGGGAGTTTTTTTTTCAGATTTTCCGTCACTGCGTTCTCTCCGTATTTATGATTCTTTGCAGCCTTTAGTCGCTGCCTACAATGCACTGGAACCTTGACTGGAAACCAAAAGTAACTCACTCCCACTAAACTTTGACTCTGACGACTTGCACCCGGGAACAATACAAGTCGGCACCATTATGACTAAGGGCGCTTTCACACTTGGTTCGATTGCCTGTTCCGAACCCGAGTTCGATTGCTCCTCCCTCCCCCCTGCCCTCGATGGACTGTGTTCACATTATATTATTTGTATCCGAACCGTGGTACGCTTGCGTCATCAAGCTGCAGTGGCGCTATGAATGAAAAGGCGTCAAAATGGATAGAATAGCTCGCTCTCAACGAAGGCGGTCGCATTTTCTCTCCCTCTCCCTCCCCTCGCCTCTCCTGCTTTGCTTCTCTCGTCACGTCTACTGTCTTGTACTTTGAGAGACCCTCGCTACACTGCTCTCCAAAACCAAGAAATTATGGATTTGATCAACTGGTCTCTCAACGCAATTGACACCATCTTCTCGACGAGAAGCTTGGGTTCGGGGGAACCTGACTGCCCTGCCGGGACGTTCGCAGCTGGCTACACGATGGACGCGTGGGAGAAGTGGCGGGTCGTGTGTCTGGCGGCTCTTTCCGTGGAGGACGTTGAAGATATCTACCTATTCGGCACCATGATAACAGGTCTTCTGCTGATTGGATTAGGCATTGCCCTGGTTTACCGAGGAACTAAGGAGACGGTGACAGCTGTCAAAAGCCCCGCAAGGCTGCCCGTGATGATTGAGGCGGTGGGCAGAGCTGTCTGCACTCAGACTGGGTCTATGAACCACAATATGGATAACATCATGGAGAAGCTCACAGCTTTGCAAAGGCAAATGGATCGTTTCAGAGACCAAAACGGACCAGGAGAATAGCCTGCATAAATTGAATGCGGCTACTCGCCCGAAGACCAAACAATCCCAATCTTATCTGTTTCGGCACCCCCCTACCAGCACTGGCCTTGGCCAAGGCCGCTGTTGGAACAACAACTCTCCCGGAAGAGCACTGCAGTGAGCCGCTCTTGCATTCCTTCCCCGACTCCTCAGACACCTGCTGATTGTTGACTCTGCCTGGGACATGATCAAGGTTGTCTCCATGGCAACTTGCTGTGTATCGCTATGACAATCCTGCGGACTGAGGCTCCTAGATTATGGTGCTGGCTTAGCGACTCTCTCCAGGCCTACACACACATGAACTTACACATACACAGATATGCACCTAACCCACACCCCATCCCACGCCTTCGCCGCTTCGTACCCCCAGTCTGACAGGCGGGTCTGTGACCAGCGCCATAATGGCTGCAGGACCGGATGCTGCTTGCCTGGGCTGGACTACCTCCATCCCCCACTCCCCACCATGTTGCAATGTCTTGTTTGTAGAGTGTACTGTTTATGTGCTAATGTTGCTGAGGTGTTTTTTCCTGTTCCCAGACTGTTCTCCTTACAGGAGCATAGTCTGGGGGTCGCCTTTTTTTTCTCCTCACCTCTCCTCATGTCATGCTGTTTTTTTGTTTTTCTCAAGTTGGCGCTGAATATAGCAGCCTCGGTAACACCTTATTACCAAAGCAAATTCCTTGTATGTGCACAACACTACTTGGCAATAAAAAAATTCTTGATTCTTGATTCTTGATTCCACATTTGTTCTTCTTTTTTTTAACCTTTGGTTTTGTTTTCAAAAGAAAGCATACAGAAACACACATGCGTCTGTCTGCTGCAAAAGTACTAAAATCGTTTCAAAGACAGCTGGCTGTCCGCCAAAGACAATTTTTGTGGAGGCAAGCACAAATCATCTCTCTGCTTGCAGTGCGTCAATCCTGCTTTTCATCAAGTTAAGTGTATACACACACACGTGCGCGCACTGACGACTTTCCTGTCGACCACATTATACATTATACGTCATCAATAGCGGTACACTTCCACGGTTTGGTTCGATTGCATTCATATCAGCAGCAAACCGTACTGGAGTTCACATGAACCGTACCCCAGACCACCTTTTTAAGCGGACCCAAGTACGATTCGCGGGTGCGCACCGGAGTTCGGAAGACAGCGTTCACATCATCCAAACGAACTGAACTCTGACGTCATTCGAACCCGGGTGCGCACCAAAAGTGCTAGTGTGAAAGCCCCCTAAAAGTTTGCTATGTATTTCCTACTAAATAGGGCTGTCCCTGTCACAGAAAGTGGCGAAGTCAGGCAGTCTGTGAGGGACAGATCGTTAATGACGGGTCCTTGTTGTAATTACAGTATGTCGGGCAGGAAATTCAAACATTTAAAGGGGTCATATAATGCCATTTTTCTACAAGTTAATATGAATCTTTAGGGTCTAAATGAAAACTTTGTAATATACTTTTATTAAAAATTATCATTTGTATTGTAAGAAAACACTAATTTTACATGGTCAAAAACAGCTCTGTTTTCAGCACGCCGTTTCAGTGCATATGCCTTTAAATGATAATGAGCTTTGCTGACTCCGCCCCTCTGTTCTGTGGGGCGTTTTTGCACATTGAGTGTTGCCTTGACAACAGTTGAGGGTATATTTTGCAACAAGAATGGCAGCGGGAGTCTCTGAGGAAACATCTGTTCTACCATACTAATCTGAACCGGAGTCGGACCCGGAACAAGATGACGGCACCGAAGAAGTTCGACAATTTAGGCTCGAACAGGACGTTTCTGAATGGTTGGTTAACGTAATGTCACTTTGATCTATTTTTGTAACTTATGTACTGGCAAGGTAACTTAGAGTAGTGAGATACAGACGCTATGTGTTTACTGATGTGTAGGTTAGTTCGTTTACAGATTGATGTTGAAAAACTTTTTTTTGGTAAATGTAGGCTTGGCTTTTTTCTTTTCTTTTTTTTCGCCTTCATTCGCCTTTGGCTTGCTTAGTTGGGGACATTTAACATTTAATTTTGAATTTAACAATACTATTACAACTTTACTTTCCTGTTATCTCTGTAAAGCTGCTTTGAAACAATTTGTATTGTAAAAGCGCTATATAAATAAAGGTGACTTGACTTGACTTGTCAGTGATGCGTAATGTTATCTCAGTGTTAGGTACAACCAGAGGTGGGCTGTCAGGGCCATCAGGGCCTTCTCTGCTTGCCCTGTCAGAATCTTAAATATAAATATAATATAATATAATATAATATGTAAAATATATATTTTTCATTTTTACGATTATATTTCCATAAAGAATATGGTTATTTTTTGTGAGGCTGAGCTGGATTTTCCATATGGTCATCTAAACGCATCACAGCTCCGTGGACCAGCACTAGAAGTATAGCTACCCTTCCGTTGAAGCTGCCATTTCCCATTTGATCATAACTTTGACTGACGTGTATCATTAGCCAATCAAATATCGATGCGCAGTGACAGAACGCCGTCAGGGCCCAGCGATGTGTCGGCGCAAGCCCCCGCTGATGTCATCAACCGTTTGAAATGTTGGCGGGTTGTGAGCAATGTCAGTGAACTGAGATATGGCCGCTGCCTTCACACCTCTTACTGGTCCAGTTGACGATCTCCTTCGTGTGCCTTTTTCAAGGCGTATGTTTGGAGAGAAGAAAGAGATCATTTAAAAAGGAAGATCTACACCTAAGCTGGATGGGCTGACCAAGGCCGGAAAAGGTTTTGTGCGGCACTTCACTGAGGGTAACTATGACCGCTATGACTGGCTAACAGCTATCACTGAGCGGAACAGGTTATTTATCATTCACACAGGAAGTGCAGTGAGGAACGGGGTGCAGCCTTTCTTTTACTGTCTATGGGTGCAGCTGACAACACTGTGAGGGGTGTTAGTAAGCTTGTTACCCTCGCAGTGCTGTCAGCTGCACCCTGTTCTCTCTCCCTCACATGCACGCACACACACACACACAGTATCATTCACACAGGAAGTACAGTGAGGAACGGTGTGCAGCCTTTCTTTTACTGTCTATGGGTGCAGCTGACAACACTGTGAGGGGTGTTAGTAAGCTTGTTACCCTCGCAGTGCTGTCAGCTGCACCCTGTTCTCTCTCCCTCACATGCACGCACGCACACACACACACACACACACACAGTATCATTCACACAGGAAGTACAGTGAGGAACGGTGTGCAGCCTTTCTTTTACTGTCTATGGGTGCAGCTGACAACACTGTGAGGGGTGTTAGTAAGCTTGTTACCCTCGCAGTGCTGTCAGCTGCACCCTGTTCTCTCTCCCTCACATGCATGCACGCACGCACGCACGCACACACACACACACACACACACACACACACACAGTATCATTCAAACAGGAAGTGCAGTGAGGAACGGGATGAGGAACCAAAGTGCAGTGAGGAACCACGTTCACGTCTGTCTGTTTAATGCTGGAGCCAGCAGACTTGTTCAACATGTTGACGTTAAAGGCCCTGTTGGGACCAAGTTTTTGTAAATGTTTTGTAAAAGAGTAAGAGTAAGTTCCCTTTCGTTGTCACTCCGAGTTACGTCGGATGACGACGAATGGGGTTTCGCTTAGAACGCCTATCGACTTCGAGTATTACAAAACGAGCCAATGGCAAAGAAATGCCATGGGTCTGCGGAATTTGCATAGCGTATCTGCGCCTTACCTCGTGGGTATAAAAGGAGGACGCCGGCAACAGGCAGATATGTTTTCGCTTCGGAGCCAAGAGTATTTCTTCGCTCCACAGTCATCTCTGACTTCGCTCTACGAGACGAGCTTCTCTCTCCGGTGTTGGTGTGACGGCGATCTGCAGCGAGCTCACAGTGCCTGCTGATCTGTGCAGTGATCTGCCAGTGTGTGTGTGTGTCTCCCTGTGTGCTTCAACATCGCAGAGTTTTTTTTTTTTTTTTTTTCCTCTCATAAAAGAGCTGACGGCTCGCCCGTGCATTTCTGGTTGCAGCGGACTGGCATCGGACTCTGATGGGCACGAGCGCTGTCTAGTGTGTTTGGGCTTTGATCATGCTTGAACAGCGCTCGTGGGTGACTCATGTTCTCGCTGGGAACGTGATCATGGCGTCATATATAGGTCGAGACTCGGTGAACTCGCAAGAGTGAGAGTCCCCTCATCCACCCCCCGATCTTCGGCTGGTGGCCAGGGTGACCTGAGGGTTACGGTCTGGATCAAGGCGCCGACTATGTGTCCGTGACCCCAGCCCCCCTCTTCAATGACGGTGCCCGCTAGTGAACTGCTGATTCCCGCGAGTCTACCCTCTGGTGGCCCGCGTGTTTCAGTTGAAGCTACAGAGGAAGATGCCATGTCTGTTGCAGCATCACTAGGTGGGTTTGAGTCTTCTGGAAGTGAGGGCTCGTCACAGCTGCCACCTTCCGGTGTGCATACGGCTGTGCCTGAGTCTGATCCGGAGATGACGACCATGCTTTCCTGGGACGATGGGTTTTGGGTAAGGCCGCCGACCCTCGTCCACGGCAAACCCCAATACCACTCTTCCCGGACGTGCATGATTAGATCTCGAAGTCCAAGAAGACCCCCTTGTCTTCTCGGGACCGCTCGCTGATCTCATCCGCCTTTCCTCCCCTTGATGGGGCCGCTGCCCATGGGTACACTGGGGTCCCCCCGGCTGAACGCTCTGTTGCGATGCTATGTGTCCTCAGAGTGCTTCTCGGCGCAATCCTAAGCACCCGCCCGTGGCCTGTAGTTTTTCGTCTACGCTTGTGGCGAGATCCTATAGCGCCACGGGACTGGCAGCCGCCTCACTGCATGCCATGGTCATTCTGCTGGTCCACCTGACCCAGATGCTCATGGACCTGCACGAGGGCGGGACTGACCCAGGGCTCTTCACTGACCTTGCTCTCTGAGCGACGAAAGTGGCCGTACGCTCCCTGGGTCAGGTGATGCTCACCATTCTGTGGCTGAACCTGTCTGATGTGCTGGATGTCGCGCGGACCCGTCTGTCCGACATTCCCCTATCCCAGGTCGGCCTCTTCGGCGGTGCAGTTGAGGGCTTGCCCAACAGCTCTCAGCCGCCCATGAGCAGACTGAGGTTGATTCTGTCCCGACGGCCCCGCCGTCCGCTCAGATCCCTCGTCTGCCCACTGCCGAAGGCGCCCTCCCGCGGCTCCCACCCCGCCCGTTCACGGGCCGGCTCTGGGGGCCGCGGCCGGACGCCACAGCCCTCTCCAGCCCCGCCCCCCGCTACACGCCGGGTTAAGCGGCGCTCGTGAGACGGGCTCCTCGGCGATGGAGCAGACTGAGGTTGATTCTGTCCCGACGGCCCCGCCGTCCGCTCAGATCCCTCGGTCTGCCCACCGCCGAGGGCGCCCCCCCGCGGCTCCCACCCCGCCCGTTCACCCGGGTCGGCTCTGGAGGTCGGACGCCACAGTTCTCTCCGCGGTCGGACGCCACAGTCCTCTCCAGCCCCGCACCCCGCTACACGCCGGGTTAAGCGGCGCTCTTGAGTTAGGCTCCTCAGAGATGGGACTCAGTTCTTTCCAGGAGTTGGTAGCAGGACCACTCCTTTCCCCGGGGGAGGGCCGGGGAAGAATCCTTATTCTCCAAAGAGCTGACTCTCCCGTCTCTGAGCACAGAGTTCTCGGACGTCACAGAGCGCCACCCACAAGCCGTGCTCTCCTCGTCCCCCTCTGTCCCAGAGGTAGTTGACAATGCACGCCGTCCACGGACCGCTTCGCCCCTGTCCCCCTCTGTCGCCAGACCCCTGGCAGAGCAGGCCCTCGCGGGACGACCAGCCTGGTCCTCCCCTGGCCCCTCTGCCAGGGCGCGGTTGCTAACTGTGCCCCCACATCGGGGCGCTATGCCGTCCACGTCTGGGCCAGTTACTCCGCTTCGCTGCCCCTCCGGGGGGACGCCTGTGGTTCGCATGATCCCGCTGGTTCAGTTCCTGGGAGCCTGGTTAGAGCTTCCCCGTCTGTCCCGCTGGGTCGTGCGGACCATCAGGCTCGGCTATGCGATTCAGTTCGCACGGTCTCCTCCCCGCTTGGGGAGTCCGCTCCACTTTTGTCGGTGGCTATGCCCCCATCAGGAGAGCAGAGATTGCCACCCTGCTGGCGAAGGGTGCAATCGAGACTGTCCCTCCAGCCGAGATGAGGTCCGGCTTCTACAGCCCCTACTTCATTGTCCCCAAGAAAACCGGTGGGTTATGGCCAATCCTGGACTTGCGCGTGCTGAACCGCTCCCTTCACAGGATGCCGTTCAAGATGCTCAAACGCATTTTCGAATGCATACGGCCCAGGATTGGTTTGCAGCGATCGACCTGAAGGACGCCTACTTCATGTCTCTATTCTCCTTGACACAGACCGTTCCTTCGGTTTTCTTTCAGGGGCAGGCATCCAGTACGCGGTTTTCCCTTTCGGGCTAGCCCTGTCTCCTCGCATCTTCACGAAGGTCGTCGAGGCTGCCCTTGTTCCCCTTCGGGAACACGGGGTTCGCATCCTGAGTTATATCGACGACTGGCTGATCATAGCTCACTCTCGAGTTCAGGTTGCGAACACAGGGACCTAGTGCTTCGGCACCTAGCTCGTCTGGGCCTTCGGGTCAACTGGGAGAAGAGCAAACTTTGCCCCGTGCAGAGGATCTCTTTTCTCGGTATGGATATCGACTCGGTCGCCATGTCCGCGCAGCTTACGAGCTAGCGCGCGCGCAGTCACTGCTGACTTGCCTGAGACAGTTCGAGGGCAAGAGTGCGGTTCCACTGAAACTTTTTCAGAGGCTCCTGGGGCATATGGCTTCTGCAGCCGCGGCAACGCCGCTCAGATTGCTTCATATGAGACCGCTTCAGCTTTGGCTTCGCGACCGAGTCCCGAGGTGGGTATGGCAACACGGCACCCTCCGAGTAACAGTTACTCCGACCTGCCATCAGACCTTCACCCCGTGGTCGAACCTCAGTTTTCTACGGGCCGGAGTGCCCCTGGAACGAACTTTGCGGCATGTTGTTGTAACGACAGATGCCTCCTCCACGGGCTGGGGTGCCATGTGCAATGGACGTGCTGCCGCGGGCTCCTGGACAGGACCCCGTCGCCTCTGGCATGTCAATTGCCTCGAGTTGCTGGCCGTACGTCTTGCTTTGCGCCGCTTCCGGGCCGTGCTCAAGAACCAACACGTACTAGTCCGCTCAGACAATACCGCCACTGTAGCGTACATCAACCATCAAGGTGGTCTACGCTCCCGCCATTTGTCGCAACTCGCTCGCCACCTCCCCATAAGGAGTCAGAAGCATCTGAGGCCGCTTCATGCCATTTATATCCCAGAAGCCCTGAACTGTGCAGCCTACAAGCTCTCACGGCTTCAGCCACTCCCTGGAGAATGGCGACTCCATCCCCAGTCGGTCCAGCTGATTTGGGACCAGTTCGGGGACGCACAGATAGATCTGTTTGCCTCCCACGACTCAACCCATTGCGCCCAGTTTTATTCCCTGACCGAGGGCACGCTCGGCACGGATGCTCTGGCGCACAACTGGCCGCAGGGCCGCAAGTATGCGTTTCCCCCAGTGAGCCTTCTTGCGCAGACCTTGCGCAAGGTCAGGGAGGACGAGGAGCAGGTCATTGTGGTCGCGCCGTACTGGCCCGCCCGGACCTGGTTCTCCGAACTAGTACTCCTCGCGACAGCACCTCCCTGGCCGATCCCTCTGAGGAAGAACCTTCTTCCTCAGGGACGGGGCCACCTATGGCACCCTCGTCCCGATCTCTGGAACCTCCACGTGTGGCTCCTCGATGGGACGAGGCAGGTTTGAGTACCCTACCACCAGCGGTGGTGGCTACCATCACTTCCGCTAGGGCGTCGTCCACGTGACACGTCTATGCGTTGAAGTGGAACCTCTTCGTCAGCTGGTGCTCTTCTCACTGAGAAGACCCCCGGAGATGCTCGATCAGCGTTGTGCTTTCCTTCCTTCAACAGGGGCTGGAGCGAAGGCTGTCTCCCTCCACCCTGAAGGTCTACGTTGCCGCTATTGCCGCACACCATGACCTCATCGAAGGTAAGTCGGTGGGGAAGCACGACCTGGTTATCAGGTTCCTGAGAGGAGCGAGGAGACTAAATCCGCCTCGCCCTCCTCTCGTTCCCTCTTCGGACCTCTCAGTGGTTCTAACTGCCCTGAAGAGTGCTCCATTTGAGCCCCTGCAATCAGTTGAGCTTAAATTCCTGTCTATGAAGACAGCGCTCCTGGTTGCACTG
This sequence comes from Siphateles boraxobius, assembly GCF_051911475.1. Taxonomy (NCBI): domain Eukaryota; kingdom Metazoa; phylum Chordata; class Actinopteri; order Cypriniformes; family Leuciscidae; genus Siphateles; species Siphateles boraxobius. The sequence continues at coordinate 496,594 of NW_027508816.1, read as the reverse complement.
GCCTCCATCAAGAGGGTAGGGGACCTGCACGCATTCTCCGTTGACGAAGCGTGCCTGGAGTTCGGGCCGGCTTACTCTCACGTGATCCTGAGACCCCGGCCTGGATACGTGCCCAAGGTTCCTACCACTCCCTTCCGGGACCAGGTGGTGAACCTGCAAGCGCTGCCCCTGGAGGAGGCAGACCCAGCCTTGCACTGCTCTGTTCAGTACGCGCTCTCCGCGCCTATGTAGACAGGACGTAGTGTTTCAGGACCTCAGACCAGCTCTTTGTCTGTTATGGTGGGAAGCTGAAGGGAAAGGCTCTCTCAAAGCAAAGGTTGTCTCACTGGATAGTGGACGCCATTGCTTTGGCATACCAGCAGCAAGGTCGACCGTGCCCCCTTGGTGTGACTGCCCACTCCACCCGGAGTGTGGCATCCTCTTGGGCTCTAGCGCATGGCGCCTCGCTAACAGACATCTGCAGAGCTGCAGGCTGGGCGACACCTAACACATTCGCCAGATTCTATAATCTCCGAGTGGAGCCAGTGTCCTCTCATGTACTCGCTTCAACCAGCTAGTACCGGACCCGCTCAGGTGTCTTCGCTTGCTCGCCATTCCACTCCACGGACTGGATACGTGCGATATTCTCCTCAGGTGAGCTTCCCCGAAAGCCCTGAGCTCCTCCAGCACTCCTGACGTCGGCGCCAGGGTCTATTGCCTGCGCGTCGGCTAGGTGCCTCCCGTGTGCATGGTCCCTCCTCTGAGCGACCCCCACATGTGTATTTCCACTGTAAGCCTCTTGAGCATGTGTCTTTCCCTTGGCAAGCCACCTTGCCACCCCTGGGGTTGAAATATTCCACCTGCGGCTGGACACCCCAGTGTTCTCCATATGTCTCCTTCGGGTCATATGTGTATTCTCTAAGTCCCCCCCTCTGGGTTGGCAGTAATTGCATATTTCCCCTAAACTTTGGGATATGCTCCCCAGTGTACCTTGGTATTCCTGGGCTAAATAGGAGTCCTTCGTCCGTGCCAGTCTCACGACAGGGATCTCAGATTTACGCAGGGCACTGGAAGACAGCTGAGAAGGTGGCGTGATTAGACTGGTAACCCCATTCGTCGTCATCCGACGTAACTCGGAGTGACAACGAAAGGGAACGTCTCGGTTACGTATGTAACCCTCGTTCCCTGAGTAGGGAACGGAGACGTTACGTCTTCCTGCCACTCTCCGCTGTACCGCGGGGATCGCCTGAGCTCAGTCTTGGCTCCTCAGCGAAGAAACATATCTGCCTGTTGCCGGTGTCCTCCTTTTATACCCACGAGGTAAGGCGGAGATACGCTATGCAAATTCCGCAGACCCATGGCATTTCTTTGCCATTGGCTCGTTTTGTAATACTCGAAGTCGATAGGCGTTCTAAGCGAAACCCCATTCGTCGTCATCCGACGTAACGTCTCCGTTCCCTACTCAGGGAACGAGGGTTACATACGTAACCGAGACGTTTTGTCGCTATGCAACCATTTTCATCGACTAGCTTATTAATAAAAAAAGTTACGTTGTATGAATTATTTTTTATGTTTAGAAATATTGTAATCAGTTTTAAATATATTTTAATCATTTTAAATAATGCACAAAAATATTTTCAACAATCATGGTTGTTTCATATTATTTTTAAATCCATGTTATATACACTTTTAAACTATAAGTCCTTAGCTAAACTATGAGTTTAATGTAATTGGTGGCTAAGAGCCGTTTGTTAAACAGAGAAGAAGACTTATTATAAATACAAGCTGTATACAATAATATTAGGCACAGTAGCTTCTTTTCTTTTTTACCAAGAACCTTATTGAACAATGTGAAAAACCATAAATGGCCCGGTACAAAATAGGGATGTCACGATATTCGATCAGTTAGAACAGGGGTTCCCAAAGTAGGGGTCGCGACCCCCCGGGGGGTCTTGAGACAGCGAGGGGGGGTCGCGAGATAATTTCCAGAAGTGTAATTGACAGAATTACTAAAAAAAATTTTGCTACCTAAAAGTTAAAGATTTTTAATAAAACTCAAGAGATGGTGGATGTGTGGAATTTCATGATTTATGAGTGACGTCTAGTAGAATTTTCTAAATTTTTTGCTACCTAAAGGTTAAAGATTTTTTTTGTCATTTTTCCCTCATATTAAATATAAAACGCATGTGGACTGATATTTTTCCAATGTCCGGACTACTTTATTAACGGAGTAGGCCTATATAAACAGACTTTTCAATATATTTGTATTAAATGCATTTTCTGAGAATTTATATTTCAAGTTTTTACTGCAAATGTCAAAATGCGCGCTCTTTGGTCCGTCAGTGCTTGAGTCACCATATATCGGAAAACATTTGGAATGGGTCAGACATAATTCTGACCACTTAAGTTTTGTTTTAAGTAAATTTCGTTTTGTATAAATTGTATCTTCATTTTAATCAATGTTTTCATCAACAAATTGACTGGATTAATAAATAAAAAGCAAATATAGTAGACAATATAATCAGGACACGGATGTGCCGGCGCGTGAACTGGAGCGCGTCTCATAAATGAACCGAAAACTGACAGAAAACACTAGTTTATTAATAAACGATTCAAATGTTTAATGCACAATCCTTACTTTGGCCGGTTCTTTGTGGCAAGCTTTATGTGTACGTTGAGATGCGGAAAAGGCAATAAAAAAATGCTGTCATTATAAAAGGTTTCTAGTGCCAATGTATTGCTTGTTTTTCTGTGTACATTTCATGTTGTGACACTTCTCGCGAACATAATGCTGGTACGTCAGAGCGACCAAAGCGTCAACAAGCTTTAACAAGCGTCAACAAGATTCAATAAGCTTCCCCGTACTTTTTGACAAGCGTCCTCTACAGGGCGGCCAGAGCTTCTTTACCGCTCAAGTCGGCGGCGGTGTGAACGTACAGTTATGCTTCTTGCGCGGACTTTTGGGACTCAGTTTTGAACTGAAATACTTAAAGTAGTGGCTGGTGAACTGGAAAAATAGAGTAGCCTAAACATTAAAGTTACTTACACAATGTGTATCTGATATGAATAAAAGATGTGTCGAATTATAATGGAAAGGATTATTATTACCTCTTCCATAAACATCAGTGTGTATATTACAAACTCTAAATGTATTGTTTTTTAGTACTTATGTAAATTTAGGGGGCGGTCGTGCCCCCCCTGTTCCAACGTCTATGCACCCATCTCATTAGGTGATGTTAATATTTAATATAAAATAATATAATGGTTGTTTTGACTGTTGTGTTATTTTGTGTTGTAAGTATAGGGGTCGCGAATCACTCGCACCTTTATTTTGGGGGTCGTGGGCTGAAAAGTTTGGGAACCCCTGAGTTAGAAGACGCATAAAGCTCGCCACAAAGAACCGGCAAATGTAGCCTAATCATTATGAATGTGTCAAATATAAAAAGGAGACATTTTAATTGTTTATTAATAAATAGTGTTTTCTGTGACGATGCTGTTTTGCCACCTTCGCAGTATTGTGAAGGTGCCTACAGAGAGAAATGCACACTTCATACGATTATAAGAGAGTTGTCTGTTTATTTTCGTTTTGAATTGTTTTGTTTAAAAGTAGACATTTCAAGCTTAGATATATTTCTGAGTTTCTGTTCATTTATGAGACAAGCTCCAGTTCACGTGCGATCCAAGTTATATCGCGTCGGCGCCTCCATGTCCTGATTATAGGCTATTGTCTGCTATATTTGCTACTTATTTATTAAATCCAGGCAAATGGTTAAAACATTGATTAAAATTAAGATACAATTTATACAAAACGAAATTCACTTTAAAGAAAGGCTTTATACAAAACAAAACTTAATAAAGCGGTCAAAATGATGTCTCTCGATATTACGCATCTTATGATTAGGCTACTCATACTGGCTGATAGGCTGATCACTTTTCATATAATCAACATTGATGAAATGGAAAAAATAACATATTATTTAAACATAAATTTGAAACTAACTTTACTTTAATGGCTACAAAACGTAGGCCTACAGTACAGAGAAATGTATTGTAATGTAATGTAATGAAATGAAATGGAAAGGGGGGGCGGGGTTTTGAATAATAATCAAATTATTGCCAGCGATCGTCAAATATTATCTTTGCTGGAAATGCCCTTCCTTACAAAATACGAAATGTCTTAATCAGACAAAATACAAGCATCATAGCATAAGAAAGAAATATAAATAAAGAAGTAAAATAAAAATACATTAAAGTAGGCCTAAATAATAAATAAATAAATAAAAGAGGCTCAGTATCTTCTGAAGCAGGAACACAAGCATGTAGTCGCAGTTGTTGTTGATGTTAGGCTACTGATTTAGCGTGGCTAACTAGTCGACGTGTGGTGATGACATCATCGTTTCACATAATATTTTGGGGGGGGGGGGGGGGGTGCGTTACTGAAGGCCCTGACTGAAACCCCACGGTACGCTACTGGGTACAACTGTCAGTGCTGAAACATTAACCATAACGCGTTGTTCATTATTATAAACGTGGGATTATGAATTATATTGAGAACGTCGTAACGTTACAGAGAAAACATGCCGTAATATACCCTGTGTGTAAACATTAGCCGCGTTCATCGTGAAGCGTGCAAGCGATTTGCAAAGATTCATATTTAAAGGTTAATAAAACGTTACACTCACTTCTTCTGGAGGTGCAGCAGGAACACGAATAGTTGGTACCGATTCTGTTTTCAGGACCAGCTTCTTAGCAAAACCAGATTTACACTGACACTCGTTTATAAAGCAGTCTGGTGACAAATGATAAAAAGTCTTGTGCGCAAACATCAAAGCATTTACGTAGATCTTTGTGAATATTCCCTTCAAAAATAAAACTCAGCCACTGCGTCTTCAGCGGTTCGAATTTAGGACCACCAAAATTACTGCTGTGTTCCTTATTACAGCCAAGAACAGAACACCACAATCGCTTGGACGCCATTCTGCTTCTGTGTTGAAACGCTGCTGTCAATTAACAATCGTGGGAGGGGCGTCGGTTTTATTGATGTCACAAAATCGAACGGCTCAATTTGAGGCAGGGGAAAAACATATAAGGAGATTAAAACAAAAACACTGGATGGATTTTTAACATTATATGATGGTTGTGTACAGGCACTGCCAACACGCATTTCAGTACAATCAACTTGTAAAAGTGCATGTACCGTTATATGACCCCTTTAACTTAAAATGCTCTGTCAGTTTTGGTCATACAGATAAGAATAGTCAAGTCAAGTCACCTTTATTTATATAGCGCTTTTTACAATACAAATTGTTTCAAAGCAGCTTTACAGAGATTACAGGAAAGTAAAGTTGTAATAGTATTGTTAAATTCAAAATTAAATGTTAAATGTCCCCAACTAAGCAAGCCAAAAGCCAATGGCGAATGAAGGCGAAAAAAGGCGACAGTGTCAAGGAACCAAAACTCCATCAGTGACAGAATGGAGAAAAAACCCTTGGGAGAACCCAGGCTCAGTCGGGGGGCAGTTCTCCTTTGGCCAACAAACGAACAGTGTATGATTATGATTTAGGCATCATTATAGGTCAGAGGTCAGATTGGATCAGAACTTTCACAATATTTATCCAGTTCATCTGGTTAGGGGTCGGAGTCATCACGCCGGTATGGAGACGAGTTTGTTGAGGTGTCCATGAGGCCTTCACAGTGTTGATGAGGCTGGCACTTCAGGGATGCGTTGTCGTCGTGTCCATGTGATGGTCCTTCATCAGATCTGGATATGGCCTGGATCCGGCGGTTTGCGGTAAACCTCGGGATAAACAGAGAGACTAATATTAGCGTAGACGCCATCCTTCTTATGATGTACAAAGTACATTAGGATTTATGTGAAGTGTTCCCGGTTCCTGATCTAAACTATGCAGCCTAACATTGAATTATAGCAATCTATAATGTGTTATGTGTATGCTAAGCCAAAGAGATGTGTTTTTACTCTAGATTTAAACTGACAGACTGTGTCTGCTTCCCGGACCATGTTAGGAAGATTGTTCCAAAGTTTTGGTGCCAAGTAGGAAAAGGATCTACCGCCAGCAGTTGATTTTGATATTCTAGGTATTATCAACTGGCCAGAGTTTTGAGATCGCAATAGACGTGAAGTACTATAATGCGTTAAGAGCTCGCTCAAGTACTGTGGAGCTAAACCATTTAGTGCTTTGTAAGTAATCAGCAATACTTTAAAATGTATACGATGTTTAATAGGGAGCCAATGCAGTGTTGACAGAACCGGGCTAATATGGTCGTACTTCCTGGTTCTGGTAAGAACTCTAGCGGCTGCGTTTTGGACCTGCTGTAGTTTGTTTATTAAGCGTGCAGGGCAAGCCAGTTAAGCATTACAATAATCTAACCTTGAGGTCATAAAGGCATGAACTAATTGTTCTACATTTGTCAATGAGAGCATATGACGATTTCCATTACAGGAGAGTAGATGTTAAAACTTTATGCAGATTTGTACTCGGCTTTCGCCAAGATAAGCACCAACTAAGACATAGCTTTACAGTAACCTATGCTTCTCCATCCATTTACGCTTCTTTCCATATGGTGATGTAAATCTCCTTCTGTCTAGTGTTAACACGCGTCAGCACACACAACGGCTGCAACCACAGTGCGGTCCCCCCATGACAACCCTCTGGATTGAGCGGAGTAGGGAACATCTCTAGGGTCTTCAAGTGGGCACCTTCCGTCCTCAGTGTTTCGTCGACTAGCCCATGACACCTCAAGAGGGCTCGACAGTGACTCTGGCGTCCCAGAGTCACCCCCCTCCGTCCCCACTCAACTCAGCCCAGCTTACCGACCTCTACTTCCCTCTTGCTGCTGAGACCTAACCACAATCTCACAATCTCTCCGCAACCCAACCATACACGCCAACCCGTTTGACTAAGGCTGTCGAGCCCCACTGGTGCGTTAATATGCAGTTTCAGTGGCAACGGTTCCGTATGGCATACCACTGCAAAACACAATATCTGCCCAACCACCCGTCATTCACGCAATATACACAGGAACATAATGACTGTAATAACTATACAACCTATACAAATAAACCAAGACTCTTCAAGTTTTCAAGAATTCTACTAAACCGTAGCATGGCGGCCTGTACACAGCCAGCTAGAATCTTTCCGTCTCAACCACAGCCAGTTGCTGCTCCTTTCTGCTGCTTCAGATAAGTTCTTTACTGTGCGACGCAACTCTTGGCCACTGAATCCGACGTCTCTGAGGAACCGGGTTGTAGAGTGTGCCACAAAACCTTCGACAACCCACTTCCACTGGATAAACCTGGACTCTCCATCCTTGCTGTTCTGCTTCAGTGGCCAGATGAGCATACCGCAGTTTCTTCCTCTCATATGCCTCATCTACCGCATCCTCCCATGGCACTGTTAACTCTATCAGTTGAACAACGCGTGCTGATCCAGACCACCAAACAATATCTGGTCGTAGGTTAGTATTGGCAATCTAAGGTGGAAAGACAAGGCCGCAGCCTGGCACTAGCATGGGGGTCCTAAAAAAACTTCTAGTTTAGCATCATCTTCACATCAGGACTTCTCAGGAAGGACCAAGAGAAAGAGAGGGATTAGAGATCGCTAAGAGATCAAAAAGCCGAGAGGGTCAAGTGGGTCCAGAGAGAGAAGATGATCTTGTGTTCAGTGAATTTAAAGTGTGAAGATGCCACACCCTCTGGAGGTGTGTGAGCCAATAAGAAGTTGTCACTTTGGAGGGAGAGTTTACGACCCTTTGTGTTCGAGCAAGGCGTTTGAATCTGTAATTTCATTGGGTGTTTAAGAAAAAGAATCTTCAAGATTCTTATAATACCCATGCGTCACAAAGTTAGCAAAATGTAAAGTAAATTAACAAATGGGGAGCGAAGATTGAAGTTTATAGAGATCAAACATGCCACACATATGATTTTGGTTAACCATAGTATGCAAAGTCTGAAACATTAACCCATTAGAGTTTACAAGAAAACATTGGCCAAAGCATCTGTAGTGAAGGTTCAGTGTTGGTGTGATGGAAGAAGACAGGGGTCGGCGTGGCTGGAGTCGTACACTTTTATTTGGTTGAAAAACAGAAGAAATGCGCTGTGCGCGCTCTAACATAAACCTCGTTCAGAGAACACTCTTTCCACTATATAAAAATATTACTCTTTCCACTATTTAAAATATCACTCTTTCCACTACATCAGGCAACACTCTTTCCACTTTCAGCGTCCAGCTCACGTCTCGTGCGCGAGTACCCAGTCCTTCTCTCTCTGCTCTCTTGCACCAGCCGGCTTTTATGCGGTCTCCCCACGCCAATAACTGCAATCAGAGACAGGTGTTCGTCATTTTGCACTTGATCTACTTACTCAACGCTCGGCTCCGTCGTTGCTCTCGCACTACAGACTTCGCTGAACCACGCCCCCCTCGCCACATACCCCCATCGCCCGACTCAGGCCGGGGAGCCGTCCGGCCTGCAGCCTCCCCCCCTCTCCCCCCTCCTCCTGGAGAGGAAGTCAGCCACAACCATCTGTGCACCCGGCCTGTGGATCACCTTGAACTTAAAAGGCTGTAAGGCCAGATACCAACGGGTGATCCGCGCGTTGGTATCCTTCATGCGGTGGAGCCACTGCAGGGGAGCGTGGTCCGAACAGAGGGTGAACTCTCGACCCAGGAGGTAGTAGCGGAGGGTGAGAACGGCCCACTTGATGGCTAAAGCTTACTTTTCAATGGTGCTGTACATAGTCTCTCTCTTCGAGAGCTTCCGACTAATGTATAGCACCGGCCGTTCTTCACCCTCTATCTCCTGGGACAAGACTGCGCCCAGCCCTCTGTCCGACGTGTCAGTCTGTAGGGAAAAAGGGAGAGAAAAGTTAGGAGCCTGTAAGAGCGGTCCGCCACATAGAGCAGCCTTTATCTGAGTAAAGGCCTGCTGACACCGCTCCGTCCACTGGACAGTATCTGGTGCTTCCTTTTTAGTCAGATCAGTCAGCGGGCTAGCAAGGTCCAAATAATTAGGCACAAACCTTCTGTAATATCCAGCTAGCCCCAGGAACTGTCTAACCTCCTTTTTGGTCTTAGGTCTCGGACAGGTCGCAACTGCTGCGGTCTTATCAATTTGGGGACCCACCTGTCCATGACCCAAGTGGAAGCCCAGATACCTAACTTCCACGCGCCAAATTGCACACTTCTTTGGGTTGGCAGTGAGCCCTTCCCCTCGCAGCGTCCTGAGGACAGCTCGCAAATGCTGCATATGCCGCTGCCAGTCGTTACTATAGATGATAATATCATCCAAGTAAGCAGCGGCATATGCAGTATGCGGCCGGAGAATTCTGTCCATCAGGCGCTGGAAGGTTGCGGGAGCCCCGAACAAGCCGAAAGGAAGAGTAACAAATTTGTGTAATCCAAACGTTGTTGTGAAAGCAGTTTTTTCTTTAGATATTGGAGATAAGGGGATCTGCCAATACCCTTTTGTCAAATCCAGTGTCGAATTAAATCGAGTGGTACCGAGCCGATCAAGTAATTCGTCAACCCGTGGCATTGGATATGCATTGAATTTCGACACAGCATTCACCTTGCGATAATCCACACAGAACCGGACGGAGCAGTCGGTTTTAGGCACTAAAACTATCGGGCTTGCCCAGTCACTGTTGGATTCTTCTATTACCCCCATGTCCAGCATAGCTTCTAATTCATCCTGAACTATTTTCTTTTTATGTTCAGGTAAACGATACGGCCAGCTGCGTACTATTACACCCGGTTTGGTCTCAACGTGGTGCTGAATGAGATTTGTCCGACCAGGTAGGGGCGAGAACACATCAGCAAACTCTGCTTGTAAATTACGTGTGTCAGTGATCTGGGACGGCGAGAGGTGGTCTCCACCAAATGCCAGAGCGAGAGATTGGGGTTTTGAACTCGCTTCTGGACCGAGATCCTCCTCCTCACTTACCACTGTCGCCAGCATCACTGACTCCGCCTCATTTTTTTTTTTAAGGAGGTTGAGGTGGTAAATTTGATGTGCCCCGTCCCTATCTGATCGGACAACCTCATAGTTGAGGTCCCCGACTCGCCGTGTGACCACAAACGGCCCTTGCCACTTCGAGTAATTTAGAGCTGGATGTGGGGAGCAATGCAAGTACTTTATCTCCTGGTGCAAATTTGCGTAGTCTAGCCCCCCTGTTGTACAGCCGACTTTGCTTGTCCTGAGCCTGTAACAAATTCTCCATAGAGAGCCGCCCCAAAGTGTGGAGTTTTGTTCACAGGTCCAAGACATACTGAATTTCGTTTTTGCTATTCGAAGGTCCGTCCTCCCAAGCCTCTCTAAGCACGTCCAGCACCCCGCGGGGCTGACGCCCATAGAGAAGCTCGAAGGGGGAAAACCCCGTGCGGGCTTGGGGGACCTCGCGTACAGCAAACAAGAGGGGTTCTAGACACTAATCCAATTTTTGGCGTCTTCCTGCACAAACTTACGAATCATGGATTTTAATGTGCAATTAAAAACGTTCCCCCAAGCCGTCTGTTTGTGGGTGATAGACGCTGGTGCGGATCGATTTAATGCCCAATAATTCGTACAGTTCGCGAATAGTGTGTGACATGAACGCCGTGCCTTGATCGGTGAGAATCTCTTTCGGGATTCCCACCCGGGAGATCAATTAAAACAGTGCGCTCGCCACACTTTTAGCGGAAATATTGCGAAGCGGCACTGCTTCTGGGTATCGCGTTGCATAATCCACCAGGACTAATGCAAAGCGATGCCCCCGTGCAGATCGTTCTAATGGCCCGATGAGGTCCATTCCAATTCTTTTGAAGGGGACCTCCATTAAGGGAAGAGGGCACAAAGGTGCTTTTGGGTTGGCCGGTGGATTCACCAACTGACATTCACGACAAGACGCGCAACACTTGCGCACGTTCTCGTGAATGCCCGGCCAGAAAAATCGGGTCATTAAACGATTTAGTGTAGCTGCCTGCCCTAAATGTCCAGCCATCGGATTACAGTGAGCCGCCTGGAAAAGCATTTCCCGACGGCTCTTCGGAACTAATAACTGAGTTGTATCTTGCTTTGACTGGGTGTCTTGGGTCACCCGATACAACTTATCTTTTATGATAGCAAAATAAGGATATGTGGGCGATCAGTCGGGGTGGAGGGGCTGCCCGTCGATTGTACGGACCTGGTCTAACGAATTTTTAAGCGTCTCATCTCGGGACTGTTCCAGAGGAAAGTCATCACGCTCTGAAAGAATCCTTCTTTCAACCGCGTTCCGAACCTCTGGGACAGGTACCGAAGGCCCCAGCACAGCCTCTCCAACCTGAGCGACCGCTCCCCTCTCCTGCTTCCTTTTTGTCCCAGAAGCACCCGCACACAAATAACCCAATAGTGTTTTAAACCCCGGCCAATTGGTCCCCAAAATTAACGGGTGCCGGAGGTGTTGGCTAACGGCCACCTCCACACTATGCTTTTGGCCCTGAAATTGGATAATGACTGGCATTAAAGGGTAATCCATCACCTCCCGGTGCACACACCGAACCCTAACCGTGTGGCTCTTATCCAATGACTCTGGTTGTATCAGATTTTGATGGATGGAGGTTTGGTTACAGCCTGAATCCACCAAAGCCTGATCGGTACCCCCCTTAATACTCACTGGTATTTGGTACAACCCAGCTTGATCGGGGGCAGCCTGCGGTGTGTCAGGGACCCTGACCAGTGTCCCCACCTCCATAACGGGGCACCGGTCGATAAAATGTCCAGAGTCCCCGCAACGCCAACAGGCCGGCCCAGTCCTTCCCGCCGCCCCAATGTTCCCCTGGGCGGCGCTCTGGGTGCGGGAACAGGCTCAGAGAGAGAGAGAGAGAGAGAAGCTGCTGGTAGGGGTTCGCCGACCCCTGGGCACGCCACCATCTGGTCCTCCGCCAACTGGATGGCCTGCTTCAGCGACATCGGGCGGTGGCACTGGACCCACTGCGCGGTCTTGGGGGAGCCGCGCGACGAATTGCTCCAGTACCACGTGGTCTATAATTCCCTCGACGTCGCGTCCGTCGGCCATCAACCACTTGCGGCACGCGTCCGGGAGCTGCTGCGCAAAGGCGAAGGGTCGGCCAGATTCCCCGAGCTCCAGTGACCGGAACCGCTGTCTGCTCTGCTCCGGGGTCCGGCCGACCCGCTGCAGGATGGCGCGTTTGAGGTCTTCGTAGACCAGGAGGTTCTGGACTGGCAGCTGTTGTGTGGCGATCTGGGCTTCTCCGGTCAGCAACGGGATCAGCGGCCTCTTCTTCCATCCCGGGTTTCGGCACCAGTGTAGTGAAGGTTCGGTGTTGGTGTGATGGAAGAAGACAGGGGTCGGCGTGGCTGGGACTCGTACACTTTTATTTGGTTGAAAAACAGAAGAAATGCGCTGTGCGCGCTCTAACATAAACCTCGTTCAGAGAACACTCTTTCCACTATATAAAAATATTACTCTTTCCACTATTTAAAATATCACTCTTTCCACTATATCAGGCAACACTCTTTCCACTTTCAGTGTCCAGCTCACATCTCGTGCACGAGTACCCAGTCCTTCTCTTTCTGCTCTCTTGCACCAGCCGGCTTTTATGCGGTCTCCCCACGCCAATTACTGCAATCAGAGACAGGTGTTCGTCATTTTGCACTTAACCTACTTACTCACTGCTCGGCTCCGTCGTTGCTCTCGCACTACAGACTTCGCTGAACCAAGCCCCCCTCGCCACATACCCCCACCGCCCGACTCAGGCCGGGGAGCCGTTCAGCCTGCAGCCTCCCCCCCTCTCCCCCCTGCTCCTCTTTCCACTATATAAAAATATTACTCTTTCCACTATTTAAAATATCACTCTTTCCACTATATCAGGCAACACTCTTTCCACTTTCAGCGTCCAGACTTCGCTGAACCACGCCCTCCTCGCCACAGCATCATAAAAGGAAAATAATGAGATGGGAAAATTAGATGCATGTTTATACATTTCTCAAGTGGTTATATATATATATATATATATATATATATATATATATATACAGGTCCTTCTCAAAAAATTAGCATATTGTGATAAAGTTCATTATTTTCCATAATGTAATGATAAAAATTAAACTTTCATATATTTTAGATTCATTGCACACCAACTGAAATATTTCAGGTATTTTATTGTTTTAATACTGATGATTTTGGCATACAGCTCATGAAAACCCAAAATTCCTGTCTCAAAAAATTAGCATATTTCATCCGACCAATAAAAGAAGTGTTTTTAATACAAAAAAAAAGTCAACCTTCAAATAATTATGTTCAGTTATGCACACAATAGTCAATACTTGTTCGGGAATCCTTTTGCAGAAATGACTGCTTCAATGCGGCGTGGCATGGAGGCAATCAGCCTGTGGCACTGCTGAGGTGTTATGGAGGCCCAGGATGCTTCGATAGCGGCCTTAAGCTCATCCAGAGTGTTGGGTCTTGCGTCTCTCAACTTTCTCTTCACAATATCCCACAGATTCTCTATGGGGTTCAGGTCAGGAGAGTTGGCAGGCCAATTGAGCACAGTAATACCATGGTCAGTAAACCATTTACCAGTGGTTTTGGCACTGTGAGCAGGTGCCAGGTCGTGCTGAAAAATGAAATCTTCATCTCCATAAAGCTTTTCAGCAGATGGAAGCATGAAGTGCTCCAAAATCTCCTGATAGCTAGCTGCATTGACCCTGCCCTTGATAAAACACAGTGGAACAACACCAGCAGCTGACATGGCACCGCAGACCATCACTGACTGTGGGTACTTGACACTGGACTTCAGGCATTTTGGCATTTCCTTCTCCCCAGTCTTCCTCCAGACTCTGGCACCTTGATTTCCGAATGACATGCAAAACTGAGCAACAGTCCAGTGCTGCTTCTCTGTAGCCCAGGTCAGGCGCTTCTGCCGCTGTTTCTGGTTCAAAAGTGGCTTGACCTGGAGAATGCGGCACCTGTAGCCCATTTCCTGCACACGCCTATGCACGGTGGCTCTGGATGTTTCTACTCCAGACTCAGTCCACTGCTTCCGCAGGTCCCCCAAGGTCTGGAATCGGTCCTTCTCCACAATCTTCCTCAGGGTCCGGTCACCTCTTCTCGTTGTGGAGCGTTTTTTGCCACACTTTTTCCTTCCCACAGACTTCCCACTGAGGTGCCTTGATACAGCACTCTGGGAACAGCCTATTTGTTCAGAAATTTCTTTCTGTCTTACCCTCTTGCTTGAGGGTGTCAATGATGGCCTTCTGGACAGCAGTCAGGTCGGCAGTCTTACCCATGATTGCGGTTTTGAGTAATGAAACAGGCTGGGAGTTTTTAATAGCCTCAGGAATCTTTTGCAGGTGTTTAGAGTTAATTAGTTGATTCAGATGATTAGGTTAATAGCTTGTTTAGAGACCCTTTTCATGATATGCTAATTTTTTGAGAAAGGAATTTTGGGTTTTCATGAGCTGTATGCCAAAATCATCAGTATTAAAACAATAAAAGACCTGAAATATTTCAGTTGGTGTGCAATGAATCTAAAATATATGAAAGTTTAATTTTTATCATTACATTATGGAAAATAATTAACTTTATCACAATATGCTAATTTTTTGAGAAGGACCTGTATATATATATATATATATATATATATATAAATATGTTAAATAACAGGGTTTACTTCTCAGTAAGAATTAAGTGAGTGTCACATCTCTAGGGAATTCCCTTTTTGGGGTCATAACAATTCTTATCGATGTAACAGGATCCTGAGTTCTACCAGTGGTGTTAGTTTCATTGTCATGTTAGTTTCGGGGGAAGTTATACAGATCTTTGTTGGGAGAGTGAGTGAAATAATGAATAATTTGTGTGTGTGTGATTGGTCCAGATGCTACAGAACCAATTAAAATGGAAAACAAATACTCTCTGATTTTTTAATCCGAATGAAAGTTGGATTTCACTCTATAGGCACGCCCACTGGCGAGTCAGCTTCGTTAACTTCATCTTTGCAGAAAACACTGACTAAGAAAACACTAGTTCATTAATAAACAATTAAAATGTCTCCTTGCTTAAATTTTCTGATACATTCATAATCATTACTTTTGCCAGTGCTTTGCAGCAAGAATTATGCGAGCTCTTGAGCACGGAATAGGAATATATTCTACCCCCCTGTATATATTCAAGTAATTAAATTAAATAAATTGCTTAAATAAATGAATACTAGTCAACTAGAAAAATCTTTAGTCGAGGGCAACCCTATTAATAAAGCAATGCTTTATTTGCACCAATTTTTAAATTACCTTTATAAAAGCAAAGACGAAAATTTAGCAATTGAATATGAATTATATCTATTCTAGTTAGGCAAATTGTTTTTGCCCCCCAGACTTATGTATGAACCGATGCATGAAAAAGTAGACCTTGAACTAAATGTGAATTGCTTTGGGTAAAAGCGTTTGCCTAATCCGTTAAAAAATGTGCATGTAAAATGGGTTGTAACTGAATATTGCTCTTCAGTTAAATATGTTAATGTTAATGAGATTTGAGGGTAGAAGAAAGGAAATCACGTGTATTTGAGATCAGCAACCATTTTCATTTTAGTAAAAACTCTTTCATCATGTAGCCTTGCAGTTTTAATGAAGCCATATAAATGTTTCTGCTCAAAGATTGTCGTTTCAAACACAGAATATGTAACTGATGATGTTTCATCAGCTTGAGACGGATCTAAACTTCATCACACAACTGGATGGAGTCGCTGACAGCAGCTCCGACACGGAGGAAGATGATGATGATGATGAAGATCTGGGGCTCGTTGGAGAGGAAGAGTTTCTGGGAATGATCAATGGCAATGAGGAGTTGGAAGAGGAAGAGGTAATGAAAGCACTTACAGTACACAGAACACCAATGGTTCCTGTTATGTTATTGTTGTTTTTCTTTCATCAGAAATATAAACTGTATCCAGGTCGTTCCAGTTTACGGACAAATCATTTCAGTCAAATCTTTAGATTGATTTGATTCTTTTGAAAAATTGTAATGGCATGCACTTCTTCTGCTGCGCTGTTTAACACGAGATGTGAATATACGTGGCGTTGGGCAGTGTGTTGTGATAGAATCTGATATAATGTGCAGTGTAGCACCATACTAGCAATCTCTCTTCAAAAGGAGATTGTGGAGACATTTTATTTGTTCATGATCTAATATTATGTTATTGGTGAGAGTTGAATTCTTACAGACACGATACACTATAGACCAGTTACTGAATCAAAGAATGAGCCGGTCTGTCAGTTTTCAGAGGATTACAAGAATCTGACAAGTGCCGATACTGATTAACCAAATTTGAACAGTGAAGTGAGTGTGTCGTAAATCCGTCTTCTAAAGCGTGTTTTTGCCTTGCTCTGATTCACTAAGGTAAACTTGTTATAAGTGTTTATTTTAGACCTTAAAGCTTGACCTCCAGGGAATCACCGGTTATAAAAATAAAGAAACTCTGAACTTTTCAGGAAAACCTGAACATTTCAGAGAATTCAATATAATTATGGAAATAATAATAATCACGGAAATCCATAAATTGCTTTTGAATCGAAAGCCTGTGAGTGATGACTAAAATCAGGTCTCATTATAAGAGAACGAGCTGGAAGATTTTCACACACACTGATTCTGTCAATCTTGTGCTCATGAAAGTCTGATCTAGTTTAAAGGCGAAGAAATTAACGCTTTTGTTCTCTTCTCATGCGTTCTCTCAGGATCCGCTGAACTCTGGAGATGACGTGAGTGACCAAGATATCCCAGAGATCTTTGACACAGAGAATGTCATCGTTTGCCAGTATGACAAGGTAAAAACTACAGAGAAACTTTTTGGGGGTGATTTTATTGAATGAGGTGAAAGGAGTAGAAAATCAGCCTTTGCAAATCATACACTGGGTAAAGATGAAACCGTACCGTTTTGTACAGGAAAAATAAGCTATAAGTTATGGGTTCATAGATTGGGTTGCCCAAAAGAAAAAACCTGTAGAATTATGAGTGTTAAAATATATCTGAATGTACACTAGCGTTCAGAAGTTTGAGATCACCATGTAATACAAATGTAATTTTACACAATCTTGGTAAAAACAATAAAAATCAAGACTTTTTATAATATTGCAAATATGAGTCACTACATATTAATATTGCAAATATGAGTCACTACATATTAATATTTCCTGGTCACTAATTTGTTCTGTCCATTCCAACGCCATCAATATGGCAAACATTTCAACTGCAAATACACTCAGAAAATCCGATGTCCTTTTACTAATTTCCAGCTTATATCTAGGAATAACAACTGCAGACCCTGTTGCCTCTGTTTGCATGTCCTTTGACCCATCTGTGAAAATCTGTATACTTTCCTTCTACTTACATTCCTTATAACTATAATATATACTATTTAAATCAGCATTCTTATTACGTTTAATCTTACATAGCTCCAAATCTACACACGGTATTTCTAATTCCCAGACAGTACTGATAGGCCACACCACATTTGCGCCAAACTCTTTATCATAAACCCCTGTATCCTTTGCCATTTGATCCCCTGTCCACCCAAAACTTGTTTTTTGTTTTGTCTCCTTCTCCCAGCATGTCTGCAGCACCTTTTTTGCTGGATGACTATCTCCATGCCCTCTTAAATTAACCCAATAATTAGCCCCCAGCTGCTTCCTCCTTAACCACAATGGCATTTCACCTGCTTCAGCTTGGAGAGCACATACTGGGGAGGTTCTAACTGCTCTTACACACACTCTTAAAGCCCGAGCTTGTATAACATCCAGGTCTGCCAACACAGATTTGGCTGCTGAACCATATACAATACTTCCATAGTCTAACCTTGACCTTATTAAGGCTATATATATGTATTTTAATAATAAATAATAATAATTCATTACATTTATATAGCACTTTTCTAGGTACTCAAAGCGCTTCACATGGAAGGGGGAATCTCCTCAACCACCACCAGTGTGCAGCATCCACCTGGATGATGCGATGGCAGCCATATTGCGCCAGAACGCCCACCACACACCAGCTTACTGGTGGAGAGGAGACAGTGATGAAGCCAATCAGTATATGGGGATGATTAGGAGGCCATGATGGACAGAGGCCAAGGGGCAAATTTGGCCAGGATGCCGGGGTTACACCCCTACTCTTTATTCAAGGACATCCTAGGATTTTTAATAACCACAGAGAGTCAGGACCTAGGTTTAACGTCTCATCTGAAGGATGGTGCTCTTTGACAGTATAGTGTCCCTGTCACCATCCTGGGGCGTTCGGACCCACACAGACCACAGGGTGAGCACCCCCTGCTGGCCTCACTAACACCTCTTCCAGCAGCAACCTAGTTTTCTCAGGAGGTCTCCCATCCTGGTGCTAACCAGGCTCAGCCCTGCTTAGGGGCTACAGGGTGATATGGCTGCTGGTGCGATGCTACATCCACTACCCACCCCAATCCTGCAAAACACCTCATGACATTTATAACTTTTTTACACTTAACTACATATCTAATATGCTCCCTCCATGTTAATCTCACATCAAAATATACTCCCAAAAAACGAAAATTTTCAACTCTCTCTAAATTATTTTTACCAAATACCATTCCCTGACTTTCTTTCTTGTGAACAACATAACTTTTGTTTTTTCCACTGAAAACTTAAATCCCCATTTTGTCGTCCACTTTTCGACTTGTTCCATCTTGCATTTTCTCAACTACATATTCCACATTTCTGAAAGCACTTCCTGAGGTGTAGGCTAGTCCTTTATCAACGAAATATTAAAATCATTCATTTAAATCATTAGTTTATATCTTATACACTGCCCATCATTTTAATCCCATATCAAACACAATATGTTATGTCTATTTTAATTATTTTTTTTATTTCATGTTTTTAAGTACAATATTATGTTAGTCCACAACCCCCCACCAGGGGGAGCCCCCGCTGCACCTCCCTTCTCCCGCTAGTGCAGGTGTCTCCAACCCTGCTCCTGGAGAGCTACTGTCCTGCAGATTTTAGCTCCAGCCCCAATCAAACACACCTTGACCAGCTAATCAAGCTGTTCAGGGTTGCTTGATAATTATAGGCAGGTGAGCGGGTGCGAGGCTGAGGGAGCGAGCGAGACTGAGGGAGCGAGCGAGACTGAGGGAGCGAGCGAGACTGAGGGAGGGAGCGAGACTGAGGGAGGGAGCGAGGCTGAGGGAGCGAGGCTGAGGGAGCGAGGCTGAGGGAGCGAGGCTGAGGGAGGGAGCGAGGCTGAGGGAGCGAGCGAGGCTGAGGGAGCGAGCGAGGCTGAGGGAGCGAGCGAGACTGAGGGATCGAGAGGGAGGGAGTGAGCGAGGCTGAGGGAGCGAGAGGGAGGGAGTGAGCGAGGCTGAGGGAGCGAGGCTGAGGGAGCGAGACTGAGGGAGCGAGACTGAGGGAGCGAGAGGGAGGGTGCGAGCGAGATTGAGGGAGGGAGCGAGATTGAGGGAGCGAGCGAGACTGAGGGAGCGAGACTGAGGGAGCGAGACTGAGGGAGCGAGACTGAGGGAGCGAGAGGGAGGGAGCGAGGCTGAGGGAGCGAGACTGAGGGAGCGAGAGGGAGGGAGCGAAGGCTGAGGGAGCGAGAGGGAGGGAGTGAGCGAGGCTGAGGGAGCGAGAGGGAGGGAGGGAGCGAGACTGAGGGAGCGAGACTGAGGGAGCGAGACTGAGGGAGCGAGACTGAGGGAGCGAGGCTGAGGGAGCGAGACTGAGGGAGCGAGGCTGAGGGAGCGAGCGAGACTGAGGGAGCGAGAGGGAGGGAGCGAGCGAGACTGAGGGAGCGAGACTGAGGGAGCGAGAGGGAGGGAGCGAGAGGGAGGGAGCGAGGCTGAGGGAGCGAGCGAGGCTGAGGGAGCGAGCGAGACTGAGGGAGCGAGCGAGGCTGAGGGAGCGAGCGAGGCTGAGGGAGCGAGGCTGAGGGAGCGAGCGAGAGACTGAGGGAGCGAGAGACTGAGGGAGCGAGGCTGAGGGAGCGAGGCTGAGGGAGCGAGGCTGAGGGAGCGAGGCTGAGGGAGCGAGAGGGAGGGAGCGAGCGAGACTGAGGGAGCGAGCGAGACTGAGGGAGCGAGACTGAGGGAGCGAGAGGGAGGGAGCAAGCGAGGCTGAGGGAGCAAGGCTGAGGGAGCGAGCGAGGCTGAGGGAGCGAGCGAGACGGAGCAAGCGAGACTGAGGGAGCGAGAGACTGAGGGAGCGAGAGACTGAGGGAGCGAGAGACTGAGGGAGCGAGCGAGACTGAGGGAGCGAGAGAGACTGAGGGAGCGAGAGATTGAGGGAGCGAGCGAGACTGAGGGAGCGAGAGACTGAGGGAGCGAGAGACTGAGGGAGCGAGAGACTGAGGGAGCAAGGCTGAGGGAGCAAGGCTGAGGGAGCGAGAGACTGAGGGAGCAAGGCTGAGGGAGCGAGCGAGACTGAGGGAGCGAGCGAGACTGAGGGAGCGAGAGGGAGGGAGCAAGCGAGACTGAGGGTGCGAGAGACTGAGGGAGCGAGCGAGACTGAGGGAGCGAGCGAGACTGAGGGAGCGAGCGAGACTGAGGGAGTGAGTGAGGGAGCGAGCGAGACTGAGGGAGCGAGCGAGACTGAGGGAGCGAGCGAGACTGAGGGAGCGAGCGAGACTGAGGGAGCGAGCGAGACTGAGGGAGCGAGCGAGACTGAGGGAGCGAGCGAGACTGAGGGAGCGAGCGAGACTGAGGGAGCGAGCGAGACTGAGGGAGCGAGAGACTGAGGGAGCGAGCGAGACTGAGGGAGGGAGCGAGGATGAGGGAGGGAGCGAGGATGAGGGAGCGAGCGAGGCTGAGGGAGGGAGCGAGGCTGAGGCAGCGAGCGAGCGAGCCTGAGGCAGCGAGCGAGCGAGACTGAGGCAGCGAGCGAGCGAGACTGAGGCAGCGAGCGAGCGAGACTGAGGCAGCGAGCGAGCGAGACTGAGGCAGCGAGCGAGCGTGACTGAGGCAGCGAGCGAGCGTGACTGAGGCAGCGAGCGAGCGAGACTGAGGCAGCGAGCGAGCGAGACTGAGGCAGCGAGCGAGCGAGACTGAGGCAGCGAGCGAGCGAGACTGAGGCAGCGAGCGAGAGAGACTGAGGCAGCGAGCGAGAGAGACTGAGGCAGCGAGCGAGAGAGACTGAGGCAGCGAGCGAGAGAGACTGAGGCAGCGAGCGAGAGAGACTGAGGCAGCGAGCTAGAGAGACTGAGGCAGCGAGCGAGAGAGACTGAGGCAGCGAGCGAGAGAGACTGAGGCAGCGAGCGAGAGAGACTGAGGCAGCGAGACTGAGGGGGCGAGGAGCGAGACGGAGGGAGCGAGACGGAGGGAGCGAGACGAAGCGGGCGAGACGGAGGCAGCGAGACGGAGGCAGCGAGACGGAGGGAGCGAGACGGAGGGAGCGAGACGGAGGGAGCGAGACGGAGGGAGCGAGACGGAGGGAGCGAGACGGAGGGAGCGAGACGGAGGGAGCGAGACGGAGGGAGCGAGACGGAGGGAGCGAGACGGAGGGAGCGAGACGGAGGGAGCGAGACGGAGGGAGCGAGACGGAGGGAGCGAGACGGAGGGAGCGAGACGGAGGGAGCGAGCGAGAGAGACTGAGGCAGCGAGCGAGAGAGACTGAGGCAGCGAGCGAGAGAGACTGAGGCAGCGAGCGGAGAGACTGAGGCAGCGAGCGAGAGCGACTGAGGCAGCGAGCGAGAGCGACTGAGGCAGCGAGCGAGAGCGACTGAGGCAGCGAGCGAGAGCGACTGAGGCAGCGAGCGAGAGCGACTGAGGCAGCGAGCGAGAGAGACTGAGGCAGCGAGCGAGAGAGACTGAGGCAGCGAGCGAGAGAGACTGAGGCAGCGAGCGAGAGAGACTGAGGCAGCGAGCGAGAGAGACTGAGGCAGCGAGACTGAGGGGGCGAGAAGCGAGACGGAGGGAGCGAGACGGAGGGAGCGAGACGGAGGGAGCGAGACGGAGGGAGCGAGACGGAGGGAGCGAGACGGAGGGAGCGAGACGGAGGGAGCGAGCGAGAGAGACTGAGGCAGCGAGCGAGAGAGACTGAGGCAGCGAGCGAGAGAGACTGAGGCAGCGAGCGGAGAGACTGAGGCAGCGAGCGAGAGCGACTGAGGCAGCGAGCGAGAGCGACTGAGGCAGCGAGCGAGAGCGACTGAGGCAGCGAGCGAGAGCGACTGAGGCAGCGAGCGAGAGCGACTGAGGCAGCGAGCGAGAGAGACTGAGGCAGCGAGCGAGAGAGACTGAGGCAGCGAGCGAGAGAGACTGAGGCAGCGAGCGAGAGAGACTGAGGCAGCGAGCGAGAGAGACTGAGGCAGCGAGACTGAGGGGGCGAGAAGCGAGACGGAGGGAGCGAGACGGAGGGAGCGAGACGGAGGGAGCGAGACGGAGGGAGCGAGACGGAGGGAGCGAGACGGAGGGAGCGAGACTGAGGCAGCGAGCGAGACTGAGGCAGCGAGCGAGCGAGACTGAGGCAGCGAGCGAGCGAGACTGAGGCAGCGAGCGAGACTGAGGCAGCGAGCGAGCGAGACTGAGGCAGCGAGCGAGCGAGACTGAGGCAGCGAGCGAGCGAGACTGAGGCAGCGAGCGAGACTGAGGCAGCGAGCGAGACTGAGGCGGCGAGAGTGAGGGAGCGAGCGAGCGGGGTCTAACCCTACTCTAACCCTAACCCTAACCTAACCCGATTTTGTTTTAATCCAATAATTATAAATCATCATCTAGTGCTGCTTGCCTTTCATAAGGAACTGATGTTCTGTGTGTCCCAGCTCTTCAGCTCTTTCACCACTGTTAGGGTTCATTCTGTGGCAATGTCGCTTTTTTTGTTCATCCTGAGATTCTGATTGATGTGTCATCAGTTTTACTACTTAATGTGTGTGCATGTAGAGGTTGCGTTGGCAGTAGTTATTTATGGCTTTGTGTTTTCTGAATGAGAACATGGTTAAACCTGTGCAGAATAATGGCATTTTTTGAGTTTTGCAGAGAATACTGAGAATATGAAGCATGTGAAAACAGCTGAAAAGTGTCTGTGCATGTGTCGTGCTGTAGGTGGCCACTGAAAACTCAAATGTGTGTGCGATGCGTTTGAACAAAGGAGGTCTGATCTTGGGCAAAAAAGTCCTTATGACAGAACTAAATCTAATTTATGATTTTGACCGTGAGTGGAAGACATTTTGTCTGAATCCGACATGGTTGAGAATATTAATAAATTCTAATGCCAATGTGTTGTTTTCATTATGTGAATGAAGTCCATCGTGACACTCATTGTGTTGGACAGACAGATAAAGATCTTCCAGTTCAGTTTAACTGCTCATGTAAACGCACTAAATCTACATTCATTTGTATTTTAGTTTTTAGTTGGAACAAATCTCCCATACAAAACCATTTTCAAAGAAATAATATTTTAAATGTCTTAAATTGTTTACTTTTTTGTTTGTTTGTGTTTTATAGATTCACCGTAGCAAAAACCGCTGGAAGTTTTACCTGAAAGATGGTGTGATGTGTTACGGAGGGAAAGACTATGTGTTCTCCAAGGCTGTAGGAGAGGCGGAGTGGTGATGGAGAGAATTTACTCTTTCACAAGTATTTTCCTTATCTTGCATAATTATTAATTTACACGATCTTCAGATTTTCTTTGTACGAGTTTGTAACATTTGATACTGTATTCTGTGATACAGAAATTAATGTTGATGCTTATTGAATTGAAAAAATGTTTAGATAATTAAATATTTTTTAAATGGGTCTGACAAGATAAATGTAGAGGTGTAGTTTTCATTAAATATGATTCCCTGTGTTTTATGTTTTTGTTATTTTTGAAATGTGGACTTCTGTTTTTGTTTGTTTTCTGCCATCTGCTGCTTTTCTTTTCCCAGCTGACGACAGTGATGGACCCGAACACTGTGACTGTTATAAAGATGTTTAAGTCCACATCAGGAAATGTGGTTGATTTATATTGAACTCGGCAGAATTATATATATACATATTTTTATATTGATTATATTGAATTATACTAATGACTCGACAGAGATTTACTTTCTACAATTATTGTTGTAAGTCTTCAAAATATAATATGGCATAAGTGTCGAAGCTCGAACAGTGTGAAGCTTCATTGATTGTTTTCATCAATACTCTAACCCTGCATAGCTGTTGCTTTGCTGGTGTTGACCATGTATGTTTTCTTTATGAAAATAAAATAAAGCATTTAAAGTCAGTTATATGTTTCAGCCTGTGCTTAATTATTTTGTCCTTTTTTATTTGGTGTCTTTCATCTCTTCTTTTCTGTCTCCCACTGAAGCCCCTGGAAAGCATTCGTGCTCTGAAAGGAGAACAAGGACACAATGGAGGCCATCAACCTCCGGTCTACGTTCCTAAGGTGTGTGTGTGTGTGTGTGTGTGTGTGTGTGTGTGTGTGTGTGTGTGTGTGTGTGTGTGTGTGTGTGTGTGTGTGTGTGTGTGTGTGTGTGTGTGTGTGTGTTTGTGAGAGAGAGAGAAGAGAGAGAGAGAGAGAGACGAGTCTGCAGCTGGTGAACGTGGATCACACACAGAGTTCAGGGTCACGTTCTCCTACAGACGAGGGCCAGATCCGTCTAACACTCAGGACACACTCCTGTATTCTCCTTCTGTATCTCCTCAGAATCAGCGCTGAGAGATTATCTCAGCTCAACAAATGCCTCATGAACCTGGAGCTGGGAAACTTCAGCTGCAAGAAACATGCACTAAAACTGGGAGAGCTGCAGGGAAAGCATTTCCCTAACCCTAACTTCACTGACCCTAACTTCACTGACCCTAACTTCACTGACCCTAACTTCACTGACCCTAACTTCACTGACCCTAACTTCTCTGACCCTAACTTCACTGACCCTAACTTCACTGACCCTAACTTCTCTGACCCTAACTTCACTGACCCTGACAACGGCGTATGAGCCGCTGTTCCATGGCATATTCTGTCTTCTGTGTTTCTCAACTAGATAAACAGTTAGACTGGTTTAGAGCAGCTTCATTCTAAGCTGGCCAAAAAAAAAAACATGTCTCACTCTGATTAGTGTGCATTCCTCATTGCAATGTTTCGACAACATTATGCAACATCACAACATTTATCAAGAGTTGCGTAAATGTTTGGCTGAGATCTTGAATTGACAACTGCTCTGTAAAGTCTCCAGCACATTCCAAAGACTTTCAGTGGGGTTAAAGGTCACGACTCTGTGGTGAAAATAATTCCTCATGCTCTCTGAATCACTCTTTCACTGTTTGAATCCGATGACTCTTTCCAAGAGATGTTAAAGGGTCTGTATGCAGGGTCTCCACAATCTTATAGGCCAGGCCACTTACCAAGACGGGCAGCGAAGTAAATACTAGAGCCGATCAGCCCTATAGGCACACTAAACTAGTTGCGTAGGGCCCCACAAATTACTCAAGGCCTCGCGTCAAAGCGCGTCAATCAAAGTTTAGAATATCGATGAGAAAATTAAGCGGAACTATCCTTCTGGTTACGAATAGAGAGAAAAAAACACCACAAGAGTGAATCCCGGGAACAGCGATCAGGTAGACTTGTGTTCTCTCCTCTCTGAGTGTGACGTCAGCAGAGAACAGTAAAGTTAAGTTATGTGCATCTCTCTCTCTAGTCTGTCTGTCTGTGTCACCCTAACCCAGTGCATCTTTTGGTCTGTCTGTCTTGTTTGCTAATGCCGGCCGGGGCTGTGCTCTGTGACTTTGTGCCTGACAAAAAAAAGTGAGAGTGAAATAGAACTATTAATTACGTTTGATAAAGGCAAAGATCAATGGTGTTTGTTTATAAACTGCAGCTCGAAAAAGATATCCGTGGCGCCTTTAACATGAATTCATATGTGCGTGCACGAAAAGAAACACGGAGTTTCCAGCTACAGATCTGTGGGGACCAGTACAGTATGGGCGTGATGGCACTCCTCATTATAGACGCACATACTTTTAAAACTAGACAATGATTATCTAGTCCACAAGTCAGTTTAGTTACAACTCTGCAATAAAGCAAGAAGAAAAGCAATGTATTGACATTGACTATTGATTCATAGGCTATATTGCATTTAAAATGTTGATTGGCTGGACATACTGGTCAATATGGATGTATATCCCTCAGTAAATAATAACCATCAAGTATTGCTTTTATCATTTAAAGCACAGTGACATGCTATGACAAGCCATTTTAGCTTTTATTCACTCACAGGATGCATTTTTGTAATCAATAATTCAATTTGTACTATTTAAAATGTGAACAGGGTTGCACAACAGAGTCCATAAAGTCCAAAGCAATAACCAGGGAGCGATGGGAGGGTTGAGCCAGGGAGGTTCAAGCCTATCAGGAGTCCCGGCTGAGGTCCAGGGTGGTGCAGGCTGTGTTGGTGACCAGGGCGGAGCAGGCCCTTCAGATGCCCATGGCAAAGCAGACAGTCCATCCGGCGGCCAGGACGGTGAAGACCCTTCGGGCGGCCAGGGCGGTGGAACAGGAACAGACCCTGGCTAAGGAACAGGCACAGATACTGGCTCAGGGACAGACACCGGCTCGGGCACAGGAACAGACACTGGCTCGGGCACAGGAACAGACACTGGCTCGGGCACAGGAACAGACACCGGCTCGGGCACAGGAACAGACTCCAGCTCGGGCACAGGAACAGACACCGGCTCGGGCACAGGAACAGATACCGGCTCGGAAACAGACGTGGCGGCGACCACTGGCCTGGTTACTCTCCTCACACTCGTCCTCACACTCGTCTGGTTACTCTTCCACACTCGTCTGGTTGCTCTTCTCACACTCGCCTGGCTACTCTCCTCACACTCGTCTGGTTACTCTCCTCACACTCACCTGGTTACTCTCCTCACACTCGCCTGGTTACTCTCCTCACACTCGCCTGGTTACTCTCCTCACACTCGCCTGGTTACTCTCCTCACACTCGCCTGGTTACTGGTTACGAGTGCGAGTAGAGTAACCAGGCGAGTGAGAGTAGAGTAACCAGGCGAGAGTAAAGACGAGTATGAGGAGGGTAACAAGGCGAGTGTGAGGAGAGTAACAAGGTGAGTGTGAGGACGAGTATGAGGAGGGTAACCAGGCGAGTGTGAGGAGAGTAACAAGGTGAGTGTGAGGACGAGTGTGAGGAGAGTAACCAGGCGAGTGTGAGGAGAGTAACCAGGCGAGTGTGAGGAGTGTAACCAGGTGAGTGTGAGGAGCGTAACCAGGCGAGTGTGAGGAGCGTAACCAGAAGAGTGTGAGGAGAGTAAACAGGCGAGTGTAAGGGCGAGTGTGAAGAGAGTAACCGGGCGAGTGTGAGGAGAGTAACCAGACGAGTGTGAGGAGCGTAACCAGAAGAGTGTGAGGAGAGAAACCAGACGAGTGTAAGGGTGAGTGTGAGGAGAGTAACCAGGCGTGTGTGAGGAGAGTAACCAGGAGAGTGTGAGGAGGGTAACCACATGAGTGTGAGGAGAGTAACCAGTCGAGTGTTAGGAGAGTAAACAGGCGAGAGTGAGGAGCGTAACCAGGCGAGTGTGAGGAGAGTAAACAGGCGAGTGTGAGGAGCGTAACCAGGCGAGTGTGAGGAGAGTAACCACATGAGTGTGAGGAGAGTAACCAGGCGAGTGTGAGAGAAGTAACCAGTGAGTAACTCACCTCACACTCGCCTGGTTACTCTCCTCACACTCGTCTGGTTACTCTCCTCACACACCTGGTTTCAGTTGTTTGTACCACGAGTATCCCTTGTGTGCTAGCTTCATTAAGCATTGGGCTAAACCGGAACTGGGATACCATCAACAGGAAGTATCGTCATGTCGACGCCCAATTAGACTCGCAGGAAATTTGTGAGAGTAACCACTCATGTGGTTACTCTCCTCACACTCGCCTGGTTACTCTCCTCACACACTCGCCTGGTTACTCTCCTCACACACTCGCCTGGTTACTCTCCTCACACGCGCCTGGTTACTCTCCTCACTCATCTGGTTACTCTCCTCACACTCGTCTGGTTTTACTCTCCTCACACTCGTCTGGTTACTCTCCTCACACTCGTCTGGTTACTCTCCTCACACTCTCCTAGTTAGTCTCCTCACACTCTCCTGGTTACTCTCCTGGTTACTCTCCTCACACTCTCCTGGTTACTCTCCTGGTTACTCTCCTCACACTCTCCTGGTTACTCTCCTCACACTCTCCTGGTTACTCTCCTCACACTCTCCTGGTTACTCTCCTCACACTCTCCTGGTTACTCTCCTCACACTCTCCTGGTTGCTCTCCTCACACTCGCCTGGTTACTCTCCTCACACTCATGTGGTTACTCTCCTCAGACTCGCCTGGTTACTCTCCTCACACTCATGTGGTTACTCTCCTCACACTCATGTGGTTACCCTCCTCACACTCGCCTGGTTACTCTCCTCACACTCGCCTGATTACTCTCCTCACACTCGCCTGATTACTCTCCTCACACTCGCCTGGTTACTCTCCTCACTCTCGCCTGGTTACGCTCCTCACACTCGCCTGTTTACTCTCCTCACACTCGCCTGTTTACTCTCCTCACACTCTCCTGGTTACTCTCCTCACACTCGCCTGTTTACTCTCCTCACACTCGCCTGTTTACTCTCCTCACACTCTCCTGGTTACTCTCCTCACACTCGCCTGTTTACTCTCCTCACACTCTCCTGGTTACTCTCCTCACACTCGCCTGTTTACTCTCCTCACACTCTCCTGGTTACTCTCCTCACACTCGCCTGGTTACTCTCCTCACACTCGCCTGTTTACTCTCCTCACACTCTCCTGGTTACTCTCCTCACACTCGCCTGTTTACTCTCCTCACACTCTCCTGGTTACTCTCCTCACACTCTCCTGGTTACTCTCCTCACACTCGCCCGGTTACGCTCCTCACACTCGCCTGTTTACTCTCCTCACACTCGCCTGTTTACTCTCCTCACACTCTCCTGGTTACTCTCCTCACACTCGCCTGTTTACTCTCCTCACACTCTCCTGGTACTTCTCTCACACTCGCCTGGTTACTCTCCTCACACTCATGTGGTTACTCTCCTCACACTCGCCAGGTTACGCTCCTCACACTCGCCTGTTTACTCTCCTCACACTCGCCTGGTTACGCTCCTCACACTCGCCTGTTTACTCTCCTCACACTCGCCTGGTTACGCTCCTCACTCTCGCCTGTTTACTCTCCTAACACTCGACTGGTTACTCTCCTCACACTCGTGGTTACTCTCCTCACACTCTCCTGGTTACTCTCCTCACACACGCCTGGTTACTCTCCTCACACTCACCCTTACAATCGTCTGGTTTCTCTCCTCACACTCTTCTGGTTACGCTCCTCACACTCGTCTGGTTACTATCCTCACACTCGCCTGGTTACTCTCTTCACACTCGCCCTTACACTCGCCTGTTTACTCTCCTCACACTCTTCTGGTTACGCTCCTCACACTCGCCTGGTTACGCTCCTCACACTCACCTGGTTACACTCCTCACACTCGCCTGATTACTCTCCTCACACTCGCCTGGTTACTCTCCTCACCCTCATGTGGTTACTCTCCTCACACTTGCCTGGTTACTCTCCTAACCAGAGATACAGGGGACTCTGGGATCGGGCTGAACACGGAGAGCTCAGAGCCTCTCCTCGGACAGACACACGATACACAATAGCAATGTCAGCGGTGAGAAAACGGCAGTTCAGAAAGTATCTGATCATAGTGATATGTTATGATACACACTGTTATGATAGTTTGATTTT
This sequence comes from Siphateles boraxobius, assembly GCF_051911475.1. NCBI lineage: Eukaryota > Metazoa > Chordata > Actinopteri > Cypriniformes > Leuciscidae > Siphateles > Siphateles boraxobius. The sequence continues at coordinate 466,890 of NW_027508816.1, read as the reverse complement.
AAAGTAAATTTGAGACTATAGACTATATTCACAAATTTCCTGCGAGTCTAATTGGGCGTCGACATGACGATACTTCCTGTTGATGGTATCCCAGTTCCGGTTTAGCCCAATGCTTAATGATCTTTCACACAAGGGATACTCGTGGTACAAACAAGTGAAACAAATGAGTGAAACTGACAAGTACTAATGCTGACAGATTAAGCAATGGCTCCTTGTGGCTCAACGTGTGCCATTGTCGGGTGCACAAACCACACGCAAAAACTGAAGGATTTTATGAATGGGACCTGTTTCCAACATAAACTTACCCGCTTGACCTGTTGCCCAGCACCCTACACACTCCATTCAATGCCCAAGGACAGGAAAAAAACAAAAGAATGGTTAGCAGCCCTAAAGCTAAAAAATCCACCGAAGAGATGTCTGTTCTTACCATTTTATCGAACACAAACCAACGGAGCTCCACCGGAATCCGGAGTTATTCCTTGGTTATGAACAACAACCAGTTAAGAAAAGGCAAACACTCAGCTTGTACCTCCAAGTTATCCTTGCACCTGATAACGTGAGTCATACATCAGCTTCGACCAGCAACACTGAAGTGTAACACAAACAGGAAGAACCTCGTAAGTAATTAGTTTATGCAACATCTTTATTTCGCATGATGGCATGCATAAATAATGAACTGTTACAGAAAATGCATGATTTATCCTTTAGCAATTTTTTAAATTAGCCTTACTGTAGCCTAATGCAATGTGTTTCAATTGCTTACATAGATTAGAGTGCATGCACCCACTTCCACTCTGACACAACTCCGGAGACTTCATTCTTGGATGAGCGACAAACATCCACAACCCATGAGCATTGTAAGTTAGCCTAATACATTGCTTTTTATTCAGTTAGATTCTAACCTGTATTATGCAAAACTATGTTGGTAGGTTAACCAGAGATGATAGTGAGTTAAGTGTCTAGATGTAGGCTATACAGTTTTTTGTTGTTGTTTTTTTAGGCAAGTTTAGGCACCCCTGGTAATTCAGTTTATCATCTGCTGGGCTTTGAAAGCAGTAACTTCCTTTGGATATATATATATATATATATATATATATATATATATTTTTTTTTTTTTTTTTTTTACAAATAGTGATATTTGACATATGAAATTACATTTATAGAATCAACTTCAACAGTGTTATATAATAACAATAATACAATAATTGGTGCAAAAGTTGCAACAGCATGTAAATGCTTCCTCTGGCCACTGCTTAGTCCCTAGTGTCTGCGCAGCAGATGATAAACTGAAATCTTAATAATGAACAGGGGTGCCTAAACTGTACGTAGTGTTGGTATTCCTATAGATAACATGACTTACCTTGCCACCTGCTACTGAAGTAGTAGAGCACAACATTAAGCCTGAAACCTAATGTTATATTTTATTTACATTGTCAACTTAGATTGCGATGGGGACGCCTCTTCTGACACAACCATCAAGACAGCGACCCAGTGGGAAGACCCTGCTTTACTGCATCAGGGTTATGCGACGCTGCCCACCAACACTAAAGAAGTCCGTCATAAAGCAAAAAACAGTGCAGTGTGGCACATAATATTCTTCTAAATGATTCAGACTCATTACTGTACACTGGCATTCCACTTCAAACATTTAATACTCTTGTTTCAGTGCTTGAACAGTTTGCTGTACTTTACAGTACTTCTAACATTAATGAAATTAAGATTGAACCTCATGATTGGTGATCTGAGCAGACGGTTCTTCACATCAGAGAGCTTGAGTAAGATTATATTTTACTGGATTCACAAATTGGAGAAAGTTACAAGAAACCACATCCCTTGGCTTCCTATGGAAACAATTTGGGCGACTATGCCGCTAGCTTTTAAAACTAATTACCCCAAGACAGCATGCACTTTGGATTGTAGCGAGAGCCTGTTACAAAACCCCCAAAACCTAGACTCAAGAGGATATAGCCTTTATTACTGCCATAATACAGTTAAGTACCTTAAGTATTGCTCCATGTGGATTAAACATGTTTGTCTCTGCAGCTTATGGAGGACGCTGTAGAGACAAGTTTATTGATATGGACTCTGGGATTCTGGAGTACAACCGGGTGATGAGGTCATGGCAGACTGTGGATTTAGAGACACACTCTTTGAAAGGAAAGTTAACCTAGTCATACCCTCATTCACAAAAAAAGGTGCACAACTTACTGAAGAACAGGTCACTTCCACTAGAAGAATTGAAAATGTTAGAATGCACATGGAAAGGGCCATCAGACGCCTAAAGGTGATTCAAATCTGATTACAGGTAGTGCCTATTTCCATGGTCCCAAAAGTAGACAAAGTTCTACGTATATGTTCTGCCCTTGTGAATTTGCGGGGTGATTTAATTTGTGATGGCGAGCAGTAGATTACTTCATGCGTGTTTAAAACCAAGCAGCGGGAGAGTTTCAGGGGGAAGCAATGGGAAATGTGAACTTCAGTGCAGCTTCGAATAAACTCAAGAATTGTAATGTAGGAGTAATGAAAATACATTTAATATTTGTAATTGCTGAAATGTCAGACAGTGTCAGTAGACATTTGATTTTTTTTATCAACATGAAAATAGATGCATGAACTTGAACTTACAAAGTGCATTGTAATAAACATAATTCAATTTTACAGCAATGAAATGTTAATTTATTTTCAACAGTGGGCACTAACAATGGCCCTTGGTCACATTAGTCTTTCCTTACTCTTGCTTTACACTTTCCTCACAATTTCAGTGTATCTCTCATCAAACTTAAGCCGGCCCGCAGAAAATTATGCGAATATTATTGTTACTTGTTCATCATTGTGTCAGTGTTTTATTCTCTGAACTAAGCTTGCTTCCTTGCACGAAGAGCAACATAGTAACGAAACGCGTTTGTCCGTTTAGGGCCACTGTAGAAACATGTCGGCGCATTTCAATGTAAGGGAACCCGTGGTGTACAGTATGTAGATAGAAACTGCTCATTCTAAGGTAATACAAATATAACGGTTCATTAAGTAAGGTCTTTATACACCACTGAAAACTTCTTTTTCAAGGTAGTGAGGAAACGCGCTCTGTAGCGCTGTGTGTCCGCTGTCGGCTACGCTAGAAACATGACCACACAATATGTCGACCTCCATAGAAGGGGGCGCCCGCGGTTATGGAGATATAAATGTCTCATTCTAAGCTAATAAAAACATAACGGTTCATTATGCAAGGTCTTTATAAACCACTGAAAACATAGTTATGGATCTTATATTGAATTTCTGTCAATAGATCCTCAAAAATATTACACATTGCACCTTTAAATTACTATTATTATCATAATTAGGCTATCTTTATCACAAAAACAGAAGAGACAAGCATTATTTCTGGCTTATGAAGCCCAAAAATCATTGCTTGTCCTCTGGTTTTTATAATAGTAACTTATACTACTACATTTGGATTATTAATCAATGACGAAATAAAGTGAATCTGCAGAGTTTTGCATTCAAAAGCGTGTAAAGGGAACCATTGACACAGAGAAGAAAGAGTTAAAACTCTTCCCATGTGCTTGCGCTCATGACCGCTACTCAACATCTGAACACAAACAACGATCAACTGCACATTGCTAGATCTTCCATCTGTTCTCCAAAACATGTAATCATATTTAGGCCTATATTTCTGCAAAAGTGTTTAAACTGGTTAACTGTGTCTAAGGCAGACAAAGGCATTCGTTTTCAAGAAGAGTTCGCACGCCACTGCGCAATACACAAAAAAAATCCTAGTAGTATCGTAGTAGTAGTGGTATCGCGGCTGTTGTAGAGTGAGCTTTTGTAGATTGACCTGTAGGGGGCAATCTAATCTAATGCCGTTCGACTTTGGCTTAAAAATAGCAAAGAAGAACTTGTTTGGTGCAGATGTAATCCACCTGGGCTGTTATCAAGAGCACTGCTGGCTGTGTTCCTTGAGTAAATGAACTATCTTGAACGGATCTGTCTCTTGCAAGTTATTACTGTAGCGTAGGCTAATAATCTGTTTGGTTGTAAAATGTATTACCTGAATGAAATAAAAATGGAATGTATAGTACTGTATAGTAATCATTCATTCACAGACAGCATACAAAGACATTCAACTAATAAAGATCTTCATTGCTTTCACTGTACTGTAGGTCCACAGCCACTTCATCCAACGTTTGATGTTCTTAAGCCCGGGACACACTGACTAAACCGACACCAAAGAACCAGCGCTGATGAAAACCGACTGTGTTGTCACCTTGCGTCGTCTGCGCCGGGGGAAAAAACTGCACTTGCGCGTTCTGCGCCTGCGTGTGAATGAGACAACGATCTATTTTTGCAGATATATTCATCTATATTCATCATTCACAAAGGGAAACCGACGCTGCAGATACACAAAACATAAAGCAGCGCGTGCTTAGCGTTTTGAATATCAATCCTACTAAACACTTTCTTTATTACACACCACTCATGCTAATATTGAAATATTTACCAAGAAACACTCAATTAGATGTAACATTAGACCAGCCTTCTATATGTATCGTTTTGAGTTCTTTGCTAGCTGTTTTGCTATTATTCTCATGCACTGATTCACTAAGCTGAACAGCATGACAGCCTGACAGCGTCAGACTAGAGGCAACGGTGCGGAACACGCCGGGAAGACTACGTCGGCCAACGCTCAAAAACGGTCCAACGTTTCCCAACGGTCCAACGTTTAAATCTTCCTGTTACGAGTCCGAGTGTGAAACCGCTTCAAAACTGAAACTGATTCATTTGTAAATTGAGCATCATTAATGCCCAGAAAAAAAAAGATACAGCGCGGTTGGAATAAACCAAGCATTTAACAACTTATTGCATTAAAATAAAGTAATTCGAGTACATTTATAATGAAAAAAATGTACTTTTACTTTGTTACGTTGGGCGACGTTTGTTACAGCCCTGCCCCTGTTTTCTTAATTTCTTTTTTGGGTTGGTGAGAGTTCTAGGACTAACTCCTCCGTGAAGGGTGGGATTGCCCTAGTGAAGATCAGCTGCACCTGTGGAAACCTATTTAAGGAGCTCCTGGATTTTGTCTAGCTCTCTCTCATTTTTGTTTTGTGACTTTGTTTGAAGAGTGGGTTCTTGGGTTTACGTTCCCATATGATTTCCACAGCTCCACAAACCTCATTTCCAGCTGTTTATTGATTTGATGTTGTGTTGAAATTTACTATTATTACCTCATGTTTTGACCCTAGACATTATTTGTTTAACTTTAAATAAAATTATATTTTCTATATTGAAACCCATTTTGTGAATTGTCCTTTTTATGTTATGACTTTGAGCCGGGTCGTAACAACGTTACTCTCGTTAAAGTAAAAGTACCCACATTTAAATCTACTCTTAAAAGTAAAATTTTTGTTGTGTTTGTAATTTTGACAGTGAAGAAGCTACACTTAGTTTTTCAGTTACTCAGTTTGTTTTTTAAAGCTCTACCAGACTGTAAAGACAATTATTACATGTATTTTCAGAACTTCAGCATAAACTGGACATTGAGCAGGAAGGGACTGTTCGTTTTTTTAAGGGGCTACCGGAGGAGTTTGGGATCTATAGTCAGAATAGACTTGACCCTCCCTTCACCAGCAATACATTTTACTATGACCCTCCAAAATGATTGTGAAAAAAGGCATGACCCTCCCCGATCATTTATTGATTACTTCTGTACTGTTCTGTGCTTGGCAAAGATGTTCAGATATCTCTAGTAGATCTACACCAAACGTTCATTAAAAAGGTCCTGTACAGTGCGACATATATCTACGAAAAGACTGGTCTGTGCCATGAATAAATGTAGCACGCGTGCCATACAGTTTTGTAAACTCCATTACTTGTGTTTGTTTTCAGACATGATAACAGTCGTTTTATACTTGAGCTAATGCGATACCACGATCAGCGCCATAAGCTTGGCTTATACTCGCCGCGTCCGCATGGGCGCAAAGGTGTGCATGGCAGATTCTGTAACTGCGCGCGCGGCTCCGCATCCGAAGATGAACGACTTCGAGCCGAATGTGGTCGAGCATATACGCCTCATCACACCGGCACCCAGTTTGTGCATCTAATAGTTGCTTAAATTTACAAAATGAGCCTACAATAGCAGACATAAGCCCTTTTAGTTATGCTCCATGTTTTATAAAAAATGTTCTCAAAACTAAATTAAAATGTTTAGTGAAATTAGAAAATATGTAAGTTATTGTTAATTTAGTTGTATAGGCTATGTTCTCAGATTTATTTTGTTCTAATGTAACAAGTAGCCTAATAATCTCAAGGTTTACTGCTTTACACATTTTTTTTGTAGTGTGGTTTTGGTGAAGTGTACTAAAATAAACATTCACCTGTGTACCTTACTTCTCGCCGCTGATTCCTGGTGGTTTAGAGGGCAATTACTCCGAGTCGCCTCCTGTCGTTTCAAAGAATAATGCAACGGCGAGCTCGTCTAGTATAAACGCCTCGTCCGTTTGGAGGCTCGTGCTGCGGAGCCAGGCGACAGGATAAACAAGGCTTAAGTCCCAATACTGTAAAACTCAACGTACATTCACATCACATGTTAATGCAGCCGTAGAGTTACACTCACAGGACACTGCACTTATTCGCAATCACAAAAGTTCATTATTTGCTCGTACTTTAAAGCTTTGCCGGGTAAACATTTCGGTGGCCGTCTGTTCTGACATGATGCACTTTCTCTGAGCGGGTCAAACAGCGCCAAACTGGACTTTATCATCGCGTCTGGTTTGTGTTGGGTCAGACCATCTGCTAGCGATGGGGGCCGAGACTGAGAGCGCTACATGGACAATTATGCACCAAACAAGCCACTCTGAAATGTTGCTGTTTTCATGAATACAAAAGTTGGGTGACCCTCCCCTCAACAAAGAATAAAAAGACATGACCCTCCTAGGGGCGCAGATGGCACTAGGCGCGGGGGGACATGACCCCCCCAGATTCATAGTGACCCGATCCGTCCCACGCCCTCACTATCCCCACGAAAGGCAACAAAAATCTTTAAAACAGAGGATTAACCAGTGTTTTCGCTATGTACATTAGTGTCCCGGCCCGCCGCTGCTTCAGAATCGGGTCGGGGCAGACGCAGGCTGACACAATAATAATCTACACCGGTCACCATTACTTTGTTTGTACCCACGTTCTCACTACACGCTGTTCTGTTGTCAATAAACACACGATGCCATAATGCCACCGACGTTTACACTCTCTTCTGTGTGTGTGTGTGTGCTACGACTCCTGAGTGACGTCGCCGGGGTCCTATGAGGAGCTGGTAGCTGCCTCAATCGTGTCTGTAGGGGCGGACCGGTAACCATAGTGATCATATACAATCTATGACTGAGCTGAGTCGGTGATTTTCTGAACTGAGAAAAATCGACTGTATAAATGCCACATAACGGCAATGAAGAGACAAAAAACAATCACCTCGTTTTTTCAAAAACCAAACAATGTAAGTATCCTATGCCTGTTGACTTTCCCAGATGTGGCAGATTAGATTTGTTAAGGGGAATAGCTAGTCTGACAATAATGGCAAGAAGGCTTTTGCACTTGGTAAACACTGCAAATATGGAGACCATAACTATGCATTTAGGTGAGTGGACAGAGACAAATAATGAATGAACACAAAAAGAATGGTTGGATAAATCAAACAATTTATCGTCGTCAGGAAATAATGTTTTATCTTATCATTTAACCCATTGTACTGTATAAATTGACTGAGGTATGTTCACTGTTGTGTAAGCCACTATAAAAATAATCATAATAAGTAAATTTGTGTGGTGCAAGGTTTATGCAAACAACAAATAAAGGCCTACATAAACTTCTGACATCCTCTTATAGCAGGAAATCATGTTTTTTCTATTGTATGGACTGGAATAATGGAGGATATAGATTCTTAAATTATGGGTTATGAAAAACATTCCTTAATATGTCATTCATCATTTGAAAGATATTTCTAATCTATAAATTGCAACAAATTTGTAATTAACACTCAAATTTAAAATTTTGAGTTATTCTTAGAGATTTTTGAAATAGTAGTTTTAGCCATTAATTCTCAGGAATATGTTGTATTTCACATTGTTGTGAAATTCTATAGAGGTATAGAGGGTTAACTGAAATGATAAGATTTAAAACGTTGTCCTCCTGGCCTGCAGGCGATTTCTGATGACAGTAAGGCAGGCCCTAGTCCAGAGGTCTTCAATCCTGCTCCTGGAGGGCCACAGTTTAGTTCCTGCTTCAGCACAAGCGATCCTGAAGAGCTTGATGAGCTGTGTGTTTCAGGTGTTTGATTAGGGTTGGAACTAAACTCTGCAGGACAGCGGCCCTCCAGGAGCAGGATTGAAGACCTCTGCACTAGTCAGTCAGGTGAGGATCTGCAGGAGGGCAGCCACAACTATAGAATCAATTCTTAATGCGCATGTGAACGCCATCAGCGTCTATCACAGGTTCACGTTTAAAGTCTGTTTAGAGAGAACGGTGTCGTCTTAGCGGCCCCTAATTTAATAACAAATGATCATTTAGACGGAAGTGAATCAATCAAAACTAACTTTAGCTGGAAAAAACATTTTTCAAGAGCCACTATAAAACCAAACCAATCTCTGTTACCTTAAATTATATGTTTATCTCTGTAAAGTTGCTTTGAAACAGTCTACATTGTTAAAAGCGCTATATAAATGAGGATGACTTGACTTGACAAAAAATACTTTGCTGAAGACATGAAGGTTTGGTGGGTGATTGGCATACTGGTCAAATAACAGTATGATCATGCATTGCTAGTGGTGATCAGGTAGGCCTTTGTTTACCTTTGTTCATTGTTGTTTATCCATGATTTCAAATAAGAATCCCCCAATGGCTTTTTAGTGCCAATCATTATCCCAAATTACGCAAAGTAACTACTTGAGCTCTAGTTAAAGCCCAAATTATGCAAAATAACGAATTGAGTTTAAATCATTTGCTGACAGCTTGGTCTCCCCCAGTTAAAAAATCCTATCTGTGCCACTGGACCCTCCCCTATTTCCTCCGGTGGTCCATTCCATAATTACTGAACGGTCCCTAAATGAACATATTTAGTATTGTTAAATGTTTGATTCCTGATGAATGTTGAATATTTAATTGTAAATATTTTAATCTGAATAAATGAATCTGCCTGTTTTCTTCATGTTTCAGTGTTTTACTTCATCTGTCGGGCCTGTACACTCGTTCTCACACACTCGTTCACACCCAGAGCAAACATTCACAGAGCTGAAGCAATGCATTCCTCTGACAGAGTCTTTTGTTTCTTCATTCTCAGAGCGACTGGGTCTTTAAGCATTCTTTGCTCACAAAAAGGAGTCAAAGCATTTTTTCTGGCCTTGACACCTATGAAAGCAGAGATTGAAGACTGGGTGTTTTCCTGCTGTGACAGATCATCACAGTAATGATTCTGATCAAATCTAGGTCTAGGTCCATACTATGTCCCCAACCTGGCATCGATCCCGGGTCGTGTTTGCGTTCACACAGAAGGTGTTCTGGCAATTTCCCGGGATCAACGCGCTGTGTGAAAGGGGCTTTATTCTCCTGAAAGCACAAATGCTAGTGGTGAGGCAAATAGGTTTACAATGTAATCATGTCTGCAGGATAAGACATGTAAAGTGTTCTGTTCTTCATGATAACCCTGTTGTAAAATCCCTTTAACATCCAATATCATGTGCACTTTGACCTCATCACATTAAGCAGAACTCCCAGTAATCATCTGTTGCCCATGGCGGTTTATTGCATTTAATACAGCTTTCTATACATAACTCTAATGTCTTCATGACTGTTATTTGAAAACTCAAGCCATCCAGGTTAACTAGCTAAAATTGTTGCTTTTAACAGGTTTGAAACAACTCTTTTAATTATTATCCAAAAGCTGACCTATAGCGTCACTGCGTCATTCTTAACATTCACGAGCGGCTTCGCCCACAACTGTTTGTTTCATTTCCTGCAAGTCATCCGATTCTTCCCGAAACATCTTTAGTTTACACGGTCAGTCAGAAAGTTATTTTCATCTTATTTACTGACCGAGTCGATCGCTGAGGATTTATAAAAGCAGTAAGACTTGATTCCTTTTTACTTTCACTTTGTAATGAGATCGTATAAATGATTTAATCTCTTTTAGTTTATGAAATATTTTTTAAATTCCAGTTAGCACCTTTAAAATGGTAAAGATTTACTATTATTCTTTTAAATCGTGTGTTTACGATATTTCTTTACTGATACACACAGCGGCTCTTTATCTTGATGTAGATTAGCCTATAATATAATATAGGTTATGTCGAATGAAATATAATGTTTAGTAAAGCTGGTTTGTTCCTCAGAGAGCCAGAATGGTGAACTGCTGTGGTCTCGTGTCGGAGAAAAATGAACCAGGTATAACTCTCCACTTCCTCATTATAATCACAGCTTTAACTCTTTATATTGCGTATAATTCTTCTTAATTACACACAGGGGTTAAATTGGGATTTGTTATTATTATTTTAGACAGCATGTTAGAAAAAAATACATAAATGTAATCATTCTTGTACTGTGTGTGTTTATAATCTGGTGTTATATGAGAAAGTGCTGTCTGTTCCTTTTTTTCTTCATACCACATCCATATATAAGTGTCTTTATACAGAAGAAATCTAAAAATATGTATTTTCTTCAAAGGAAAATAAAGTTGTATCTTCATTATAAATGGACAGCATATTTAAACATGTCTGGTAATTTGAAAAATGTTTTTTGGGGTCTATAAAAGTTAAATAAACATTTAATTATCTATAAGCCTTTAACATATTTCTACAATAATTTTTTTAAAATAATTATGTTTATTGAATTTTTCATTATAATACAAATATAACAAGACATCACAAAAAAATAAAATAAAGGAACACCAATAACTCAGATTTGTATATAAAACAGGACTACACGATAATAAAACATATTAGAGAATAAAAGCACAACAATAACATATTTCATAAAGATGCAGAAGAGAACAAAGGTTCAATGTCCAGAGAGTTATACAATTACAAAATTTCTTGTAAAATAATAAGGTGAAGATGGGTTTCCAAATAGTCCAGATATGGGGTCCAGACTTTATAAATCTGCCATGTTTTTTATGTAATGCATCAGTAAGACGCTCCAGTGGAATCAACTCAAAAATAACCTTCTGCCATCCTTAAAGAGATGGAGATTTATCACTGATCCAATTAAGTAAAATATTTTTTTCTGGCAGCAAAGGATAGAATATTGTACAATTTCTTATTAGCAGATGAAACAATGCATCCATTAGGCAAACCCAACACCAGTGACACTGGGTCAAAATCACACTGAATATTAAAGATCTTTTCCATTTCCCCCAGAACAAACACCAATACCGCTGCAGTGTGTTACATGACCACAGACCATGTGTTAGTCGATAGAGAGGGGTTAAAAAAGGTCTGCGGTTAAGGGAAATATGGAGTCTATGTCATTGTTTCATCATCAATGTCAGTAGCTAACTCTTCTTCCCATTTAGTTTTAATACTCTGTGTATCAGCAGAAGAGATTGAACACAAAGAACCATAAAACTTTCCAAGAGACTTTTTTCCTGATGATGAATGAATTGAAGATATTTCACAATTCCTAACAAGTGTTGTGTTATTTTTAATATAATGTTTTAGTTGGAGGAAACGGAAAAAATCCTGTTTGAACAACTGATACTTCTGAGTTAACTCCATAAATTACATTAATTTATTGTCTAAAAACATATTCCCAAGCCTAATAAGTCCCAAGTTACACCAACGTTTAAAATCATCATCCCAATTTCCTGGAGTGAATCAGTGTTATTAAATATTGGGGTAAAGAAAGAAGTCAATTTAGATCTACGTTGAAGCCTACAGACCGATCTCCATGCTTTCAGTGCGTTAACTATAATTGGATTATCAAAAATTCCTTTTAGTTTTTGAAAGTAGAGGAAGAATCATTACTAACTCACTTTGCAATGTATCTCAGGTGAAAACCTGATAGATCTTAATATTTGGAAAATCCAACCCCCCCATATAGGGAGATAAAGCACTGACATTTTTAATCTAGGCTTGCGTTTACTCCATATAAAGGAAGTCAGCCAGCTGTTCATGCCCTTTAATGCCTTATTTGAGAATAGTATAGGAACCATTGGAATAGGATATAATAATTGGTATAATAAAGTGCTATCCGACCAAGCAAAGATACTGGCAAGGGATTCCAGCGTTCTAAATCCTGTCGTATTTTCACAAATAAAGGAACAAAATTAGATTCATACATTTGCTTCAAAGATGTCACCTTTATTTATATAACGCTTTTACAATACAACTTGTTTCAAAGCAGCTTTACAGAGATAACAGGAAAATAATGTTGTAATTATATTGTTAAATAAAAAATGAAATGTCCCCAACTAAGCAAGCCAAAAGCCAATGGCGACAGAGGCGAAGAAAGGCGACAGTGTCAAGGAACCAAAACTCCATCAGTGACAGAATGGAGAAAAAACCCTTGGGAGAACCCAGGCTCAGTCTCAGTCCTCCTTTGGCCAACAAACGAACAGTGTATGATTATGATTCAGGCAGCATTATAGGTCAGAGGTCAGATTGGATCAGAACTTTCACAATATTTATCCAGGTCATCTGGTTAGGGGTCGGAGTCATCACGCCGGTATGGAGATGATATTGAAATGCCTAAATAGATGAAGCCTAGAGGTGACCAGAATATTTGGTTTGGAAATAAGAGTACCTAAAGGCCTTGCTTCAGATTTAGCTAAATTAATTTTATAACCAGAGAAAGTACTGAACCAGTTAATCAACTCAATCAGAGCGTGAACTGAACTCTCAGACTCAGATAAAAAAGCAACACATCATCAGCATAAAACACAATCTAATGATTTATATCTTTAAGCCTGAAATAGATGTTGTCTATCTGATTGCTTCAGCCCGAGGCTCTATAGCCATCGCTAATAAAAGCGCTGACGGGGCGACCCTGCCCGATGGCTCTATTCAACATAATCAGATCTAAAGCCATTCAACAATACAGCAGAGCATGGGTCATACAGCACTCTGATCCATTGCACAACATTTTCACCTAAACCAAATTTTTCCAAAGAAAAGATAGGACCATTCCACATAACACGGTCAAACGCCTTCTCCGCATCCAAAGATAGCACTAGCACACTTATGGATTTCCCTTTAAAGGCGTACATAACATTCAAAAGGCGTCTAATATTATAAGAGGAATTCTTACCCTGTATAAATCATGTTTGATCAATCCCAATCATAGGCAGAATATTTTCAAGGCGCATTGTTAAATTTTTAGATAAATATATACTGCACATTTGTGATCTGTTCTCACTTCTCACGAATTTAATTTACGATATATTCCACTAATAATTCACTGGAATGCATGAAAAATCTCTCGTTTTTCTCCTCGCGTCTCTTTCCAGGTTTGTTTTCACAGGTAAATATAATTTATTATCTGTCAAAATAAAGGATATCACTTTGAAAAAGTATCACATAATGCTGAAGTTAATGAACATTTTTGATTAAGGGAACATGTGTTACATAATACACACACACACATATATATACACTGTGTATATATATATATATAGGCTACAGTGAGGAAAATAAGTATTTGAACACTCTGCTATTTTGCAAGTTCTCCCACTTAGAAATCATGGAGGGGTCTGAAATTGTCATCGTAGGTGCATGTCCACTGTGAGAGACATAATCTAAAAAAAATATCCAGAAATCACAATATATGAATTTTAAATATTTATTTGTATGATACAGCTGCAAATAAGTATTTGAACACCTGTCTATTAGAATTCTGACCCTCAAAGACCTGTGACTGTGCGTTCACACAGGACGCGAATAGCGCGTCTACCGCGTTTGACGCTTGACCACTTTGTGTTAATTCGCGCGACAAGAGTGAAACTGACGCGCGTAAAAACAAAAGTTTGAAGCGAAATTTACGCGCGTCTCGCGCGTCAGAGGCGAAAGTTTCAAAAGTTTCAAACCCCGTTGGCGGCCATCTTTTTACAAGATGTCAGTTGTTGATGGGTCATTTATCGAGAGAGTCACCGCTCTGTATTTGCTCTGGAGAGCAGAACAGCGGCGTAGGGATCATCATCGCCGTATTTGGGTCCACCAGACCCTTCGGAGACGAACCCAGTTCGGCGAGTTTCACCATTTGCTCCAGGAGCTGCGCCTGGATGACGGCCACTTTCAGCGGTACTTCCGCCTGTCCCGCGCCCAGTTCAATGACCTGCTGTCCCGCATCGGAGCGAGGATCACCCTCGCCCTCATCCACCTGTCATTTATTTTTGTTTTGATGATAAATGGAGCCAGCCTAGGCTACTACAAAAGTGATTAAACTGTCCTGTGTTTTTTTCCCCTCACACAAAACAGACACGAACTATGTTCTTGCACTAAAGTATGTTGGTTCCCTTTACATTAGAATAATAGTAATGTTTCATATAATCTAGATTAGATAGGGAATAAATAGCATACAAAATTAATGTCTCATATATTAAGCTGCAAGGCCACTTTTGAAAAATCCCCAGAAATGGCATACCCAAACTGAAACAGATACAGTTCATGAACCCTTTGCACTAAAAGCACAAGTATGATCTCATTTGAAAGCTGACACCTGGTAGTTTATTGTAAATGTAGAATTAATTATTGTCATAATGATTTTTTTTAAATAGCTTCAAAGTTTTGTAAAGTTATTAGAAATTTATTTTTATGAAACATCTTCATGAAAATAAAACTGAAGTTAGCCCTGGAGCAATCTAGAAATGCACTGCAGCTAAAGCCACATGTCTGACCATTTTATATTTAAAATATGAAAATGATAAGTCTAAAACTCTGTATTTAGTTAAATGTTTTTCAAGATCATGTCAAATTACTTATTTTGATTAGACTCTAAAATTTGACTAATACAATTATCAAATTAATTACAAAAGCCTCCTTAATCACACTGTTATCATACTTTAAATAACCAAAAATTACATTTTCAAAATGCAAAACAAAATTAAAAAGCACTTTATCCTTAATAAACATAGACACCTCATACCATGATCTTTTCACATGACTACAATGCCAGAAAATATGGGGTACTGTTTCCAAGTGCAGAGAGCAGAAAGAGCAACTCACATCAATGTCTTTCCTAAACCTACTCAGGAAATGTTAGACAGGGTAGAATTTGTGCAATATTCTGAAGGAGATTTCTTTGACATTATTTGTAACAAATAATTTATGAGGTAACAACCAAACACGTTCCCAATCAACGTCATCAACAAATTTAGCCCAATAAGTAATAGAGCAACATTTGGTAACAACCTCCTTCAAAAATAAATTACGAATAGACTTGTTGCTGCTTTTGGACTGTACAAAACAAATTTTACCACATACTGTGTCAGTTGGGTTAATTATGGGCACATCAACTAAAGACAAGACACCTCTACATAAAGACATTAAACCAGAACTGATGGCAGAAAATACAAGAGCAAACTCCTTGGGAGTCACAGGAAAATTAAAGTGCAAAAGAAACTCATCATACATCATAAGTAGGGCCCTATGATTTCCGTGATGCGGAAAACGCGGACGGAATCACGGAATTTACACATGAAAACGGAATCAGTGGCTCCTGATAAGCTAACGGTGGCTGCGTTTGTGGTAGATGCGTCCATTTGTATACTGTAACGTGCTGATCTAACCAGCGGTCTCATAAAACGTTAAAAAATGTAAACGTCTGGGAGAATGAGTAGAGCAGGCGATCTGAATAAGAGTGATGATGCAAAAAAGAGCTCTATTCGGTGCGGTTTTCTGTGTGCACACACCCAACCCGAAGCGTGCAGCCATGCACAATACTAGTACTAGTACTGAATTGAGCTCTCTTTCGTGTCTAAATACACAAATACACACATTATGTCTAAATGTCAGTTTTGGAGAGTATTCACGTAAACTATGTCGGTTATGTCTTAAACAGTTTTGAGTGTATCGGATGTGCATCAGTGCAATTGGATCCGCATGTCATTGGACATGATCCGGTGTCTTAAAGTGACAGTGCGTAATAAACCTAATGCAGTCTGTGTCCTTAATATTGATCAAGCAACAAAAGAAAAAGAGAAAAGCATTCACTGTTTGTTAATAGCTTTAAGGATTAATTATATTTAATTCTACAAATAAATATGTCTGCTTGAAAGAATAAATGATGTATTTTTTACTTTAGGAAAAGTGGTTTTAATGTAATTGTGTTGGCTTTCTGTCAGGCACATATCGTTGTTTCAATGTTTCTGTCTCCCTGAAGCATGTCTGCATTCAATCTTTAATTTAATATTCATCAATCCTACCTTGTAACTGTTACCTTCATGTTACTGTTATTTTTGGCCTGAGATTTGTTGAAGGTTTGGCTGAATTTTGGAGAATTTTGAATGTACTTTGCTGAATATATTAACAGTTTAAATAAAAACGCTGAATTGTGAGTTTGTGTAACTGAATTTTTAACGGTCAATACTGCTTAGAAGTGAAAAGAAAACAAGCAAATCCGAAAAATCCGAAAGGGCTAAAAATAAATCCAAAAAAACGGAATTTGAGAAAAAATAAAACGGAATTTGAGAAAAAATAAAACGGATTTCATAGGGCCCTACATAAGGTATCCTTGAGAGTTAAACAAATGACAAACTAAAACAATACCCTTTTTCTAACCAACATTTTAGAAAAATACTTTTGTGTTTATACAAAATACAACGGTTATTCCAGATAAAACAACGCTGCGGAGAGAAGTTGTGCTTGTAGATCAGCTTCCAGGCCAATAAAGCTTGAGCATGAAAGGCAGAGAGTTTCACCGGCAATTTGTCAATTTTATAATCACACATCAGTAAAAAAGAAAGGCCCCCAAGTTGGTCAAAAATAAAATTAGGAATAAAATTCCACAGAGAAGGTTTATTCAAACAAAATTTAACCAATTAATTTTGAAGGTATTATTTAAAGTATCGAAATCTAAAAAATCCAGGCCGCCACTTTTAAGTGAATTTAAAATAACAGATTTACGGATGTAGTGCACACGATTCTTCCAAAGAAAATTAAACAAAATCTGATCAATAGTTTTGATAGTCTTATTGTCTAAATAAGGATTAATCTGATTAATCTTCTTGACAGAAGGACTCTACCTCTGAGGGACAAGTCCCTTAATAATCAGAGATTAAATTTGCTTTTAATCTTTTCAAGAACAGGATTGAAATTAAGAGAAACTCTATCTTGCTCACTCTTCGAGACAACAACACCCAAATAATTAACAGCTTCTTTAACAGGGATACCATCCATAGGTACAAGAGGGGAGCTTTTCAAGGCTAAAATTTCACATTTTTTAATATTAAGGTGCAGACCTGAGGCATTAGAAAACAACTGAATACTTTTAATCGCCTGATAAACCTGACTGGAGTTTTTTAAAAATAAGGCTGTGTCATCAGCTAGTTGACTAATTAAGATAGTTCTACCGGCAATACGAATTCCTTCAAGCTTACTATCCTTAATAAGATGACAGAAAGTCTGCGCTACTATAAGAAAAAGATACACAGACACTGGACAGCCCTTCCCGAATTCCTCTTTCCAGAAGAAATCTCTGGGCTGTGCCATGGCCCAATTTCACAGAGCTGTTTCCTCCCGCATACAACGTTTTCATGGCATTACACAAATAGGGCCCGAAACCAAAACGCTCTAAACAAAAAAAAAGGAAAGGATGCTCATTAGTGTCAAAGGCCTTGAAAAAGTCAAAAAAAAGAATTAAACTGTCATCCTCAATCAGATCAGAGTAATCAATAAGGTCGAAGACAAGCCTAATATTATTGAAAATATGACGGCCTTCCATAAAACCTGACTGATTTTCATCAATGATGGAGTTTAAAATCGACTTGAAACGACTTGAGAAAATAAGGGCAAACAATTTGTAATCATTATTAAGGAGACTGATGGGTCTCCAGTTATCTAATAAAAGTGTGTCCTTTTTAGGTTTAGGTATTAAGCAAATGACACCTTGCTTCATACTTGTTGTAAGCTCAGAACAATTTAAGCTCTCTATATACACTTCAAGGGGAAAAGGGGATATAACCTCAGAGTAAGACTTATAAAATTCAGCCGCTATCCCATTGTTACCAGGCGACTTGTTACATTTTAGATGCGAAATTGCGACCTTAACCTCATCAACAGTAATTGGTAAATCACAGAGAAACCTATTATCCTGATTAATAGAATTAACATGATCAATGTGCTTACAGAAAGTATCTAATTCAGCTACATTAAATTTAGAACTATACAAATTTGAATAAAATTTATAACAAAATTGGGAAATTTCTTTTGGATTTTCTGAGACGGACCCCTCAATATTTAACTGATAGATAGAATTGTTTTTAGCCCTATTTTTCTCAAGTTTGAAAAAATAAGATGACATCTTTTCCCCAAATTCTAGCCACCTTTGCCTTGACCTAATGAAAGCACCTTCTGCTCTTAATTTATACAAGTCATCTAACTTAAATTGCAATTCAGTTAAATATGCTCTTTGACTATCTGACAAATTTTCAGGTAAAATCCTGGTAATAGATGAGATTTCACTGACCACTTTCAATTCTTCAAGCCGTTTTGAATTAGCCAAATTAGAACTATATTTTCTTAAAAATTTCCCAATTTTAAATTTTAACATTTCCCAATTGGTGCCAAATGAATTTTCATGTTTAGCCTTATTCCAGTAAAAATCAATCACTCGTCCCAGCTCTAATTTAACCTCATTATGGTCAAGTAAAGAGCTGTTCATCTTCCAATATGAAGAGCCCCTATTACCACTAGCTTCAGGAGAAAGCAAAACTTTAATGGAAACAGCTTTATGATCAGTTAATGGAGTTGCCGAGATATCAACACAAATAGAATCTTCATCAAGATTTCTGGAGACTAACCAAAAATCAATTTGTGAAAGTCTAGATGAATTTTTATTGCTCCATGTATACACTATCATTTATGTTTTTGGCCCTCCATATATCTATAAGGTCAAACCTATTCATAAATGCCTTCAGAGCAGAGTTTGAGTTTGTTGGCCGACTAGGAGGCCACCTATCAAGGCATTCATTTAATACGACATTAAAGTCACCACCAATCAATAAATAGGCATTTGGAAATTTTGACTGCCAGTAATAAAGCTTATCCTCCATAAAAAATAATAACTGTTCATTCTCAGATCTAGAGTTATACCCATAAAAATGAACAACGATGAGATTCACATTGTAACACTTGATAATTAACAAAATAAAGTGCCCATTCTCATCATAGTATGCATGTAAAACATCACCCGCAAAGTTATTTTTTAAACAAGAAACCCCTGCTGAATGCTCCGAACCATGCGAGAACCAAATCTCGCTACCCCACTGAGATTTCCAAAAATTTCTATCCTTATCTTGGGCCTTGCGCTTCACAGCATCTCTTAACCCCCTGGCATTTAAAGACAAAACAGAAAAAGACATTGTTAACACAAACACTATTAACCTGCTTGAAGATAGAAAAAGAAAATTAAACAGTTATAGAAAATAGGTCACAAAATCGAAAAGTGCTGAAAAGGGTCAGTTAACAACAGCACCATTTTATACCTCACAAATTGCAAAAAGAACTATAACAAACGAACCAGAGACAGCCTCTAAAAAACGAGTCAAAAACCGTTAGACTGTCTTAAAAGTACACCATGTCAAAATTGGGTATTAAGATGAAAAACATCTCATGTAGAAAGAACGATTTCACCCTGTCCTTGAATAAAAGCACTGCCTCCGACGAAGTATGCGGTCTTCCCTTCTGCACGTGCCTTCTGGACCTCTGGCCACAGCTTTCTCCTCCTCTCACGGTCTCCAGCTGAAAGGTCCTCCATGAAACGCAGACCATTCTCTTTCAGATACGAGACGATGAACTACGTCAATAACTTCTGGAAGCTTGTCCTTTGCACTGGGAAGCACTTTTTGACAGATCTTGACCACTTCAAGGCGGATGTCCTCGTGCGCTGATTCAGGAATCCCGCCAATTCTCAGATTATGCCTTCTCAAATACATTTCCATGTCATCCATCCTTCGTTGCATCTGCACTACGGGCCGTTCAACATCATCCACACGTCGCTCAAGACTTGCAACCTTGTCAACAACAGCCTTCAATTCGGCGGACATGTCTAAAATCTTTTTTTCTATCCCATCAGAGCGGCTGTTGATCAGCTGCGTTATGCCCAACAGTTGCGACGAGACATCAGCTCGAGCGTCACTTGCCCTTTTCTTTATGATTGGCAATTCACTCGGGGTGATGGGCAATGCTGGAAACTCCTCTTCAACTAAACTAAACATATCATCCTGAGACGCGACCACGTAATCATGGCCACCGCTGGCTAAGGAGCACGCATTATCATCAGGCGATTTAGCAGCAACCGACGGGGGATTCACGTGACCACGTTTACGCCCCATATTAACACAGAATTGAGGAAAACTTAAAGTCAGAGTCGTACTAAATTATGAACAAAGTGTACAGATAACTAAAAGTTATTTTTGCATTGTCTAACCACAGTTGGTGCAAGAGCTCGGACGAACACGTCTGATCAGGTCTCCATCTTGGACACAACCCCGACACGTCTGTTACAGCGATCTCTGTCAGCTACTTTCTGTATCAGTGACGTCCTGGAATGTCATATGACTATGGGTCTTCTTCATGATCCATATATGGACTGTTATTGTGCATATAGCGCCCTCAGGCTATTGGTATGAATTGAAAACACAGCACATCTCAGTAAGAAGCGATCATAATGATTACATCGACGCATTTGGGTATAAATTCAATAAATATTATTCCTGTCTATAGAAATAAAAAAATAAAAATAAATGTGAAAAAATAAAAAAATAAAAATGATGTGAATCTATGAGAATATATCAATATTTCTCCAAGTCTGCACATTTTTGAGCTAAAGCCCTGAGGGACATTGTTTTGTGAATCGCTGTCATGACGACAGCACGGAGTGTTTTTTATGAATGGACCAGCTGACGCTCATAATTCATATTAAAGGTATCGACTCATTTTTTCATTTCATAACTCCTGACACAAATTAAGACATAACTGTCACTATATGTTTCTCAGAATACAATAGTGGTCAAATACTGAATCTTGAGTCTTATATCTTTTTAATGATGTATAGTTTGTCAAGGTATAACATATAGTTATACCTGATAGTAAATTTGAATGTGGCGAATTCGCGTCTACCGCCCGCGCTCTACGCCTCATTCGCGCCGCAGGAATTTTTTACGCGCATAACGCGTCTTTGCATTGACTTAACATTGAAATCACTCGCGCTAGACGCTCTATTCGAGTCCGGTGTGAACGCACCATTAGTCTGCCTTTAAAATGTCCACCTCCACTCCATTTATTATCCTAAATTAGATGCACCTGTTTGAGGTCGTTAGCTGCATAAAGACACCTGTCCACCCCATACAATCAGTAAGAATCCAACTACTAACATGGCCAAGACCAAAGAGCTGTCCAAAGACACTAGAGACAAAATTGTACACCTCCACAAGGCTGGAAAGGGCTACGGGGAAATTGCCAAGCAGCTTGGTGAAAAAAGGTCCACTGTTGGAGCAATCATTAGAAAATGGAAGAAGCTAAACATGACTGTCAATCTCCCTCGGACTGGGGCTCCATGCAAGATCTCACCTCGTGGGGTCTCAATGATCCTAAGAAAGGTGAGAAATCAGCCCAGAACTACACGGGAGGAGCTGGTCAATGACCTGAAAAGAGCTGGGACCACCGTTTCCAAGGTTACTGTTGGTAATACACTAAGACGTCATGGTTTGAAATCATGCATGGCACGGAAGGTTCCCCTGCTTAAACCAGCACGTGTCAAGTCACGTCTTAAGTTTGCCAATGACCATTTGGATGATCCAGAGGAGTCATGGGAGAAAGTCATGTGGTCAGATGAGACCAAAATAGAACTTTTTGGTCATAATTCCACTTGCCGTGTTTGGAGGAAGAAGAATGATGAGTACCATCCCAAGAACACCATCCCTACTGTGAAGCATGGGGGTGGTAGCATCAAGCTTTGGGGGTGTTTTTCTGCACATGGGACAGGGCGACTGCACTGTATTAAGGAGAGGATGACCGGGGCCATGTATTGCGAGATTTTTGGGAACAACCTCCTTCCCTCAGTTAGAGCATTGAAGATGGGTCGAGGCTGGGTCTTCCAACATGACAATGACCCGAAGCACACAGCCAGGATAACCAAGGAGTGGCTCTGTAAGAAGCATATCAAGGTTCTGGCGTGGCCTAGCTAGTCTCCAGACCTAAACCCAATATTTGGAGGGAGCTCAAACTCCGTGTCAACGGAGAATCAGTGCAATCATTATATAGATAATCACAGAATTTGCAACATTTCCACGCTCTCAGCAACATGATAAATCAAGTCAGTCACACTCTCTGGTGAACGCAGTCACACTCTCTGGTGAATGATGTCACACTCTCTGCTAAACACAGTCACATCCTCTGGGGAACGCAGTCACACCCTCTGGTGAACGATGTCACACCCTCTGGTGAACGCAGTCACACCCTCTGGTGAACGCAGTCACACTCTCTGGTGAACGATGTCACACCCTCTGGTGAACGCAGTCACACCCTCTGGTGAACGCAGTCACACCCTCTGGTGAACGCAGTAACACTCTCTGGTGAACGCAGTCACACCCTCTGGTGAACGCAGTCACACTCTCTGGTGAACGCAGTCACACCCTCTGGTGAACGCAGTCACACCCTCTGGTGAACGCAGTCACACCCTCTGGTGAACGCAGTAACACTCTCTGGTGAACGCAGTCACACCCTCTGGTGAACGCAGTCACACTCTCTGGTGAACGCAGTCACACTCTCTGGTGAACGCAGTCACACCCTCTGGTGAACGCAGTCACATCCTCTGGTGAACGCGGTCACATCCTCTGGTGAACGCGGTCACATCCTCTGGTGAACGCGGTCACATCATCTGGTGAACGCGGTCACATCCTCTGGTGAATGCAGTAACACCCTCTGGTGAACGCAGTCACATCCTCTGGTGAACGCAGTAACACTCTCTGGTGAACGCAGTCACACCCTCTGGTGAACGCAGTCACACTCTCTGGTGAACGCAGTCACACTCTCTGGTGAACGCAGTCACACCCTCTGGTGAACGCAGTCACACTCTCTGGTGAACGATGTCACACCCTCTGGTGAACGCAGTCACACCCTCTGGTGAACGCAGTCACACCCTCTGGTGAACGCAGTAACACTCTCTGGTGAACGCAGTCACACCCTCTGGTGAACGCAGTCACACTCTCTGGTGAACGCAGTCACACCCTCTGGTGAACGCAGTCACACTCTCTGGTGAACGCAGTCACACCCTCTGGTGAACGCAGTAGCACTCTCTGGTGAACGCAGTCACACTCTCTGGTGAACGCAGTCACACTCTCTGGTGAACGCAGTCACATCCTCTGGTGAACGCAGTAACACCCTCTGGTGAACGCAGTCACACCCTCTGGTGAACGCGGTCACATCCTCTGGTGAACGCGGTCACAACATCTGGTGAACGCAGTCACATCCTCTTGTGAACGCAGTCACACCCTCTGGTGAACGCAGTCACACCCTCTGGTGAACGCAGTCACACCCTCTGGTGAACGCAGTCACATCCTCTGGTGAGGGTGTGACTGCGTTCACCAGAGGGTGTGACTGCGTTCACCAGATCCGTGCCGACACGACGAGCTGCGCTCAACACGCTGCTTGTCCGTAAAGTTATGAAACTTCATGGTAACAGGTCTGGGTCGTTGCTTAGGACCGGTAATGGCACCAAAGAGCGATGAGCACGATCAAGCTTGATCCGTCCTGCTTTCGTTGACATCTTTAAAAAATCGGGAAGCCACTTTCTTAAATAACTGGACCGGATCACTCCCTTCCGTTCCCTCAGGCAAACCGACTAGACGCAGAGCCTCCAGATCCGCGTATCTTGCAGTGACCGAAGTCTCCGGCTGGCCCACTCACTCCACTGAGGCCTGGAACTGAACTCTGATCGTTTATCACGGCTAGCGCAGTATTCCCTTTCTCAACTATTACATTCGTAATGTTATCAGTTAGCTTGTCTGAAGCTTGAGCAAAGTTGGAGTTGGAACTTTCCTCCTCGCGACTCTTCACGCTCACGTCGTCCGTAACATCGCACTCGTCGCCACTGACTGTAGAACTTTTCGGCATAATCTTCTTTGCTTTGGGAATTCTGTCAGATCCTTTTAAAAATATTGATCTAAAGACATGGCACAATAACCATCTAACCAAGTAGAATATATAAATTGGTAAATATATAAATTGATAAACCAAATATAAATTGACCGAATATTTTAACTAATGTTACGGGAGCTCATCAAAAGACGCGTATCCTCTACGACGCCATCTTCCTTCCCCTTTTTCATGCACTAATTAAAACTATACTGTCAGTACACCATAGTTATACAAATGAACTAAATCAATGTATTTTCATTCAAAGGAAAGGAAACTGATTGGCTTAAAAGATCCAGTGGCTCCCTCCAGTGTTCAACATTAATATCACAACATTAATTTTTTTTTCATTTTAAATGGCTGATTGTGTATAGTTTGCTGTTAGCCTCCCGAGCATCATACATTTATGAATCTGAGCATGTTTGCCTGAATGGAAACCGCTACTCCAATGCACAAAGATTCTCACAGCTATTAAGACTTGAACTCAAAAAGAAAACGTGTTCCTTTAATGTAATACAAGCAGCCAATCAAAACACGAGTTTCAGAGAAGGCCAGCAGCCGAAAGCATTTAACACACGTGTGTCTGGACACAGACCCGGTCTAAACTCTTCTTCGTCTTGGAGATTTGTGCACAAACATATTTTTTTCTGCTGGAGTTTGGGATTTGTTATTTCTGCAGGTTTATATTTGAGCTTAGTCACTGTGCTCACTTGTCAGTTCCTCTGATGTGTGTGTGTGTGTGTGTGTGTGTCTCAGTTCCTCTGAAGAGCATCTCGGTGCAGCTGCAGGTTCGGGATCACGGGGTCTCCGTCAGCTCCAGTCTTCAGTATGTGAACGAGGAGGATCGGGCGCTGGAGGCCGTGTTCGTGTTCCCGCTGCCGGCCGACGCTGCCGTCTGCCACTTCAGCGCCCGGATCGAGGAGCAGGAGATCGTGGCGGAGCTGCGGGACAAGCAGAGCGTGAGTCTTCACACCAGATTTAGATTTAAATTTAAACTGCTTAAACACATGATGAATTTCTGCTAAAATGTCATTGTGATCATGTTAACGGGGTGTAGAGGCACAGGTGTGTAAACTCTCCGACAGACAGATGGTGTAGTTCAGTTCAAACCTGCTCAACACACACACACACCTGTTGCTTTCAAACAAGCCTAGGAAATCTATGCAAAGTTTTATACATTAGAATCGATCTGTGGTTGTCTTTGATTTTTAAAACGTTTGTTCAGATCACACATTACACAACAGAAGTTTTTGTTATCTTTCTACAGCAACCCATTTAATTCCGGAGAGATTGTGCAAATGCAAAGTTTTACCATGATAATGTTTTTGAAAACTATCCACAGTGTCTCTCAGCCTTTGAATAACGTGTCTTTTTTTATTGATGTGCCTTTTAAGGCTTCTACATGTAAAGTACCTCTGTTATGAATGGCCTTCTCTCTGTGATTGTGAAATCGTAATACATCTCACTGGTTTCAGCTTTGCTGTAGTGTCGTATATAGTTGAGGAGGCCCTCAGGTGACCCCAGAAATTTACACCATTAGAAAACATTTTTTCCACAGATTTGGAAAGGGCCAGTCAAAGGTCTAATGAGGCTTTTGCAGCATCATGGTTTACCTGAAATACAGCAATATTAATCAAAACATGGCATTGACATATACTAAACACGAAGGGGCGGGGCTAGGGGCGTGGCCACCAGTGACAAAGCTTGGCCACACCCCTCACCGCTGTTTCTGTCTTTATCTTCAGCAGAATTGAGTTTATTTAGGCGTAGAACTGTTTGTTTTCGACAAACACACGGGAGACTTTTCAGCGCAGATCAAACAGGAGCGGGAGCCAAGGAGCCTCAGTTTCCCTCGACGAACCGCGGCTATGCGAATCTCTGAACAGTTGCAACTTAAATAAAATATGCATGTATTTGTTACATTAATTAACTGCCCTCAAATGTATATGCTGCTATCTGAGCTCACAACATAAGGCACAAATTAAATGTAATTTTTTAATCTGTAATTTATCTGTAAAGTCCTGTTCATTGGTACAATTAGTTGGCAAGTACAAATGGAAATGGATCGCATTTAACTGTGTATAAAATTACAGATTTTACATTCTGGATTTGTTTTATGTGCTGCAGGATCCAAAAGAAAGCATTTTTCCTTCTGTAATGAGTTTAAGTATGATATAATTATGGCAGTTCATGTATTTTGGCAACTAATTTAATGTTAAACATTCACTGTTTAATTTTTCATGTGAAAGTTTTTGAAAAAGATCCTACAGTTAAAGGAGCATTTCAGCCGTGGGAACATTAATCTTTATTGAAAGTGGGTCATATATGTAGTCGAAATGTAAAATAAATTTCGAATTTGGTGCCTTCTTGACTGAGGAAAGACAGAAAGTAACTTTAGGGCACATTTTTATGAAAGACAACAACTCTTTTTTTTTTTTTTACCGGCTACCGACAACTTTGGCAAAATAGCCTAAAAACAATCCTAATAATAAAAGGCTGTAGCCTATAGTATGAAAACATATGGGTTTATTTTCGTTTTGTTACATTATTTAGGCTATTTTCAAACGCGTCAAGTGTACAAATAAAAACAAAAACATAAGAAAACACAATCTATTGAGTCAGCATAATAAAGCCGTTAAGGCTACTTACAGATCTGCAGGCCTAGTCCACCTTTTTTATGTCGTGGGCCCAAAACACTAACATGTCCACATTCTTGGGTAAAAGACAGCTCCTCGACTTGTTAACAATAATTCCTGCTTTGGAAAATATGCGCTCTGCAGGAGTGGAGGTTGCAGGGATGCAGCCAGACAAAAGATTTAGATTTCGTGGACATTTTGTCACATAGCGCCTAAAAAAGCGTAGAAAACACTAGGCGTGTTCTCCTTTTTTCAAAGCCCTACGGCGGTTGCGCTCCGAGGCGTCTGTCGTTGCTAAGCGCAACCATCAGCTGCGCTCTCCGTTACAGCAAGGAAAACGCTTGTGGCCTTCTGAAAAGTTGAGATGTTTTTATTTCGATGTGGCGCGGACGCGCTTGGAAAAAACGAGTGCGTGGCACCGCGACCGCGTCGCTTCCATTATGAGCGTGAATACCGCGCGCCTACATTTGAAATAACGGACTTGAGCGCGCAAAAGACGCGATATGTGAACAGGTCCTAAAGCCAAAACAAGTAGCATTCTAACTGAATGAATACAGCAAAACTACCTATATTCCTTACTGTGCGCGAAGCAGCAGTGGAGCTAGCCACAGGTGTGGTTCCCAAGTGTTCTACATGGGGCACTAAACTGTGGCGCTGTTACAAAATAGCCTAAATTAAAGCATTTAAAGTTGGGGATAAACCATAGGCTAATTATATTTAGAATACAGTAATATATAACTTCTTATAAAGAATTAAATATCAAGGAGTAAATCAATGAAAATTTCTTTCTATTGGTAAAAAAACAAAACAAAAAAACACAACTGGTCGACCAATGAGAATGTCAGTCGACCAAGACGGCATCTACCGATTAGTCGACTAAACGACTAAAGTTGACAGCCCTAGTCTACTGCAAGACGGAGCCGACGTCATGAAATATTCAGACGTGGCACAAATATCTACTATCTTCGCTCTCTATCAAAGTTGTCTACGTCCCTTGTGGAAGTGAAAGAAAAAGAAACAGTGTTTATAAACTCAGCCTTGATAAATGCAAGATCAGTAGTGAACAAAACATTTTTACTAAATGACTTTTTTTATCAAAAAAACTGGACTTCATGTTTATTACTGAAACTTGGCTGACTGAAAATGATTTAAGCCCTTTTTCAAAACTTCTTCCCATAAACTGTGGCTTTTTAGCTGCCCTAGAAAGTCAAAGAAGGGTGGAGGAGTTGCTGTAATTTTTAAAAACAGTTTTAAGAGTAGGCTTGTATCAGTAGTAGGGATGCTAACCGATGACCGTTTGACCGATGGTTGACCGTCTCAACGTTAACCGATCAAAGTTGTCGGTAGTCGGTTAAAAAAAAGTGATCTCTAGATTAGGCTATTATAGACAGTGGACTAAACGCTACTACAGTTAGCCATCTTAATCGAAGATATTTTTGTGTGAAGTGAACAAATCCCTCACACTCAATTTTTCATAACTCGCCTGTTTGTACTTAATAAACCAATAAAAACATTTGGCGCGAGGTCACAGCGTTTGGGTTCGCGCGCTCACAAGGTTTGCGAAAAGCAAAGGCTACAGGCTAAAACACTGGAGGTTAGAGCCAGGGCAGACGACAGGATGAAGCGTGCAAAGAAACGTAGTGTGTGGGACCATTTCACCAAAAAGAATGACACAGATGTAAGTTGCAACTTGTGTGATACAGTGCTTAAATACAGTAGTAATACTGTAGAAATACATTACATCTACATTTCAGTGGTAACAGATAAGGTGATGATGATCATTATCTTTCTTTATCATTGTTAGCACTAACGTTACCTCAAACTAAGTCGGAGCTGTCATTTTCTTAAATGAGTCGCGGCAACGTTTCAAATGAGCTTCTAACGCTAGACTAACACCTTTATTTTCAACGCGATCACCTCCGATTACATACAAGCTCCTCGGCCCCGCGTTTGCGGGACTCATGTTTCGCGCTGTAGGGGATTTTAAAAAAGTGACGTGAGTGGAAGCGCGGCGCCGGGGCAGTGTGTGTGTGTGTGTGTGTGTGTGTGTGTGTGTGTGTGTGTGTGTGAGCGGGAGGCAGAGAGAGTTGCGACAGAGTTGCGAAATTGCAGGCGCGGCTCGAAATGGCTGTTATTTCAAATAGCGTGGCATATTTTAAACTAATCGGTTAACCGGTTTCAACCGGCTAATGAGGCTCGGTGGTCGGTCAAGAACATTTTTAGTTTTCGCCATCCCTAATCAGTAGAAAGTTTTGATAGTTTTGAAGCTATGCTATGCAAAGTCGAATCCCCATGTTCTCTGCTTATTGCTGTGATTTATAGACCACCGAATTTTAAAAGTGACTTTTTAAGAGATTTCTCTGAACTTTTATCTGACATTGTCACGAGAAGTGATAACCTTTTAATTGTCGGTGATTTCAATATACATCTGTGTTGTCCTGCAAAGCCTCTTGTAAAAGAGTTTGTACAGCTAATCGACTCTTTTAACCTGAAGCAATCAGTACATGGCCCTACACATAAGCTAGGACATATACTTGATCTTGTGCTATCCTCAGGTTTTTAATCAAAGACGTTTATATAAGTGACCCTGGTTTGTCAGATCATTGGCCTGTTGTGTTTGATAGTGAGCTCCCTATTTCTTGTAGCTATGTATACCAGCCATCTATTTTTCTTGCTCGCCCCTTAAATTCAGCTACTGCTACCGAATTTAAGGATTTGTTTGTAGCCTCGGCAGCTGGTTGTACAAATCACGCATCACAAGGTATGGATGTTGAGAATCTGGTTATAAATTTCAATGCTTCTTGTACTGAAGTATTAAATGAAGTCGCTCCTCTTAAAGCTAAAAAAAACCAAACGAAATAAGTAACCCTGGTTAAATGAAGATATTAGAGCTTTAAGATACAGATACAGAAGGGCAGAAAGAATATGGAAACAGGACAAACTGCAAATTTCATATCAGCTTTTGCAAGCTAGTCTGTCTCAATATCAGGAAGCTGTTTATTTATCAAGGGCGAATTATTTTTCAAATTTGATTGCAAAAAATTCCCATTGTCCAAAGTCTTTGTTTTCCACTCTAAACTCTGTGTTAAATCCACCAGTTCTATCTGGTCTAGTTCCAAGTACTGATCTGTTTGAGAAGTTTTGTAGCTTCTGTATAGATAAGATAATTGGTATTAGGTCACTGATTTCATCATCTTCATCTAAAAGTTCCTATAGCTTACAGATTTTTTGTAGTCTGTCTGCTTTTTGTAAAAGGGGTATTAGATCCTTTTCAGTCTGCTTTCAAAGCTAAGCATAGTACTGAATCTGCCCTACTAAGAGTGACAAATGATATTTTGGTATCAGTCGATTCTGGAAACTGCGCAGTCCTTGTTGAAGTCACAGAGTAGTACCAGAGTAGTACCGTCCTCAGAGGAGTTTAAGAGTAACACATCTAACTCCTCTAAGAAGTTACCCAGTTGACCTGGGGGACGATAAACAACTACAAGGTGGATTTTAATAGGGTGAGTAATAGTAATTGCATGTGATTCAAACGAACTGTTGCCAGTTAGAGATGGTAAAGGATCAAATTTACATTAATTTGAGATAATCAGACCAGTACAAGTTGGGAGAGGGGTGTGTGAGAAAGTGAAGTTAGTGGAGAGGGCTGCAGGAGTGGCAGTGTCCTCAGGTTTGATCCAGGCCTCAGTTAGGGCCTTGACGTTGAGACTTTAATGAGTAGCAATAGGTGAAATAAAGTCTGTTAGTTCCAGAGACCAATTGAAATAGAGAGTAAAGTAGTAGAGGACATAGCGATAGTACGCAGATTGTAAGGATTTATGCTGCCTCCAATGTACAGAGCGCGATTTACGAGTGTTAGCAGTAATAGTAGAGATTTGAAAGCACATAGTGAATTCAGTTCATTAAAACAAACAAATGAGAACAAGCTGAACAGAAAGGAAAGAAATGGGGGAAAAAAGCAATACTCAAGTGCCTTGTCTGTGTCTTTGCTCGGTCGAGTTGCTGGTCTTTACACTCTTCGCTCTTCATATGATGAGGGCTTCACACAAGGGCTGCCGCGGTAAATTAACCAATAATATACATGCCTTATACCTCGTTATTGAATACAGCAGGCCACGCCCTACTACTTAGCAAAGCAAAACTCAAAAGCCACGCGAGATGCACAACAAACAAACAAACAAGACTTCAGCATGCGTTTTACCACGGTAAACACAGTAAACAAAACAAAGTTTCCTAGCAACAAAGAACCGTGTTAAAATCAAATGAGAAAAGGAAACACTCACAAGCTGATGTCCTCTCCTGTTGCTTGACTGCTGCTTCTCTTGCAGGCGCGGGATCAGTATGATGATGCTGTGAGTTCGGGTCAGCAAGCGTTTCTGCTGGAAGAGAGCGATGAGAGTTCGGATGTCTTCAAACTGAGTGTCGGGTGTTTGTCTCCGGGTCAGAACGCTGTCATCAACATTGTCTATGTGATGGAGCTCAGCATTCAGGCTGACCACGCACTGCGCTTCTGTCTGCCGGCCGTACTCAACCCCAGATACACACCCACAGGTGCAGTTTAACCCCAGATACACACCCACAGGTGCGGATTAACCCCAGATACACACCCGCAGGGGCGCTTTAACCCCAGATACACACCCACATGTGCGGTTTAACCCCATAAACACACCCGCAGGTGCAGTTTAACCCCAGATACACACCCACAGGTGCAGTTTAACCCCAGATACACACCCACAGGTGCAGTTTAACCCCAGATACACACCCACATGTGCGGTTTAACCCCAGATACACACCCACAGGTGCAGTTTAACCCCAGATACACACCCGCAGGTGCAGTTTAACCCCAGATACACACCCACAGGTGCAGTTTAACCCCAGATACACACCCACAGGTGCAGTTTAACCCCAGATACACACCCGCAGGGGCGCTTTAACCCCAGATACACACCCACATGTGCGGTTTAACCCCATAAACACACCCGCAGGTGCAGTTTAACCCCAGATACACACCCGCAGGTGCGGTTTAACCCCAGATACACACCCACATGTGCGGTTTAACCCCATAAACACACCCGCAGGTGCAGTTTAACCCCAGATACACACCCGCAGGTGCGGTTTAACCCCAGATACACACCCGCAGGTCCGGTTTAACCCCAGATACACACCCACATGTGCGGTTTAACCCCAGATACACACCCACAGGTGCAGTTTAACCCCAGATACACACCCGCAGGGGCGGTTTAACCCCAGATACACACCCACATGTGCGGTTTAACCCCATATACACACCCGCAGGTGCAGTTTAACCCCAGATACACACCCGCAGGTGCAGTTTAACCCCAGATACACACCCGCAGGGGCGCTTTAACCCCAGATACACACCCACAGGTGCAGTTAAACCCCAGATACACATCCGCAGGTGCGGATTAACCCCAGATACACACCCGCAGGTGCGGATTAACCCCAGATACACACCCGCAGGTGCGGATTAACCCCAGATACACACCCGCAGGTGCGGATTAACCCCAGATACACATCCGCAGGTGCGGATTAACCCCAGATACACACCCGCAGGTGCGGATTAACCCCAGATACATACCCGCAGGTGCGGATTAACCCCAGATACACACCCGCAGGTGCGGATTAACCCCAGATACACACCCGCAGGGGCGCTTTAACCCCAGATACACACCCACATGTGCGGTTTAACCCCATATACACACCCGCAGGTGCAGTTTAACCCCAGATACACACCCGCAGGTCCGGTTTAACCCCAGATACACACCCACATGTGCGGTTTAACCCCATATACACACCCGCAGGTCCGGTTTAACCCCAGATACACACCCACATGTGCGGTTTAACCCCATATACACACCCGCAGGTGCGGTTTAACCCCAGATACACACCCACATGTGCGGTTTAACCCCATATACACACCCGCAGGTGCAGTTTAACCCCAGATACACACCCGCAGGTCCGGTTTAACCCCAGATACACACCCACATGTGCGGTTTAACCCCATATACACACCCGCAGGTGCGGTTTAACCCCAGATACACACCCGCAGGTCCGGTTTAACCCCAGATACACAACCACATGTGCGGTTTAACCCCAGATACACACCCACAGGTGCAGTTTAACCCCAGATACACACCCGCAGGGGGGGTTTAACCCCAGATACACACCCAGATGTGCGGTTTAACCCCATATACACACCCGCAGGTGCAGTTTAACCCCAGATACACACCCGCAGGTGCGGTTTAACCCCAGATACACACCCGCAGGTCTGGTTTAACCCCAGATACACACCCACAGGTGCGGATTAACCCCAGATACACACCCGCAGGTGCGGTTTAACCCCAGATACACACCCGCAGGTGCGGTTTAACCCCAGATACACACCCGCAGGTCCGGTTTAACCCCAGATACACACCCGTAGGTGCGGTTTAACCCCAGATACACACCCCCAGGTATGGTTTAACCCCCAGATACACACCTGCAGGTGCGGTTTAACCCCAGATACACACCCACATGTGCGGTTTAACCCCAGATACACACCCGCAGGTGCGGTTTAACCCCAGATACACACCCGCAGGTGCAGTTTAACCCCAGATACACACCCGCAGGTCCGGTTTAACCCCAGATACACACCCGCAGGTGCGGTTTAACCCCAGATACACACCCGCAGGTGCGGTTTAACCCCAGATACACACCCACAGGTCCGGTTTAACCCCAGATACACACCCGTCGGTGCGGTTTAACCCCAGATACACACCCGCAGGTCCGGTTTAACCCCAGATACACACCCGCAGGTATGGTTTAACCCCAGATACACACCCGCAGGTCCGGTTTAACCCCAGATACACACCCGCAGGTGCGGTTTAACCCCAGATACACACCCGCAGGTCCGGTTTAACCCCAGATACACACCCGCAGGTCCGGTTTAACCCCAGATACACACCCGTAGGTGCGGTTTAACCCCAGATACACACCCGCAGGTCCGGTTTAACCCCAGATACACACCCGCAGGTCCGGTTTAACCCCAGATACACACCCGCAGGTGCGGTTTAACCCCAGATACACACCCGCAGGTCCGGTTTAACCCCAGATACACACCCGTAGGTCCGGTTTAACCCCAGATACACACCCGCAGGTCCGCTTTAACCCCAGATACACACCCGCAGGTGCAGTTTAACCCCAGATACACACCCGCAGGTCCGGTTTAACCCCAGATACACACCCGCAGGTGCGGTTTAACCCCAGATACACACCCGCAGGTGCGGTTTAACCCCAGATACACACCCGCAGGTCCGGTTTAACCCCAGATACACACCCGTAGGTGCGGTTTAACCCCAGATACACACCCGCAGGTCCGGTTTAACCCCAGATACACACCCGCAGGTATGGTTTAACCCCAGATACACACCTGCAGGTGCGGTTTAACCCCAGATACACACCCACATGTGCGGTTTAACCCCAGATACACACCCGCAGGTGCGGTTTAACCCCAGATACACACCCGCAGGTGCAGTTTAACCCCAGATACACACCCGCAGGTCCGGTTTAACCCCAGATACACACCCGCAGGTCCGGTTTAACCCCAGATACACACCCGCAGGTGCGGTTTAACCCCAGATACACACCCGCAGGTCCGGTTTAACCCCAGATACACACCCGCAGGTGCGGTTTAACCCCAGATACACACCCGCAGGTGCGGTTTAACCCCAGATACACACCCGCAGATGCGGTTCAACCCCAGATACACACCCGCAGGTGCGGTATAACCCCAGATACACACCCTCAGGTGCAGTTTAACCCCAGATACACACCCGCAGGTGCAGTTTAACCCCAGATACACACCCGCAGGTGCGGTTTAACCCCAGATACACACCCTCATGTGCGGTTTAACCCCAGATACACACCTCACACCCGCAGGTGCGGTTTAACCCCAGATACACACCCGCAGGTGCGGTTTAACCCCAGATACACACCCTCAGGTGCAGTTTAACCCCAGATACACACCCGCAGGTGCGGTTTAACCCCAGATACACACCCGCAGGTGCGGTTTAACCCCAGATACACACCCTCATGTGCGGTTTAACCCCAGATACACACCCGCAGGTGCGGTTTAACCCCAGATGCACACCCGCAGGTGCGGTTTAACCCCAGATACACACCCGCAGGTCCGGTTTAACCCCAGATACACACCCGCAGGTGCGGTTTAACCCCAGATACACACCCGCAGGTCCGGTTTAACCCCAGATACACACCCGCAGGTGCGGTTTAACCCCAGATACACACCCGCAGGTGCGGTTTAACCCCAGATACACACCCGCAGGTGCGGTTTAACCCCAGATACACACCCGCAGGTCCCGTTTAACCCCAGATACACACCCGCAGGTCCGGTTTAACCCCAGATACACACCCGCAGGTGCGGTTTAACCCCAGATACACACCCGCAGGTGCGGATTAACCCCAGATACACACCCGCAGGTGCGGTTTAACCCCAGATACACACCCGCAGGTGCGGTTTAACCCCAGATACACACCCGCAGGTCCGGTTTAACCCCAGATACACACCCGCAGGTATGGTTTAACCCCAGATACACACCCACATGTGCGGTTTAACCCCAGATACACACCCGCAGGTGCGGTTTAACCCCAGATACACACCCGCAGGTGCGGTTTAACCCCAGATACACACCCGCAGGTGCAGTTTAACCCCAGATACACACCCGCAGATGCGGTTCAACCCCAGATACACACCCGCAGGTGCGGTTTAACCCCAGATACACACCCTCAGGTGCAGTTTAACCCCAGATACACACCCGCAGGTGCGGTTTAACCCCAGATACACACCCGCAGGTGCGGTTTAACCCCAGATACACACCCGCAGGTGCGGTTTAACCCCAGATACACACCCTCAGGTGCAGTTTAACCCCAGATACACACCCACAGGTGCGGTTTAACCCCAGATAACCCCAGATACACACCCGCAGGTGCAGTTTCATGATCATATTTACATACAGAATGCAACACTGACTGTCCACATCTTCACAAGTGTTTTACCACTGTGTATTTCTACATGGTTTTAAAAAATCAGTTATGTTCGATTTAAAGAAACAAAGATTTTGAAAACAAAACAAAAATAAAGACAACACTTTTTTTTATAAAACTATACTTCCCAGAAAACTTAGTGAATGATGTAGTCAAACCTTTTCCTTCTCCAGTCACATACACTACCAGTCAAATGTTTCTGAAAGCGTCTCTTCTGCATCACAAAGGCTGCTTTTATTTGATTAAAAATACAGTTAAAACAGATACATCTTATTACAATGTAAATCAGCTGTTTTCTATGTGAATATAAAGTAAAGTGTAATTTATTCCTGTGATCAAAGCTGAATTTTCAGCATCATTACTCCAGTCTTCAGTGTCACATGATGCTTCAGAAATCATTCTGATATTATGATTTGATACTCATCAAATCATAACTAAAAATATTAATGATTTTTATCAATGAAAACATTGTAGTGTTTTACTGTTCAGCAGTTGAATCGGCGTGATAAACCAACCAGATGCACAGGTCAGTTCTGGTCGGCGGTTCGGCTCTATACTGATGATGTTATATATTATCTCTGTTTGTCCGTGTGATTCTCTCAGCTTCAGCCGCTGGTGTTCCAGAAGTTTCCTCAGCATCTGTTATTCCGTACACACTGTCTCTGAGTGTCGATGTGAGATCTTCAGACCGCATCTCCAGACTGGAGTCCAGCTGCCCTCTGGATCCTCTGGTGTTCCTCGACGCACACCACACTCACGCCACGGTACTGTGTGTGTGTGTGTGTGTGTGTGTGTGTGTGTGTATGTGTGTGTGTTTGTGAGTGTGTACAGATTTTATGCACTTAACATCTGTAATGTGTGTGTGTGTGTGTGTGTAGGTGAGTCTGAGTGCTGGTCACCGGTTCGATAAGGATGTTGAGCTGCTTCTGTACTATGAGAATACCCATCAGCCCAGTGCTGTCGTGGAGGCCGGAGTAGCCACGGCTCAGCCAGGTACAGGCTTTAGTTTTTACATGAATTCAGTATGCTGTAAATATACTAATGTGTGAGTTAAGGGGTTACTTCACCCTAAAATAAAAATGAAGTCATTGTAGGCAAGAAGTTTATCTTGTAATAATATCCGACATTGTCAGAAGTTCTTGAAGGCAATTATTTGGCCATTGGTGTTCATGTCTCAAGTGATTAAAGATGGCGGAATTTGCCCTAGTCAATGGCCAAACTTCCCTGTATCTAAAATTGATAATTATAAGGAGGATAAATAAATCTTTTTGATGGTGTTTGTAGTTCTGAACATAATTATCATGTTCTCGCACTGATCTTTGATGTTTAGGGTGGGTCGTATGTGAGTTGGGACACAGGACTTGATTAGTTCAGGGAGTTTGATTCGCTCTGCAGGATAGAGACTGTCGTACAGTGTAACACAAATCATACAGAACAGAATTTAGGCCATTTAGACCCTCTTACCCTGTTTACACTGTCTCTGTTTCAGGGTCTCTGATGGGTGACCCGGTGCTCATGATCAGTTTGTACCCAGAGTTCCCTGCAGACGTGATGTCATCGCTGGCATCTCAAGGCGAGTTTGTGTTTGTGGTTGACAGATCGGGGAGTATGGACTGCAGGATGCATAATGGGAAAGACGCACAGATGCGCATCGAAAGTGCAAGAGTAAGATTTCGGATTTCAGAAAGTACACATACATTGAGATTTATTGAGTCACTGTACAAGAGTCTACTGCACTCACTGTACATGTGTCTCTACTGTACTCA
Source organism: Siphateles boraxobius (assembly GCF_051911475.1). NCBI lineage: Eukaryota > Metazoa > Chordata > Actinopteri > Cypriniformes > Leuciscidae > Siphateles > Siphateles boraxobius. Next base: position 429,108 of record NW_027508816.1, on the reverse strand, counting down.
CTGTACATGTGTCTCTACTGCACTCACTGCACATGTGTCTCTACTGCACTCACTGTACATGTGTCTCTACTGTACTCACTGTACATGTGTCTCTACTGCACTCACTGCACATGTGTCTCTACTGCACTCACTGCACATGTGTCTCTACTGCACTCACTGTACATGTGTCTCTACTGTACTCACTGTACATGTGTCTCTACTGTACTCACTGTACTCTCTACTGTACTCACTGCACATGTGTCTCTACTGTACTCACTGTACTCTCTACTGTACTCACTGTGCATGTGTCTCTACTGTACTCACTGCATGAGTCTCTACTGTTCTCACTGTGCATGTCTCTCTACTGTACTCACTGTACTCTCTACTGTACTCACTGTGCATGTGTCTCTACTGTACTCACTGCATGTGTCTCTACTGCACTCACTGCACATGTGTCTCTACTGTACTCACTGTACTCTCTACTGTACTCACTGTGCATGTGTCTCTACTGTACTCACTGCATGTGTCTCTACTGTTCTCACTGTGCATGTCTCTCTACTGTACTTACTGTGCATGTGTCTCTACTGTACTCACTGTACCCTCTACTGTACTCACTGTACTCTCTACTGTACTCACTGTACTCTCTACTGTACTCACTGTACTCTCTACTGTACTCACTGTGCATGTGTCTCTACTGTACTCACTGTACTCTCTACTGTACTCACTGTACTCTCTACTGTACTCACTGTGCATGTGTCTCTACTGTACTCACTGTACTCTCTACTGTACTCACTGTACTCTCTACTGTACTCACTGTGCATGTGTCTCTACTGTACTCACTGTACATGTGTCTCTACTGTACTCACTGCATGTGTCTCTACTGTACTCACTGTACATGTGTCTCTACTGTACTCACTGCATGTGTCTCTACTGTACTCACTGTACCCTCTACTGTACTCACTGTGCATGTGTCTCTACTGTACTCACTGTACATGTGTCTCTACTGTACTCACTGCATGTGTCTCTACTGTACTCACTGCATGTGTCTCTACTGTACCCACTGTGCATGTGTCTCTACTGTACTCACTGCATGTGTCTCTACTGTACTCACTGTGCATGTGTCTCTACTGTACTCACTGCATGTGTCTCTACTGTACTCACTGCATGTGTCTCTACTGTACTCACTGTGCATGTGTCTCTACTGTACTCACTGTGCATGTGTCTCTACTGTACTCACTGCATGTGTCTCTACTGTACTCACTGCATGTGTCTCTACTGTACTCACTGTGCATGTGTCTCTACTGTACTCACTGCATGTGTCTCTACTGTACTCACTGTGCATGTGTCTCTACTGTACTCACTGCATGTGTCTCTACTGTACTCACTGTGCATGTGTCTCTACTGTACTCACTGCATGTGTCTCTACTGTACTCACTGTGCATGTGTCTCTACTGTACTCACTGCATGTGTCTCTACTGTACTCACTGTACTCTCTACTGTACTCACTGTACTCTCTACTCTACTCACTGTGCATGTCTCTCTACTGTACTCACTGTGCATGTGTCTCTACTGTACTCACTGCATGTGTCTCTACTGTACTCACTGTACTCTCTACTGTACTCAATGTACTCTCTACTGTACTCACTGTGCATGTGTCTCTACTGTACTCACTGCATGTGTCTCTACTGTACTCACTGTACATGTGTCTCTACTGTACTCACTGTACATGTGTCTCTACTGTAAATACTGCATGCATCTCTACTGTACTCACTGTACATGTGTCTCTACTGTACTTACTGTACATGTGTCTCTACTGTACTCACTGTGCATGTCTCTCTACTGTACTCATTGTACTCTCTACTGTACTCACTGTGCATGTGTCTCTACTGTACTCACTGTGCATGTCTCTCTACTGTACTCACTGTGCACGTGTCTCTACTGTACTCACTGCATGTGTCTGTACTGTACTCACTGTGAATGTGGCTCTACTGTACTCACTGTACATGTGTCTCTACTGTACTCACTGTGCATGTGTCTCTACTGTACTCACTGTACATGTGTCTCTACTGTACTCACTGTACATGTGTCTCTACTGTACTCACTGTGCATGTCTCTCTACTGTACTCACTGTGCACGTGTTTCTACTGTACTCACTGCATATGTCTCTACTGTACTCACTGTACATATGTCTCTACTGTACTCACTGTGCATGTGTCTCTACTGTAAACACTGCATGCGTCTCTACTGTACTCACTGTACATGTGTCTCTACTGTACTTAATGTACATGTGTCTACTGTAATCACTGCATGTGTCTCTACTGTACTCACTGTACTTGTGTCTCTACTGTGATCACTGCATGTGTCTCTACTGTACTCACTGTACATGTGTCTCTACTGTACTCACTGTACATGTGTCTCTACTGTAATCACTGCATGTGTCTCTACTGTACTAACTGTGCATGTGTCTCTACTGTACTCACTGCATGTGTCTCTACTGTAATCACTGCATGTGTCTCTACTGTACTAACTGTGCATGTGTCTCTACTGTACTCACTGCATGTGTCTCTACTGTACCCACTGTACATGTGTCTCTACTGTGATCACTGCATGTGTCTCTACTGTACTCACTGTGCATGTGTCTCTACTGTACTAACTGTGCATGTGTCTCTACTGTACTCACTGTGCACGTGTCTCTACTGTACTCACTGTACATGTGTATCTACTGTACTCACTTTACATGTGTCTCTACTGTACTCACTGCACATGTGTCTCTACTGTACTCACTGCACATGTGTCTCTACTGTAAACACCGCATGCGTCTCTACTGTACTCACTGTACATGTGTCTCTACTTTACTCACTGTACATGTGTCTCTACTGTAAACACCGCATGCGTCTCTACTGTACTCACTGTACATGTGTCTCTACTGTACTTTTTGTACATGTGTCTCTACTGTACTCACTGTGCACGTGTCTCTACTGTACTCACTGTACATGTGTCTCTACTGTACTCACTGCACATGTGTCTCTACTGTAAACACTGCATGCGCCTCTACTGTGCTCACTGTACATGTGTATTTACTGTACTCACTGTACATGTGTCTCTACTGTACTCACTGTACATGTGTCTCTACTGTAAACACTGCACGCACTCTACTGTACTCACTGTATATGTGTATCTACTGTACTCACTGTACATGTGTCTCTATTGTACTCACTGTACTTGTGTCTCTACTGTACTTACTGTACTCTCTACTGTACTCCCTGCATGTGTCTCTACTGTACTCACTGTGCACGTGTCTCTACTCTACTCACTGTACATGTGTCTCTACTGTACTCACTGTACATGTGTCTCTACTGTACTCACTGCATGTGTCTCTACTGTACTCACTGCATGTGTCTCTAATGTACTAACTGTGCATGTGTCTCTACTGTACTCACTGTGCATGTGTCTCTACTGTACTCACTGTGCATGTGTCTCTACTGTACTCACTGTGCGTGTCTACTGTACTCACTGTACATGTGTCTCTACTGTACTCACTGGGCATGTGTCTGTACTGTACTCACTGTGCATGTGTCTCTACTGCACTCACTGCATGTGTCTCTACTGTACTTACTGTACTCTCTACTGTACTCACTGTGCATGTGTCTCTATTGTACTCACTGCATGTGTCTCTACTGTACTCACTGTGCGTGTGTCTCTACTGTACTAACTGTGCATGTGTCTCTACTGTACTCACTGTGCATGTGTCTCTACTGTACTCACTGCATGTGTCTCTACTGTACTAACTGTGCATGTGTCTCTACTGTACTCACTGTGCATGTGTCTCTACTGTACTCACTGTACATGTGTCTCTACTGTACTCACTGGGCATGTGTCTCTACTGTACTCACTGTACATGTGTCTCTACTGTACTCACTGTACTCTCTACTGTACTCCCTGCATGTGTCTCTACTCTACTCACTGTAAATGTTTTTCTCTACTGTACTCACACACACACACACACACACACACACACACACACACACACACACACACACACACACACACACACACACACACACACACACACACACACACACACACACACACACACACACACACACACACTGTCTCTACTGTACTCACACATACACATTGTGTCTCTGTAGGACACGCTTCTGCTTCTGCTGAAGAGTCTTCCCATGGGATGCTACTTCAACATCTATGGATTCGGCTCTCACTTCGAGTCCTTCTTCCCGTCAGTAATCAGATCTTAGATGTTCTTCAGGAATGATCTTATGCTGGGTAGCGGTGGTTCAGTAAGAGACTGTGGTGTGTGTCGTTGCAGTCAGAGTGTTGTGTACAGCGAGGACACGATGGAAGAGGCTCTGAAGAGAGTAAAGAACATGCAGGCAGACATGGGCGGCACAGAGATCCTTCAGGCTCTGAAACACATCTACAGTCAGAGCTGTTACCCGGATCACCCCCGACAGGTACACACACACGCACTCATCATTCACCACGCTTTCTGAACACTGCTGAGGTGTGTTTCTGAGCCTGATTCTCTCTCAGCTGTTCATCTTCACTGATGGAGAGGTGTGGAACACTAAAGAGGTGCTGGACCTGGTGAAAAGTAACGTTTACTCTCACAGGTAGGCGCTCACGTCTCACTCCTCCCCCTTTACTGATATCACCCGCTTCACTTCGGGTTCACTTCATGTCAGACGGTCATGTGTTCAGGTGTTTCTCCTTCGGGATTGGTGAGGGTGCGAGTACGGCTCTCATCACAGGAATGGCCAGAGAAGGTTCTGGTCATGCTCAGTTCATCACAGGCACTGACCGCATGCAGCCCAAAGTAAGATCTGCTCTGGATAGAATCAGTACGAGATGTTCAGGGTTTTTATTCACCTCTCTCTTCTCTGTCAGGTGATGCAGTCGCTCCGGTTTGCTCTCCAGCCGGCCGTGGATAATATCTCTGTGGACTGGACCGTTCCTGAGGGTGTTACGGTGGACATGCTGTCTCCACCCATCAGTGCCCTGTTCCAGGGTCAGAGGGCGCTCATCTACGCTCAGCTGAAAGGACAGGTCAAAGCTTTTTAATGGGGTCCTATTATGCCTTTTTACTTTTAAGTCTTGATTTTTTTTTTGGGGTGTACTAGAATTTGTTTTCATGCTTGATTGTTCAAAGAAACATTATTTTTCACATATTTTACATTATTACACGTCCTCTCTCCCCAGTCTGTCCCGAACGCGTTGTTTAGTTCCGGTTTCAATGAAGTCCCTCCTTCTGAAATACAAGATGTGCTGTGATTGGTTAGCTGGCCCAGTGCGTTGTGATTGGCAGCGCTTGGCGTGTGTCTGGAAAATATCCCACCCCTCCATTACTGAGAGTTCATTGTGGTTCTGGAAGCGGTTCTTCATAAAATGTGCAGCACACAGATAAACATCGGGATTATAATTTCCAGGAACAGTGTTTAAAATTAAGGTCAAACAAATGATGTTTTATTTACAAATTTCGGGAGGAGCACGTTCAAATGATATATCCAATCAATTTGTCATCAGTAATTATTACGTCTATCCTATCAGCATGAGAAGAGACCTATATACAGTTGGAATCGAAATTATTCAACCCCCATTTGCAAATCTTTTGGGTTAGGGCAAAATTTACAGACTTTCAGCTGTTTGCAATGAACAAATCAAACAAAAGTAATGTAAATAGCTCAACACAACAAATGTTTCAAGTGATTTCCTCAAATTCAACTGAAAGTGTCACTTTTAATGACTTCTGCAGTTTCAAAATTATTCAACCCCTTCATGTCAAGCATCTTTAGCTCTTGGTAGAACAGCCTTTTGCTGCAAACGAGATGTATAATCGGCAGCAGCTTCTGGCAGCGTTTCTGAGGAATCTGAGCCTGTTCCCTCATGAGCAATGGCCTCCAGTTCAGGATTATTCTTGGGTTTGTGTGCTGCAACCGCCTTCTTCAAATCAAACCAGAGCTTTTCTATATGGTTCAAGTGAGGTGACTGTGATGCCACTGTATCTCCCAGGACTTCTTCTTGCTGGAATGTGAGGAACGCTTGGGATCATTGTCCTGTTGAAGGTCAAGCTTCAGCTTCCTCACTGACGAGATGTTTTCTCCTAGGATCTCCTGATACTTCCATGAATCATCTCTCCTTCCACACGCTGCAGGTTTCCAGTGCCGGAGGATATAAATCAGCCGCAGAGCATCACTGATCCACATGCTGAACTGAAGACAGAGCTCTTATCAGCTTATGCTTCATTCTTCTTCCTCAGACACACTGCTGATCTAGAAGGACGAGAAGCACCAGTTTTGTTTCATCGCCCCACAGAACAGAATCTAAAAACTTCTGTGGCTTATTTATATGATTTTGAGCTTGTGCTTTTGGGTCAGTAGTGGTGTTTGTCTTGGAGTTCTGATGCGTTTAGTACGAGCCCTTACTGTGCTGCTGAAACCTCAGTGCCTGCGGCCACCAAGTCTTGCTGCAGGTCTTTTTCAGTCACTCATGGGTTTTTCTGAACCTGCCATCTCAGAAACCTTGTTTCAGCCGTTGATATCTTCCTTTTTCTGCCCGTCCAGGTACTGTAACCACTGTTCCTTTAACTTTGAACTTGTGAACTATGCGTCCAACGATGTCTCTAGGAACATTTAGTGCCTTCGCTATCTTTCTGTATCCTGTTCCTTGTTTGTGAAGGGCGATGATATCTTCTCTTAACTCTTTGGAGCATTAATTTGACATAGCCATATATCTAACATGCAGTCAAATGTGACACTCGACAAACCTAGCCAGTTCAGATATTTCATGTGTTCTAGCTCAAGCACACCTGGAGAAACTAATGAAGCCCTTGATTAGTTGCATCAGGTGCAGTGATGTCCGGTTTATGAATGAATCGTTCTTTTGATTCTTTTTAGTAAACTGGTCGAACCAGTACACTAAATTGGACTGAATCATTCAAAACAGTTCGCGTCATGCGTCAGCGCTGATCCACAAGTTACTAAAGTTACTCACTTTTGGACATGCCTGACACAGTCCCCCCGACTCGAAATAAACAATATCCCAGAGTATATGTTACTCCAGTAACTCCAACAGTTCACTGAACTGAGACATGTTGTTCTGAGAGATGTGATGAGCAGCTGATACTGAGCATGCATATACTACTGAACGTACAGGTACAGCGGTTCTCGGGTCACTAGTACAGAACCGAGAACTGTTTCTTTCGGACACATTTCGACACGGAGAACCGATGAGCTAGAGATACTGAGTATGCGTGATAGCACCATCTCTGAACCAAACTTTCTTTGGCCAACTGATGTTGTAATGATACATGAGCACGGGTGAACAGAGGACTTAAATGAGGGGCCGAATTTGGAGAAATGTAAGTTTAATAACAAATAAAATAAAATTGATGAAGACCAGTTTATTCACTTTATATCTTTAAGACATGTGAAACATTTGTTTTAGCTCATTGGCTGCAGGTGTCAGGAATTCTGAGGAGGAGGACCCTAACTGCACAAGATAGGTGAGGTAGGAAAACAGTCCAAACAATAGGGCAGGGCACACAACTTGAGAACAGGTAGGTCGAGGGCACAACTGGTAAACAGGTAGGTCGAGGGCACAACTGGAGAACAGGTAGGTTGAAGATGAGACAGCAAAGACCTGATGGCCAAAGATGGAGACAAGGCAGCGGCTCAGGGAATCAGAGGCTTGACAGTTGGTGATGAGACTGGACAGACCAGGAGAGTCAACGACCACGGTGCGGGGTAGGAACCAACACGAGACAAGACTGAACAGGCCAAGACAACAAGTAATAAGAGCAAAATAAAACTGATAATGAGACTATAGAAAAATAAAGAAACAAAATACTGTAGTAACAGGATCTAGCAAAATAAATAAACAAAAGATCTAGATATAAATAACTGAAACTTGCAAAAGACAATAAAGAAGACAGCAACCTTGTAGGGAACTAAAGAGAAAAGAAATAAAAGATTAGTTAATAATCAAATAAAAAAACAAGCCGGAAACCAAAAAAAAATACTTGGAAGAACTAGATCAAGTTAAAGACTAGAACCTGACTAGACTTAAATTAGGAATAAAAACTGGATAAAAATCAAAACAAACACAAAGCTAGAACTGACAGAGAAACTAAATCTAGCACTGACTGACAAGACGCGAGAATGCGACAACGCATAAAACGAACCAGCAAAGACATGAGGGAAAGAAGCACACTATAAAGGATCCAGAGCACATGAGGATCAGGTTAGCACAATTATATCTCTTTTCCACCAATGCTAACCAGGTGCTGGTTCTGGGCTGGTGCTTATGCCAGTTCGTTGCTGGTTCTTTCGCCAATTATCTAAGAACCAGCTCGATTTTCCACAGACTGTAGAGCTAGAGTAGGGCTACCACCGTTGTCCTAGCGACGCGTCATGAGAATGAATGCGTCATTACAGCAATGGAGAACTATATACTCTTGCTCATAAAGGGAATTATAAGTTATGAAATGAATGTTGTGTGTTTAACATAGGGTGACCTGACGTCCCGGTTTGACCGGGAAACACGCGATTTTGAGTTCATAGTCCAGAGAAAAAACTGTCGTGTCAGGACGCTAAAATGTCCCGGTTTACACCAACCACCATGAAATTGTCCCGGTTGTCAGCGATTACATAGCCGACGTGGTCTAATTATCGTCCGATCACTAACTAAACCCATCTAGAAAGACTAATAAAGCGTCCAGCGGATGATTTTAAAGCTAACGTTAACAGCTGACCGGTGTTTTAAAAATGGCGTCCCAAAGTCTTTGTTTTTGAACGTTACGATAACCCCGCCCCCAGCACCTGAACCGATTTGAAACTAGGCTCTGGCTCCGAACCAGCACCAGCACTGCCTTGGTGGAAAAGGGGTATTAGTGAAACGAGGACTAGAAGTGGACTAAACAATGGGGCGTGGTAACGGGAAACAAGGAGGTGGGACAAGAGGAGCAAATGGCCAACACAAACAAAGACAAAGCCATGTGCTCAGACACAAGACAAACAAAGAAACATTGAACAGAGACAAGACTGTCAGGGGAGAGAGCAGTCAAAGGAGGTAATATCTGGGAGGGTGGCTGGGGTGTAAATATTGGAGTCCCGTAACAGCCAGGGAACACGGGGTGGAAATGGACTTGGACTTGACCGTGTCGTGACTGGCAGGAACAACCTCAGAGGACATGGCAAGACTGGCAGGAATCCTTTCATGGAATGAGTCATGGCTAGTGAGCAGCTCAGGGATGGCCTCCGTGGCCCCAGCCGATGAGTTGAGATGCTGAGGAAGGGCCTCCGTGGCCCCAGCCGATGAGTTGAGATGCTCAGGAAGGGCCTCCGTGACCCCAGCCAATGAGTTGAGATGCTCAGGAAGGGCCTCCATGGCCCCAGCCGATGAGTTGAGATGCTCAGGAAGGGCCTCCGTGACCCCAGCCGATGAGTTGAGATGCTCAGGAAGGGCCTCCGTGGCCCCAGCCGATGAGTTGAGATGCTCAGGAAGGGCCTCTGTGGCCCCAGCCGATGAGTTGAGATGCTCAGGAAGGGCCACCGTGGCCCTAGCCGATGAGTTGAGATGCTAAGGAAGGGCCTCCGTGGCCCCAGCCGATGAGTTGAGATGCTCAGGAAGGGCCTCCGTGGCCCCAGCCGATGAGTTGAGATGCTCAGGAAGGGCCTCCGTGGGCCCAGCCGATGAGTTGAGATGCTCAGGAAGGGCCTCCGTGGCCCCAGCCGATGAGTTGAGATGCTCAGGAAGGGCCTTCGTGGCCCCAGCCGATGAGTTGAGATGCTCAGGAAGGGCCTTCGTGGCCCCAGCCGATGAGTTGAGATGCTCAGGAATGCCCTCCGTGGCCCCAGCCGATGAGTTGAGATGCTCAGGAAGGGCCTCCGTGGCCCCAGCCGATGAGTTGAGATGCTCAGGAAGGGCCTCCGTGGCCCTAGCCGATGAGTTGAGATGCTCAGGAAGGGCCTCCGTGGCCCCAGCCGATGAGTTGAGATGCTCAGGAAGGGCCTCCGTGGCCCCAGCCGATGAGTTGAGATGCTCAGGAAGGGCCTCCGTGGCCCCAGCCGATGAGTTGAGATGCTCAGGAAGGGCCTCCGTGGCCCCAGCCGATGAGTTGAGATGCTCAGGAAGGGCCTTCGTGGCCCCAGCCGATGAGTTGAGATGCTCAGGAAGGGCCTTCGTGGCCCCAGCCGATGAGTTGAGATGCTCAGGAATGCCCTGCGTGGCCCCAGCCGATGAGTTGAGATGCTCAGGAATGCCCTGCGTGGCCCCAGCCGATGAGTTGAGATGCTCAGGAAGGGCCTCCGTGGCCCCAGCCGATGAGTTGAGATGCTCAGGAAGGGCCTCCGTGGCCCCAGCTGATGAGTTGAGATGCTCAGGAAGGGCCTCCGTGGGCCCAGCCGATGAGTTGAGATGCTCAGGAAGGGCCTTCGTGGCCCCAGCCGATGAGTTGAGATGCTCAGGAATGCCCTCCGTGGCCCCAGCCGATGAGTTGAGATGCTCAGGAAGGGCCTCCGTGGCCCCAGCCGATGAGTTGAGATGCTCAGGAAGGGCCTCCGTGGCCCCAGCCGATGAGTTGAGATGCTCAGGAAGGGCCTCCGTGGCCCCAGCCGATGAGTTGAGATGCTCAGGAAGGGCCTCCGTGGCCCCAGCCGATGAGTTGAGATGCTCAGGAAGGGCCTTTGTGGCCCCAGCCGATGAGTTGAGATGCTCAGGAAGGGCCTTCGTGGCCCCAGCCGATGAGTTGAGATGCTCAGGAATGCCCTGCGTGGCCCCAGCCGATGAGTTGAGATGCTCAGGAAGGGCCTCCGTGGCCCCAGCCGATGAGTTGAGATGCTCAGGAAGGGCCTCCGTGGCCCCAGCTGATGAGTTGAGATGCTCAGGAAGGGCCTCCGTGGGCCCAGCCGATGAGTTGAGATGCTCAGGAAGGGCCTCCGTGGCCCCAGCCAATGAGTTGAGATGCTCAGGAAGGGCCTCCGTGGCCCCAGCTGATGAGTTGAGATGCTCAGGAAGGGCCTCCGTGGCCCCAGCTGATGAGTTGAGATGCTCAGGAAGGGCCTCCGTGGCCCCAGCCGATGAGTTGAGATGCTCAGGAAGGGCCTCCGTGGCCCCAGCCGATGAGTTGAGATGCTCAGGAAGGGCCTTCGTGGCCCCAGCCGATGAGTTGAGATGCTCAGGAAGGGCCTTCGTGGCCCCAGCCGATGAGTTGAGATGCTCAGGAATGCCCTGCGTGGCCCCAGCTGATGAGTTGAGATGCTCAGGAAGGGCCTCCGTGGCCCCAGCCGATGAGTTGAGATGCTCAGGAAGGGCCTCCGTGGCCCCAGCCGATGAGTTGAGATGCTCAGGAAGGGTCTCTGTGGTTTCTGTGGGCTCGACAGGACTGGCAGGCTGTTCTGGGGTAGCCTCCATGGTCGGGTCAAAAACAGTCCTTGTGGAAGTAGGGTTCATTTGCAAAACGTAAATGTAAGAAACTTATCCAAGATGATTATGATGCTGGTTACTATTATGTAACTGAAGTTATGATTAAAAATGCCTTTATTTGAATGTTTTTCTTTCCACCGGGATGATAAAATTGATGTCATTACATGGGGATGTAAAAGAACTGGTG
>NW_027508816.1:380000-412500 GCF_051911475.1 Siphateles boraxobius | reverse complement strand
GTATATCTGTGGAAATTTCAGCTTTCTATCTGGTCCAGAGATAATCAAACCCAAAGTCAGGGGTATTTAAAAGAAATTGCACACTCACACTTTATGGTCCCATAAAGATATGATGCCTATAATGTTCTGCATGCGCACTATATTGAACAGAAACCCCTTAAAATCAGAGCTGAGACTGTGAAACCCTGAACAATCCTGATCCTGGCCTTTGACATTCAATTATAAGTCTAAGGAACAAGAATGTGCAAAATATTTATAATTTTTCGTAAACCTTGTGAAGGTCAGTTTTCAGGTCCCAAAGAGCAACAACTGTCCTAAACTCAAATATTGAGGTTTCTGTAAATGTTCATATAATGAAGATGTGTTGTGCTCTGGATAAACCAAGTAAATAAAAATACAAAACGGGTGTTTTTTCAATATCAATACATATTGTACATAATCGCTAAAATAGGAAAATAAAGAATGAAACCAACTTTACAGTGTTTGGAGCTGTTGAGACTGATTCGAGCCATGTGTGTTTTTGTCAGTAGCTGGTTTGGTGTGATTGTTTTTGATTTTGTTTTATTTGTTTTTAAAGTGTCTGTTATTCTTACACATGTGCATTTCTCTCTATTCTTAGCAATGCAGGCTCCTCAAATGGCATGTCGTTCAATACCTAAGAAAAGTACACAGTTTGTTTATTTTACACCCAACTACTTTATTTTCATCTTATTGTATTTTTCTCCACATTTGAATGTCTCTGTTTGAATGATTGTTTTATGCTCTTATCAGTTTCTCTCTGTTTTCTTAGAAATGGCGGTTCCTGAAATGGGATTTCTGAAGGGTAAGAGAAGTACACAGCCAACAGACACTTCCCTCAACTTGTTTATTTTCATCTTATTGTCTATTTCTCCACATATGAATGTCTCTGTTTGAATGATTGTTTTACGCTCTTATCAGTTTCTCTCTGTTTTCTTAGGAAAGCTGATTTCTGAAAGGAGTAAGACAAGATATACTTCATATATATATACATATTTTTATATGAATCTAATTCTCTGATTCTGAATGTCACTCTTTGATTGTTATGTGATTCAATGCGTAAGAGAAGTGCACCACTAACAGACACTTCACTCAACATGTCTTGTTCTTTTTTGAATGTTTATTTTCATCTTATTGTATTTTTCTCCACATTTGAATGTCTCTGTTTGAATGATTGTTTTATGCTCTTATCAGTTTCTCTCTGTTTTCTTAGGAAGGGCGTCTCCTGAAATGTTATGTGATTCAATGCGTAAGAGAAGTGCACCACTAACAGACACTTCACTCAACTTGTCTTGTTCTTTTTTGAATGTTTATTTTCATCTTATTGTATTTTTCTCCACATTTGAATGTCTCTGTTTGAATGATTGTTTTATGCTCTTATCAGTTTCTCTCTGTTTTCTTAGCAATGTTTCCTGAAATGGGATTTCTGAAGGGTAAGAGAAGTGCACCACTAACAGACACTTCACTCAACATGTCTTGTTCTTTTTTGAATGTTTATTTTCATTTTATTGTATTTTTCTCCACATTTGAATGTCTCTGTTTGAATGATTGTTTCACGCTCTTATAAGACAAGATATACTTCATATATATAGGTTGGGACGTCATATTATGATGTAATAATTAAGGTTCAAGGTTATTTTTATTGTCATTTTATGTTTCACACATGAAACGAAATTTGTTCTCAGAATCATAAACACGGGACGTGATGGTAAACTGTCCATTGTGCCAATGGATGATATGCACATGAGATTTGCCTTGATGTTGAGAGTGGCGTGGGAGCTGTACCTCTGTCATGGGAAAGATGTAAATTTCGGGACACATCATCAGTAATGTACCTTTGAATCAGGGGGTGTTTCGGCCTTTCAACACTAGACACCCTCATCAAAGGTGGCCAGCTACAGGGTGATCAAACCTGAGCTTGTGTCCCATGCCCAATCATGAAAATTGCCTGGTTTGTTACATGGCGCTGCCGGTGGGACTATGCAAGGCAGGAGGCGTCCTCTTCCCTGAGTCAAGCCTAAGGCTGACCGCATACCTTGTTCAGCCTCCTCATGGAGGGTTGTGACATGGGTTCTCAAGTGGGTTATAGGGTGGGGGGATTAGTGAGTGGGTCATGTTGATGCTCTTTGACTCTACAGATAAAGAGTTGTGGAATTTTTCGGTTCGCGTACCTACCCAAAGTGATAAGATAAAATAAAAATTCTGCATCAAAATTTATAGACAAGTAGTTTGTTTAGGCATGGTTTGTAAGGAATTATAAACCTGCGCACATATATTCAAACACACATAACTGTAGAATCAATTCTTAATGCGCATGTGAACGCCATCAGCGTCTATCACAGGTTCAAGTTTAAAGTCTGTTTAGAGAGAACGGTGTCGTCTTAGCGGCCCCTAATTTAATAACAAACTATCATTTAATGTAAACAACAGTAAGTGCACCAATGTGTGTTCATGTAAACAACAGTTAGTGCACCAGTGTGTTCATGTAAACAACAGTTAGTGCACCAGTGTGTTTATGTAAACAGCAGTTAGTGCACCAGTGTGTGTTCATGTAAACAGCAGTTAGTGCACCAGTGTGTGTTCATGTAAACAACAGTAAGTGCACCAGTGTGTGTTCATGTAAACAACAGTTAGTGCACCAGTGTGTTCATGTAAACAGCAGTTAGTGCACCAGTGTGTGTTCATGTAAACAGCAGTTAGTGCACCAGTGTGTGTTCATGTAAACAGCAGTTAGTGCACCAGTGTGTGTTCATGTAAACAGCAGTTAGTGCACCAGTGTGTGTTCATGTAAACAACAGTTAGTGCACCAGTGTGTTCATGTAAACAGCAGTTAGTGCACCAGTGTGTGTTCATGTAAACAGCAGTTAGTGCACCAGTGTGTGTTCATGTAAACAACAGTTAGTGCACCAGTGTGTGTTCATGTAAACAGCAGTTAGTGCACCAGTGTGTGTTCATGTAAACAACAGTTAGTGCACCAGTGTGTTCATGTAAACAACAGTTAGTGCACCAGTGTGTGTTCATGTAAACAACAGTTAGTGCACCAGTGTGTGTTCATGTAAACAACAGTTAGTGCACCAGTGTATGTTCATGTAAACAACAGTTAGTGCACCAGTGTGTGTTCATGTAAACAACAGTAAGTGCACCAGTGTGTGTTCATGTAAACAACAGTTAGTGCACCAGTGTGTTCATGTAAACAACAGTTAGTGCACCAGTGTGTGTTCATGTAAACAACAGTTAGTGCACCAGTGTGTGTTCATGTAAACAACAGTAAGTGCACCAGTGTGTGTTCATGTAAACAACAGTTAGTGCACCAGTGTGTTCATGTAAACAACAGTTAGTGCACCAGTGTGTGTTCATGTAAACAACAGTTAGTGCACCAGTGTGTGTTCATGTAAACAGCAGTTAGTGCACCAGTGTGTGTTCATGTAAACAACAGTTAGTGCACCAGTGTGTGTTCATGTAAACAGCAGTTAGTGCACCAGTGTATGTTCATGTAAACAACAGTTAGTGCACCAGTGTGTGTTCATGTAAACAACAGTTAGTGCACCAGTGTGTGTTCATGTAAACAACAGTTAGTGCACCAGTGTGTGTTCATGTAAACAGCAGTTAGTGCACCAGTGTGTGTTCATGTAAACAACAGTAAGTGCACCAGTGTGTGTTCATGTAAACAACAGTAAGTGCACCAGTGTGTTCATGTAAACAACAGTTAGTGCACCAGTGTGTTCATGTAAACAACAGTTAGTGCACCAGTGTGTTCATGTAAACAACAGTTAGTGCACCAGTGTGTGTTCATGTAAACAGCAGTTAGTGCACCAGTGTGTGTTCATGTAAACAACAGTTAGTGCACCAGTGTGTTCATGTAAACAACAGTTAGTGCACCAGTGTGTGTTCATGTAAACAACAGTTAGTGCACCAGTGTGTGTTCATGTAAACAACAGTTAGTGCACCAGTGTGTGTTCATGTAAACAACAGTTAGTGCACCAGTGTGTGTTCATGTAAACAGCAGTTAGTGCACCAGTGTGTGTTCATGTAAACAACAGTTAGTGCACCAGTGTGTGTTCATGTAAACAGCAGTTAGTGCACCAGTGTGTGTTCATGTAAACAACAGTTAGTGCACCAGTGTGTGTTCATGTAAACAACAGTTAGTGCACCAGTGTGTGTTCATGTAAACAACAGTTAGTGCACCAGTGTGTGTTCATGTAAACAGCAGTTAGTGCACCAGTGTGTGTTCATGTAAACAACAGTTAGTGCACCAGTGTGTGTTCATGTAAACAACAGTAAGTGCACCAGTGTGTGTTCATGTAAACAACAGTTAGTGCACCAGTGTGTTCATGTAAACAACAGTTAGTGCACCAGTGTGTGTTTATGTAAACAACAGTTAGTGCACCAGTGTGTGTTCATGTAAACAACAGTAAGTGCACCAGTGTGTGTTCATGTAAACAACAGTTAGTGCACCAGTGTGTTCATGTAAACAACAGTTAGTGCACCAGTGTGTGTTCATGTAAACAACAGTTAGTGCACCAGTGTGTGTTCATGTAAACAGCAGTTAGTGCACCAGTGTGCGTTCATGTAAACAGCAGTTAGTGCACCAGTGTGTGTTCATGTAAACAACAGTTAGTGCACCAGTGTGTGTTCATGTAAACAGCAGTTAGTGCACCAGTGTATGTTCATGTAAACAACAGTTAGTGCACCAGTGTGTGTTCATGTAAACAACAGTTAGTGCACCAGTGTGTGTTCATGTAAACAACAGTAAGTGCACCAGTGTGTGTTTATGTAAACAACAGTTAGTGCACCAGTGTGTTTATGTTAACAGCAGTTAGTGCACCAGTGTGTGTTCATGTAAACAGCAGTTAGTGCACCAGTGTATGTTCATGTAAACAACAGTTAGTGCACCAGTGTGTGTTCATGTAAACAGCAGTTAGTGCACCAGTGTATGTTCATGTAAACAACAGTTAGTGCACCAGTGTGTGTTCATGTAAACAACAGTTAGTGCACCAGTGTGTGTTCATGTAAACAACAGTAAGTGCACCAGTGTGTGTTTATGTAAACAACAGTTAGTGCACCAGTGTGTTTATGTTAACAGCAGTTAGTGCACCAGTGTGTGTTCATGTAAACAACAGTTAGTGCACCAGTGTGTTCATGTAAACAACAGTTAGTGCACCAGTGTGTGTTCATGTAAACAACAGTAAGTGCACTAGTGTATGTTGATGTAAACAGCAGTTAGTGCACCAGTGTATGTTCATGTAAACAGCAGTTAGTGCACCAGTGTGTGTTCATGTAAACAACAGTTAGTGCACCAGTGTGTTCATGTAAACAGCAGTTAGTGCACCAGTGTGTGTTCATGTAAACAACAGTTAGTGCACCAGTGTGTGTTCATGTAAACAGCAGTTAGTGCACCAGTGTGTGTTCATGTAAACAGCAGTTAGTGCACCAGTGTGTGTTCATGTAAACAACAGTTAGTGCACCAGTGTGTTCATGTAAACAGCAGTTAGTGCACCAGTGTGTGTTCATGTAAACAACAGTAAGTGCACTAGTGTATGTTGATGTAAACAGCAGTTAGTGCACCAGTGTGTGTTCATGTAAACAAAAGTTAGTGCACCAGTGTGTGTTCATGTAAACAACAGTTAGTGCACCATTGTGTGTTCATGTAAAAAGCAGTTAGTGCACCAGTGTGTGTTCATGTAAACAACAGTCAGTGCAGTAGTGTGTGTTCATGTAAACAACAGTAAGGGCACCAGTGTGTGTTCATGTAAACAGCAGTAAGTGCACCAGTGTGTGTTCATGTAAACAGCAGTTAGTGCACCAGTGTGTGTTCATGTAAACAACGGGTTAGTGCACCAAATCTGTGTTCATGTAAACAACAGTTAGTGCACCAGTGTGTGTTCATGTAAACAGCAGTTAGTGCCCCAGTGTGTGTTCATGTAAACAACAGTCAGTGCAGTAGTGTGTGTTCATGTAAACAACAGTTAGTGCACCAGTGTGTGTTCATGTAAACAGCAGTTAGTGCCCCAGTGTGTGTTCATGTAAACAACAGTCAGTGCAGTAGTGTGTGTTCATGTAAACAGCAGTTAGTGCACCAGTGTGTGTTCATGTAAACAACAGTTAGTGCACCAGTGTGTGTTCATGTAAACAACAGTAAGTGCACCAGTGTGTGTTCATGTAAACAACAGTTAGTGCACCAGTGTGTTTATGTAAACAGCAGTTAGTGCACCAGTGTGTGTTCATGTAAACAGCAGTTAGTGCACCAGTGTGTGTTCATGTAAACAGCAGTTAGTGCACCAGTGTGTGTTCATGTAAACAACAGTAAGTGCACCAGTGTGTTTATGTAAACAGCAGTTAGTGCACCAGTGTGTGTTCATGTAAACAGCAGTTAGTGCACCAGTGTGTGTTCATGTAAACAGCAGTTAGTGCACCAGTGTGTGTTCATGTAAACAACAGTAAGTGCACCAGTGTGTGTTCATGTAAACAACAGTTAGTGCACCAGTGTGTTCATGTAAACAACAGTTAGTGCACCAGTGTGTTTATGTAAACAGCAGTTAGTGCACCAGTGTGTGTTCATGTAAACAGCAGTTAGTGCACCAGTGTGTGTTCATGTAAACAACAGTTAGTGCACCAGTGTGTGTTCATGTAAACAACAGTTAGTGCACCAGTGTGTGTTCATGTAAACAACAGTTAGTGCACCAGTGTGTTTTCATGTAAACAGTAGTTAGTGCACCAGTGTGTGTTCATGTAAACAGCAGTTAGTGCACCAGTGTGTGTTCATGTAAACAGCAGTTAGTGCACCAGTGTGTGTTCATGTAAACAACAGTTAGTGCACTAGTGTGTTATGTAAACAACAGTTAGTGCACTAGTGTATGTTCATGTAAACAGCAGTTAGTGCACCAGTGTGTGTTCATGTAAACAACAGTTAGTGCACCAGTGTGTGTTCATGTAAACAACAGTTAGTGCACCAGTGTGTGTTCATGTAAACAACAGTTAGTGCACCAGTGTGTGTTCATGTAAACAGCAGTTAGTGCACCAGTGTGTGTTCATGTAAACAGCAGTTAATGCACCAGTGTGTGTTCATGTAAACAACAGTAAGTGCACTAGTGTATGTTCATGTAAACAGCAGTTAGTGCACCAGTGTGTGTTCATGTAAACAAAAGTTAGTGCACCAGTGTGTGTTCATGTAAACAACAGTTAGTGCACCAGTGTGTGTTCATGTAAAAAGCAGTTAGTGCACCAGTGTGTGTTCATGTAAACAGCAGTTAGTGCACCAGTGTGTTTTCATGTAAACAACAGTCAGTGCAGTAGTGTGTGTTCATGTAAACAACAGTAAGTGCACCAGTGTGTGTTCATGTACACAACAGTAAGTGCACCAGTGTGTGTTCATGTAAACAGCAGTTAGTGCACCAGTGTGTGTTCATGTAAACAACGGGTTAGTGCACCAAATCTGTGTTCATGTAAACAACAGTTAGTGCACCAGTGTGTGTTCATGTAAACAACAGTTAATGCACTAGTGTGTTTATGTAAACAACAGTAAGTGCACCAATGTGTGTTCATGTAAACAGCAGTTAGTGCACCAGTGTGTGTTCATGTAAACAACAGTTAATGCACTAGTGTGTTCATGTAAACAACAGTTAGTGCACCAGTGTGTGTTCATGTAAACAGCAGTTAGTGCCTCAGTGTGTGTTCATGTAAACAACAGTTAATGCACTAGTGTGTTTATGTAAACAACAGTAAGTGCACCAGTGTGTGTTCATGTACACAGCAGTTAGTGCACCAGTGTGTGTTCATGTAAACAACAGTTAATGCACTAGTGTGTTCATGTAAACAACAGTTAGTGCACCAGTGTGTGTTCATGTAAACAGCAGTTAGTGCACCAGTGTGTGTTCATGTAAACAGCAGTTAGTGCACCAGTGTTTGTTCATGTAAACAGCAGTTAGTGCACCAGTGTGTGTTCATGTAAACAGCAGTTAGTGCACCAGTGTGTGTTCATGTAAACAACAGTTAATGCACTAGTGTGTTCATGTAAACAACAGTAAGTGCACTAGTGTATGTTCATGTAAACAACAGTTAGTGCACCAGTGTGTGTTCATGTAAAGAACAGTTAATGCACTAGTGTGTGTTCATGTAAACAACAGTCAGTGCAGTAGTGTGTGTTCATGTAAACAACAGTAAGTGCACCAGTGTGTGTTCATGTACACAACAGTAAGTGCACCAGTGTGTGTTCATGTAAACAGCAGTTAGTGCACCAGTGTGTGTTCATGTAAACAACGGGTTAGTGCACCAAATCTATGTTCATGTAAACAACAGTTAGTGCACCAGTGTGTGTTCATGTAAACAACAGTTAATGCACTAGTGTGTTTATGTAAACAACAGTAAGTGCACCAGTGTGTGTTCATGTAAACAGCAGTTAGTGCACCAGTGTGTGTTCATGTAAACAGCAGTTAGTGCACCAGTGTGTGTTCATGTAAACAACAGTTAATGCACTAGTGTGTTCATGTAAACAACAGTTAGTGCACCAGTGTGTGTTCATGTAAACAGCAGTTAGTGCACCAGTGTGTGTTCATGTAAACAGCAGTTAGTGCACCAGTGTTTGTTCATGTAAACAGCAGTTAGTGCACCAGTGTGTGTTCATGTAAACAGCAGTTAGTGCACCAGTGTGTGTTCATGTAAACAACAGTTAATGCACTAGTGTGTTCATGTAAACAACAGTAAGTGCACTAGTGTATGTTCATGTAAACAGCAGATAGTGCACCAGTGTGTGTTCATGTAAACAACAGTTAGTGCACCAGTTTGTGTTCATGTAAACAACAGTTAGTGCACCAGTGTGTGTTCATGTAAACAGCAGTTAGTGCACCAGTGTGTTCATGTAAACAACAGTTAATGCACTAGTGTGTGTTCATGTAAACAACAGTTAGTGCACCAGTGTGTTCATGTAAACAACAGTTAGTGCACCAGTGTGTGTTCATGTAAAAAGCAGTTAGTGCACCAGTGTGTGTTCATGTAAACAACAGTAGGTGCACTAGTGTATGTTCATGTAAACAGCAGTTAGTGCACCAGTGTGTGTTCATGTAAACAACAGTTAGTGCACCAGTGTGTGTTCATGTAAACAACAGTTAGTGCACCAGTGTGTGTTCATGTAAACAACAGTTAGTGCACCAGTGTGTGTTCATGTAAACAGCAGTTAGTGCACCAGTGTGTGTTCATGTAAACAACAGTTAATGCACTAGTGTGTTCATGTAAACAACAGTAAGTGCACCAGTGTGTGTTCATGTAAACAGCAGTTAGTGCACCAGTGTGTGTTCATGTAAACAACAGTTAATGCACCAGTGTGTGTTCATGTACACAGCGGTTAGTTTACCAGTGTGTGTTCATGTAAACAACAGTTAGTGCACTAGTGTGTGTTCATGTAAACAGTAGTTAGTGCACCAGTGTGTTCATGTAAACAACAGTTAGTGCACCAGTGTGTGTTCATCTAAACAGTAGTTAGTGCACCAGTGTGTGTTCATGTAAACAGTAGTTAGTGCACCAGTGTGTGTTCATGTAAACAGTAGTTAGTGCACCAGTGTGTGTTCATGTAAACAGTGGTTAGTGCACCAGTGTGTGTTCATGTAAACAGTAGTTAGTGCACCAGTGTGTGTTCATGTAAACAGTGGTTAGTGCACCAGTGTGTGTTCATGTAAACAGTGGTTAGTGCACCAGTGTGTGTTCATGTAAACAGTGGTTAGTGCACCAGTGTGTGTTCATGTAAACAGTGGTTAGTGCACCAGTGTGTGTTCATGTAAACAGTAGTTAGTGCACCAGTGTGTGTTCATGTAAACAGTGGTTAGTGCACCAGTGTGTGTTCATGTAAACAGTGGTTAGTGCACCAGTGTGTGTTCATGTAAACAGTAGTTAGTGCACCAGTGTGTGTTCATGTAAACAGTAGTTAGTGCACCAGTGTGTGTTCATGTAAACAGTGGTTAGTGCACCAGTGTGTGTTCATGTAAACAGTAGTTAGTGCACCAGTGTGTGTTCATGTAAACAGTAGTTAGTGCACCAGTGTGTGTTCATGTAAACAGTGGTTAGTGCACTAGTGTGTGTTCATGTAAACAGTAGTTAGTGCACCAGTGTGTGTTCATGTAAACAGTGGTTAGTGCACCAGTGTGTGTTCATGTAAACAGTAGTTAGTGCACCAGTGTGTGTTCATGTAAACAGTAGTTAGTGCACCAGTGTGTGTTCATGTAAACAGTGGTTAGTGCACCAGTGTGTGTTCATGTAAACAGTAGTTAGTGCACCAGTGTGTTCATGTAAACAACAGTTAGTGCACCAGTGTGTGTTCATGTACACAGTAGTTAGTGCACCAGTGTGTGTTCATGTAAACAGTAGTTAGTGCACCAGTGTGTGTTCATGTAAACAACAGTTAGTGCACTAGTGTGTGTTCATGTAAACAGCGGTTAGTGCACCAGTGTGTGTTCATGTTAACAACATTTAGTGCACTAGTGTTTGTTCATGTAAACAGTAGTTAGTGCACCAGTGTGTTCATGTAAACAACGGTTAGTGCACCAGTGTGTGTTCATGTAAACAACAGTTAGTGCACCAGTGTGTGTTCATGTAAAGAACAGTTAATGCACTAGTGTGTGTTCATGTAAACAGTAGTTAGTGCACTAGTGTGTGTTCATGTAAACAGCGGTTAGTGCACCAGTGTGTGTTCATGTTAACAACAGTTAGTGCACCAGTGTGTGTTCATGTAAACAGCAGTTAGTGCACCAGTGTGTGTTCATGTAAACAACAGTTAATGCACTAGTGTGTTCATGTAAACAGCAGTTAGTGCACCAGTGTGTGTTCATGTAAACAACGGGTTAGTGCACCAGTGTGTGTTCATGTTAACAACAGTTAGTGCACCAGTGTGTGTTCATGTAAACAACAGTTAGTGCACCAGTGTGTGTTCATGTAAACAACAGTTAGTGCACCAGAGTGTGTTCATGTAAACAGCAGTTAGTGCACCAGTGTGTGTTCATGTAAACAACAGTTAGTGCACCAGTGTGTGTTCATGTAAATAACGGGTTAGTGCACCAGTGTGTGTTCATGTAAACAGTGGTTAGTGCACCAGTGTGTGTTCATGTAAACAACAGTTAGTGCACCAGTGTGTGTTCATGTAAACAACAGTTAGTGCACCAGTGTGTGTTCATGTAAAGAACAGTTAGTGCACCAGTGTGTGTTCATGTAAACAGCAGTTAGTGCACCAGTGTGTGTTCATGTAAACAGCAGTTAGTGCACCAGTGTGTGTTCATGTAAACAACAGTAAGTGCACTAGTGTATGTTCATGTAAACAGCAGTTAGTGCACCAGTGTGTGTTCATGTAAACAAAAGTTAGTGCACCAGTGTGTGTTCATGTAAACAACAGTTAGTGCACCAGTGTGTGTTCATGTAAAAAGCAGTTAGTGCACCAGTGTGTGTTCATGTAAACAGCAGTTAGTGCCCCAGTGTGTGTTCATGTAAACAACAGTCAGTGCAGTAGTGTGTGTTCATGTAAACAACAGTAAGGGCACCAGTGTGTGTTCATGTACACAACAGTAAGTGCACCAGTGTGTGTTCATGTAAACAGCAGTTAGTGCACCAGTGTGTGTTCATGTAAACAACGGGTTAGTGCACCAAATCTGTGTTCATGTAAACAACAGTTAGTGCACCAGTGTGTGTTCATGTAAACAGCAGTTAGTGCACCAGTGTGTGTTCATGTAAACAACAGTTAATGCACTAGTGTGTTTATGTAAACAACAGTAAGTGCACCAGTGTGTGTTCATGTAAACAGCAGTTAGTGCACCAGTGTGTGTTCATGTAAACAACAGTTAATGCACTAGTGTGTTCATGTAAACAACAGTTAGTGCACCAGTGTGTTCATGTAAACAGCAGTTAGTGCACCAGTGTGTGTTCATGTAAACAACAGTTAATGCACTAGTGTGTTTATGTAAACAACAGTAAGTGCACCAGTGTGTGTTCATGTAAACAGCAGTTAGTGCACCAGTGTGTGTTCATGTAAACAACAGTTAATGCACTAGTGTGTTCATGTAAACAACAGTTAGTGCACCAGTGTGTGTTCATGTAAACAGCAGTTAGTGCACCAGTTTGTGTTCATGTAAACAGCAGTTAGTGCACCAGTGTGTGTTCATGTATACAACAGTTAGTGCACCAGTGTGTGTTCATGTAAACAGCAGTTAGTGCACCAGTGTGTGTTCATGTAAACAACAGTTAATGCACTAGTGTGTTCATGTAAACAACAGTAAGTGCACTAGTGTATGTTCATTTAAACAGCAGATAGTGCACCAGTGTGTGTTCATGTAAACAACAGTTAGTGCACCAGTGTGTGTTCATGTAAACAACAGTTAGTGCACCAGTGTGTGTTCATGTAAACAGCAGTTAGTGCACCAGTGTGTTCATGTAAACTACAGTTAATGCACTAGTGTGTGTTCATGTAAACAACAGTTAGTGCACCAGTGTGTTCATGTAAACAACAGTTAGTGCACCAGTGTGTGTTCATGTAAACAGCAGTTAGTGCACCAGTGTGTGTTCATGTAAACAACAGTAAGTTCACTAGTGTATGTTCATGTAAACAGCAGTTAGTGCACCAGTGTGTGTTCATGTAAACAACAGTTAGTGCACCAGTGTGTGTTCATGTAAACAACAGTTAGTGCACCAGTGTGTGTTCATGTAAACAACAGTTAGTGCACCAGTGTGTGTTCATGTAAACAGCAGCTAGTGCACCAGTGTGTGTTCATGTAAACAGCAGTTAGTGCACCAGTGTGTGTTCATGTAAACAACAGTTATTGCACCAGTGTGTGTTCATGTAAACAACAGTTAGTGCAACAGTGTGTGTTCATGTAAACAACGGGTTAGTGCACCAAATCTGTGTTCATGTAAACAACAGTTAGTGCACCAGTGTGTGTTCATGTAAACAGCAGTTAGTGCACCAGTGTGTGTTCATGTAAACAACAGTTAATGCACTAGTGTGTTCATGTAAACAACAGTAAGTGCACCAGTGTGTGTTCATGTAAACAGTAGTTAGTGCACCAGTGTGTGTTCATCTAAACAACAGTTAATGCACCAGTGTGTGTTCATGTACACAGCGGTTAGTTTACCAGTGTGTTTTCATGTTAACAACAGTTAGTGCACTAGTGTGTGTTCATGTAAACAGTAGTTAGTGCACCAGTGTGTTCATGTAAACAACAGTTAGTGCACCAGTGTGTGTTCATGTAAACAACAGTTAGTGCACCAGTGTGTGTTCATGTAAACAACGGGTTAGTGCACCAAATCTGTGTTCATGTAAACAACAGTTAGTGCACCAGTGTGTGTTCATGTAAACAGCAGTTAGTGCACCAGTGTGTGTTCATGTAAACAACAGTTAATGCACTAGTGTGTTCATGTAAACAACAGTAAGTGCACCAGTGTGTGTTCATGTAAACAGCAGTTAGTGCACCAGTGTGTGTTCATCTAAACAACAGTTATTGCACCAGTGTGTGTTCATGTACACAGCGGTTAGTTTACCAGTGTGTGTTCATGTTAACAACAGTTAGTGCACTAGTGTGTGTTCATGTAAACAGTAGTTAGTGCACCAGTTTGTTCATGTAAACAACAGTTAGTGCACTAGTGTGTGTTCATGTAAACAGTAGTTAGTGCACCAGTGTGTTCATGTAAACAACAGTTAGTGCACCAGTGTGTGTTCATGTAAACAGTAGTTAGTGCACCAGTGTGTGTTCATGTAAACAGTAGTTAGTGCACCAGTGTGTGTTCATGTAAACAGTGGTTAGTGCACCAGTGTATGTTCATGTAAACAGTAGTTAGTGCACCAGTGTGTGTTCATGTAAACAGTGGTTAGTGGACCAGTGTGTGTTCATGTAAACAGTAGTTAGTGCACCAGTGTGTGTTCATGTAAACAGTAGTTAGTGCACCAGTGTGTGTTCATGTAAACAGTGGTTAGTGCACCAGTGTGTGTTCATGTAAACAGTAGTTAGTGCACCAGTGTGTGTTCATGTAAACAACAGTTAGTGCACCAGTGTGTGTTCATGTTAACAACATTTAGTGCACTAGTGTGTGTTCATGTAAACAGTAGTTAGTGCACCAGTGTGTTCATGTAAACAACGGTTAGTGCACCAGTGTGTGTTCATGTAAACAACAGTTAGTGCACCAGTGTGTGTTCATGTAAAGAACAGTTAATGCACTAGTGTGTGTTCATGTAAACAGTAGTTAGTGCACTAGTGTGTGTTCATGTAAACAACAGTTAGTGCACCAGTGTGTGTTCATGTAAAGAACAGTTAATGCACTAGTGTGTGTTCATGTAAACAGTAGTTAGTGCACCAGTGTGTGTTCATGTACACAGTAGTTAGTGCACCAGTGTGTGTTCATGTAAACAGTAGTTAGTGCACCAGTGTGTGTTCATGTAAACAACAGTTAGTGCACTAGTGTGTGTTCATGTAAACAGCGGTTAGTGCACCAGTGTGTGTTCATGTTAACAACATTTAGTGCACTAGTGTGTGTTCATGTAAACAGTAGTTAGTGCACCAGTGTGTTCATGTAAACAACGGTTAGTGCACCAGTGTGTGTTCATGTAAACAACAGTTAGTGCACCAGTGTGTGTTCATGTAAAGAACAGTTAATGCACTAGTGTGTGTTCATGTAAACAGTAGTTAGTGCACTAGTGTGTGTTCATGTAAACAGCGGTTAGTGCACCAGTGTGTGTTCATGTTAACAACAGTTAGTGCACCAGTGTGTGTTCATGTAAACAGCAGTTAGTGCACCAGTGTGTGTTCATGTAAACAACAGTTAATGCACTAGTGTGTTCATGTAAACAACAGTAAGTGCACTAGTGTGTGTTCATGTAAACAGCAGTTAGTGCACCAGTGTGTGTTCATGTAAACAACGGGTTAGTGCACCAGTGTGTGTTCATGTTAACAACAGTTAGTGCACCATTGTGTGTTCAAGTAAACAACAGTTAGTGCACCAGTGTGTGTTCATGTAAACAACAGTTAGTGCACCAGTGTGTGTTCATGTAAACAACAGTTAGTGCACCAGTGTGTGTTCATCTAAACAGCAGTTAGTGCACCAGTGTGTGTTCATGTAAACAACAGTTAGTGCACCAGTGTGTGTTCATGTAAATAACGGGTTAGTGCACCAGTGTGTGTTCATGTAAACAGTGGTTAGTGCACCAGTGTGTGTTCATGTAAACAGTAGTTAGTGCACCAGTGTGTGTTCATGTAAACAACAGTTAGTGCACCAGTGTGTGTTCATGTAAACAGCAGTTAATGCACCAGTGTGTGTTCATGTAAACAACAGTTAGTGCACCAGGGTGTGTTCATGTAAACAACAGTTAGTGCACCAGTGTGTGTTCATGTAAACAACAGTAAGTGCACTAGTGTATGTTCATGTAAACAGCAGTTAGTGCACCAGTGTATGTTCATGTAAACAACAGTTAGTGCACCAGTGTGTGTTCATGTAAACAACAGTTAGTGCACCAGTGTGTGTTCATGTAAACAACAGTTAGTGCACCAGTGTGTGTTCATGTAAACAGCAGTTAGTGCACCAGTGTATGTTCATGTAAACAACAGTTAGTGCACCAGTGTATGTTCATGTAAACAACAGTTAGTGCACCAGTGTGTGTTCATGTAAACAACAGTTAGTGCACCAGTGTGTGTTCATGTAAACAACAGTTAGTGCACCAGTGTGTGTTCATGTAAACAGCAGTTAGTGCACCAGTGTGTGTTCATGTAAACAACAGTTAGTGCACCAGTGTGTGTTCATGTAAACAACAGTTAGTGCACCAGTGTGTGTTCATGTAAACAGCAGTTAGTGCACTAGTGTGTGTTCATGTAAACAGCAGTTAGTGCACCAGTGTGTGTTCATGTAAACAACAGTTAGTGCACCAGTGTGTGTTCATGTAAACAACGGGTTAGTGCACCAAATCTGTGTTCATGTAAACAACAGTAAGTGCACCAGTGTGTGTTCATGTAAACAACAGTAAGTGCACCAGTGTGTGTTCATGTAAACAACAGTAAGTGCACCAGTGTGTGTTCATGTAAATAACGGGTTAGTGCACCAAATCTGTGTTCATGTAAACAACAGTAAGTGCACCAGTGTGTGTTCATGTAAACAACAGTAAGTGCACCAATGTGTGTTCATGTAAACAACGGGTTAGTGCACCAAATCTGTGTTCATGTAAACAGCAGTTAGTGCACCAGTGTGTGTTCATGTAAACAACAGTTAGTGCACCAGTGTGTGTTCATGTAAACAACAGTAAGTGCACCAAATCTGTGTTCATGTAAACAGCAGTTAGTGCACCAGTGTGTGTTCATGTAAACAACAGTTAGTGCACCAAATCTGTGTTCATGTAAACAGCAGTTAGTGCACCAGTGTGTGTTCATGTAAACAACGGGTTAGTGCACCAAATCTGTGTTCATGTAAACAACAGTAAGTGCACCAGTGTGTGTTCATGTAAACAACAGTTAATGCACCAGTGTGTGTTCATGTACACAGCGGTTAGTGCACCAGTGTGTGTTCATGTTAACAACAGTTAGTGCACCAGTGTGTGTTCATGTAAACAACAGTTAGTGCACCAGTGTGTGTTCATGTAAACAGCAGTTAGTGCACCAGTGTGTGTTCATGTAAACAACAGTTAATGCACTAGTGTGTGTTCATGTAAACAACAGTTAGTGCACCAGTGTGTGTTCATGTAAACAACAGTTAGTGCACCATTGTGTGTTCATGTAAACAACAGTTAGTGCACCAGTGTGTGTTCATGTAAACAACAGTTAGTGCACCAGTGTGTGTTCATGTAAACAACAGTTAGTGCACCAGTGTTTGATCATGTAAACAGCAGTTAGTGCACCAGTGTGTGTTCATGTAAACAACAGTTAATGCACTAGTGTGTTCATGTAAACAGCAGTTAGTGCACCAGTGTGTGTTCATGTAAACAACAGGTTAGTGCACCAAATCTGTGTTCATGTAAACAACAGTAAGTGCACCAGTGTGTGTTCATGTAAACAACAGTAAGTGCACCAGTGTGTGTTCATGTAAACAACAGTAAGTGCACCAGTGTGTGTTCATGTAAACAACGGGTTAGTGCACCAAATCTGTGTTCATGTAAACAACAGTAAGTGCACCAGTGTGTGTTCATGTAAACAACAGTAAGTGCACCAATGTGTGTTCATGTAAACAACGGGTTAGTGCACCAAATCTGTGTTCATGTAAACAGCAGTTAGTGCACCAGTGTGTGTTCATGTAAACAACAGTTAGTGCACCAGTGTGTGTTCATGTAAACAACAGTAAGTGCACCAAATCTGTGTTCATGTAAACAGCAGTTAGTGCACCAGTGTGTGTTCATGTAAACAACAGTTAGTGCACCAAATCTGTGTTCATGTAAACAGCAGTTAGTGCACCAGTGTGTGTTCATGTAAACAACAGTTAGTGCACCAAATCTGTGTTCATGTAAACAGCAGTTAGTGCACCAGTGTGTGTTCATGTAAACAGCAGATAGTGCACCAAATCTGTGTTCATGTAAACAACAGTAAGTGCACCAGTGTGTGTTCATGTAAACAGCAGTTAGTGCACCAGTGTGTGTTCATGTAAACAACAGTTAATGCACCAGTGTGTGTTCATGTACACAGCGGTTAGTGCACCAGTGTGTGTTCATGTTAACAACAGTTAGTGCACCAGTGTGTGTTCATGTAAACAACAGTTAGTGCACCAGTGTGTGTTCATGTAAACAGCAGTTAGTGCACCAGTGTGTGTTCATGTAAACAACAGTTAATGCACTAGTGTGTTCATGTAAACAACAGTAAGTGCACCAGTGTGTGTTCATGTAAACAGTAGTTAGTGCACTAGTGTGTGTTCATGTAAACAGCGGTTAGTGCACCAGTGTGTGTTCATGTTAACAACAGTTAGTGCACCAGTGTGCTTTCATGTAAACAGCAGTTAGTGCACCAGTGTGTGTTCATGTAAACAACAGTTAATGCACTAGTGTGTTCATGTAAACAGCAGTTAGTGCACCAGTGTGTGTTCATGTAAACAACGGGTTAGTGCACCAGTGTGTGTTCATGTAAACAACAGTTAGTGCACCAGTGTGTGTTCATGTAAATAACGGGTTAGTGCACCAGTGTGTGTTCATGTAAACAGTGGTTAGTGCACCAGTGTGTGTTCATGTAAACAACAGTTAGTGCACCAGTGTGTGTTCATGTAAACAACAGTTAGTGCACCAGTGTGTGTTCATGTAAAGAACAGTTAGTGCACCAGTGTGTGTTCATGTAAACAGCAGTTAGTGCACCAGTGTGTGTTCATGTAAACAGCAGTTAGTGCACCAGTGTGTGTTCATGTAAACAACAGTAAGTGCACTAGTGTATGTTCATGTAAACAGCAGTTAGTGCACCAGTGTGTGTTCATGTAAACAAAAGTTAGTGCACCAGTGTGTGTTCATGTAAACAACAGTTAGTGCACCAGTGTGTGTTCATGTAAAAAGCAGTTAGTGCACCAGTGTGTGTTCATGTAAACAGCAGTTAGTGCCCCAGTGTGTGTTCATGTAAACAACAGTCAGTGCAGTAGTGTGTGCTCATGTAAACAACAGTAAGGGCACCAGTGTGTGTTCATGTACACAACAGTAAGTGCACCAGTGTGTGTTCATGTAAACAGCAGTTAGTGCACCAGTGTGTGTTCATGTAAACAACGGGTTAGTGCACCAAATCTGTGTTCATGTAAACAACAGTTAGTGCACCAGTGTGTGTTCATGTAAACAGCAGTTAGTGCACCAGTGTGTGTTCATGTAAACAACAGTTAATGCACTAGTGTGTTTATGTAAACAACAGTAAGTGCACCAGTGTGTGTTCATGTAAACAGCAGTTAGTGCACCAGTGTGTGTTCATGTAAACAACAGTTAATGCACTAGTGTGTTCATGTAAACAACAGTTAGTGCACCAGTGTGTTCATGTAAACAGCAGTTAGTGCACCAGTGTGTGTTCATGTAAACAACAGTAAGTGCACCAATGTGTGTTCATGTAAACAACGGGTTAGTGCACCAAATCTGTGTTCATGTAAACAGCAGTTAGTGCACCAGTGTGTGTTCATGTAAACAACAGTTAGTGCACCAGTGTGTGTTCATGTAAACAACAGTAAGTGCACCAAATCTGTGTTCATGTAAACAGCAGTTAGTGCACCAGTGTGTGTTCATGTAAACAACAGTTAGTGCACCAAATCTGTGTTCATGTAAACAGCAGTTAGTGCACCAGTGTGTGTTCATGTAAACAACAGTTAGTGCACCAAATCTGTGTTCATGTAAACAGCAGTTAGTGCACCAGTGTGTGTTCATGTAAACAGCAGATAGTGCACCAAATCTGTGTTCATGTAAACAACAGTAAGTGCACCAGTGTGTGTTCATGTAAACAGCAGTTAGTGCACCAGTGTGTGTTCATGTAAACAACAGTTAATGCACCAGTGTGTGTTCATGTACACAGCGGTTAGTGCACCAGTGTGTGTTCATGTTAACAACAGTTAGTGCACCAGTGTGTGTTCATGTAAACAACAGTTAGTGCACCAGTGTGTGTTCATGTAAACAGCAGTTAGTGCACCAGTGTGTGTTCATGTAAACAACAGTTAATGCACTAGTGTGTTCATGTAAACAACAGTAAGTTCACCAGTGTGTGTTCATGTAAACAGTAGTTAGTGCACTAGTGTGTGTTCATGTAAACAGCGGTTAGTGCACCAGTGTGTGTTCATGTTAACAACAGTTAGTGCACCAGTGTGCTTTCATGTAAACAGCAGTTAGTGCACCAGTGTGTGTTCATGTAAACAACAGTTAATGCACTAGTGTGTTCATGTAAACAGCAGTTAGTGCACCAGTGTGTGTTCATGTAAACAACGGGTTAGTGCACCAGTGTGTGTTCATGTAAACAACAGTTAGTGCACCAGTGTGTGTTCATGTAAATAACGGGTTAGTGCACCAGTGTGTGTTCATGTAAACAGTGGTTAGTGCACCAGTGTGTGTTCATGTAAACAACAGTTAGTGCACCAGTGTGTGTTCATGTAAACAACAGTTAGTGCACCAGTGTGTGTTTATGTAAAGAACAGTTAGTGCACCAGTGTGTGTTCATGTAAACAGCAGTTAGTGCACCAGTGTGTGTTCATGTAAACAGCAGTTAGTGCACCAGTGTGTGTTCATGTAAACAACAGTAAGTGCACTAGTGTATGTTCATGTAAACAGCAGTTAGTGCACCAGTGTGTGTTCATGTAAACAAAAGTTAGTGCACCAGTGTGTGTTCATGTAAACAACAGTTAGTGCACCAGTGTGTGTTCATGTAAAAAGCAGTTAGTGCACCAGTGTGTGTTCATGTAAACAGCAGTTAGTGCCCCAGTGTGTGTTCATGTAAACAACAGTCAGTGCAGTAGTGTGTGTTCATGTAAACAACAGTAAGGGCACCAGTGTGTGTTCATGTACACAACAGTAAGTGCACCAGTGTGTGTTCATGTAAACAGCAGTTAGTGCACCAGTGTGTTTTCATGTAAACAACGGGTTAGTGCACCAAATCTGTGTTCATGTAAACAACAGTTAGTGCACCAGTGTGTGTTCATGTAAACAGCAGTTAGTGCACCAGTGTGTGTTCATGTAAACAACAGTTAATGCACTAGTGTGTTTATGTAAACAACAGTAAGTGCACCAGTGTGTGTTCATGTAAACAGCAGTTAGTGCACCAGTGTGTGTTCATGTAAACAACAGTTAATGCACTAGTGTGTTCATGTAAACAACAGTTAGTGCACCAGTGTGTTCATGTAAACAGCAGTTAGTGCACCAGTGTGTGTTCATGTAAACAACATTAATGCACTAGTGTGTTTATGTAAACAACAGTAAGTGCACCAGTGTGTGTTCATGTAAACAGCAGTTAGTGCACCAGTGTGTGTTCATGTAAACAACAGTTAATGCACTAGTGTGTTCATGTAAACAACAGTTAGTGCACCAGTGTGTGTTCATGTAAACAGCAGTTAGTGCACCAGTTTGTGTTCATGTAAACAGCAGTTAGTGCACCAGTGTGTGTTCATGTATACAACAGTTAGTGCACCAGTGTGTGTTCATGTAAACAGCAGTTAGTGCACCAGTGTGTGTTCATGTAAACAACAGTTAATGCACTAGTGTGTTCATGTAAACAACAGTAAGTGCACTAGTGTATGTTCATGTAAACAGCAGATAGTGCACCAGTGTGTGTTCATGTAAACAACAGTTAGTGCACCAGTGTGTGTTCATGTAAACAACAGTTAGTGCACCAGTGTGTGTTCATGTAAACAGCAGTTAGTGCACCAGTGTGTTCATGTAAACTACAGTTAATGCACTAGTGTGTGTTCATGTAAACAATAGTTAGTGCACCAGTGTGTTCATGTAAACAACAGTTAGTGCACCAGTGTGTGTTCATGTAAACAGCAGTTAGTGCACCAGTGTGTGTTCATGTAAACAACAGTAAGTTCACTAGTGTATGTTCATGTAAACAGCAGTTAGTGCACCAGTGTGTGTTCATGTAAACAACAGTTAGTGCACCAGTGTGTGTTCATGTAAACAACAGTTAGTGCACCAGTGTGTGTTCATGTAAACAACAGTTAGTGCACCAGTGTGTGTTCATGTAAACAACAGTTAGTGCACCAGTGTGTGTTCATGTAAACAACAGTTAGTGCACCAGTGTGTGTTCATGTAAACAGCAGCTAGTGCACCAGTGTGTGTTCATGTAAACAGCAGTTAGTGCACCAGTGTGTGTTCATGTAAACAACAGTTATTGCACCAGTGTGTGTTCATGTAAACAACAGTTAGTGCACCAGTGTGTGTTCATGTAAACAACGGGTTAGTGCACCAAATCTGTGTTCATGTAAACAACAGTTAGTGCACCAGTGTGTGTTCATGTAAACAGCAGTTAGTGCACCAGTGTGTGTTCATGTAAACAACAGTTAATGCACTAGTGTGTTCATGTAAACAACAGTAAGTGCACCAGTGTGTGTTCATGTAAACAGCAGTTAGTGCACCAGTGTGTGTTCATCTAAACAACAGTTAATGCACCACTGTGTGTTCATGTACACAGCGGTTAGTTTACCAGTGTGTGTTCATGTTAACAACAGTTAGTGCACTAGTGTGTGTTCATGTAAACAGTAGTTAGTGCACCAGTGTGTTCATGTAAACAACAGTTAGTGCACCAGTGTGTGTTCATGTAAACAACAGTTAGTGCACCAGTGTGTGTTCATGTAAACAACGGGTTAGTGCACCAAATCTGTGTTCATGTAAACAACAGTTAGTGCACCAGTGTGTGTTCATGTAAACAGCAGTTAGTGCACCAGTGTGTGTTCATGTAAACAACAGTTAATGCACTAGTGTGTTCATGTAAACAACAGTAAGTGCACCAGTGTGTGTTCATGTATACAACAGTTAGTGCACCAGTGTGTGTTCATGTAAACAGCAGTTAGTGCACCAGTGTGTGTTCATGTAAACAACAGTTAATGCACTAGTGTGTTCATGTAAACAACAGTAAGTGCACTAGTGTATGTTCATGTAAACAGCAGATAGTGCACCAGTGTGTGTTCATGTAAACAACAGTTAGTGCACCATTGTGTGTTCAAGTAAACAACAGTTAGTGCACCAGTGTGTGTTCATGTAAACAACAGTTAGTGCACCAGTGTGTGTTCATGTAAACAACAGTTAGTGCACCAGTGTGTGTTCATCTAAACAGCAGTTAGTGCACCAGTGTGTGTTCATGTAAACAACAGTTAGTGCACCAGTGTGTGTTCATGTAAATAACGGGTTAGTGCACCAGTGTGTGTTCATGTAAACAGTGGTTAGTGCACCAGTGTGTGTTCATGTAAACAGTAGTTAGTGCACCAGTGTGTGTTCATGTAAACAACAGTTAGTGCACCAGTGTGTGTTCATGTAAACAGCAGTTAATGCACCAGTGTGTGTTCATGTAAACAACAGTTAGTGCACCAGGGTGTGTTCATGTAAACAACAGTTAGTGCACCAGTGTGTGTTCATGTAAACAACAGTTAGTGCACCAGTGTGTGTTCATGTAAACAGCAGTTAGTGCACCAGTGTATGTTCATGTAAACAACAGTTAGTGCACCAGTGTATGTTCATGTAAACAACAGTTAGTGCACCAGTGTGTGTTCATGTAAACAACAGTTAGTGCACCAGTGTGTTTTCATGTAAACAACAGTTAGTGCACCAGTGTGTGTTCATGTAAACAGCAGTTAGTGCACCAGTGTGTGTTCATGTAAACAACAGTTAGTGCACCAGTGTGTGTTCATGTAAACAGCGGTTAGTGCACTAGTGTGTGTTCATGTAAACAGCAGTTAGTGCACCAGTGTGTGTTCATGTAAACAACAGTTAGTGCACCAGTGTGTGTTCATGTAAACAACGGGTTAGTGCACCAAATCTGTGTTCATGTAAACAACAGTAAGTGCACCAGTGTGTGTTCATGTAAACAACAGTAAGTGCACCAGTGTGTGTTCATGTAAACAACAGTAAGTGCACCAGTGTGTGTTCATGTAAACAACCGGTTAGTGCACCAAATCTGTGTTCATGTAAACAACAGTAAGTGCACCAGTGTGTGTTCATGTAAACAACAGTAAGTGCACCAATGTGTGTTCATGTAAACAACGGGTTAGTGCACCAAATCTGTGTTCATGTAAACAGCAGTTAGTGCACCAGTGTGTGTTCATGTAAACAACAGTTAGTGCACCAGTGTGTGTTCATGTAAACAACAGTAAGTGCACCAAATCTGTGTTCATGTAAACAGCAGTTAGTGCACCAGTGTGTGTTCATGTAAACAACAGTTAGTGCACCAAATCTGTGTTCATGTAAACAGCAGTTAGTGCACCAGTGTGTGTTCATGTAAACAACGGGTTAGTGCACCAAATCTGTGTTCATGTAAACAACAGTAAGTGCACCAGTGTGTGTTCATGTAAACAACAGTTAATGCACCAGTGTGTGTTCATGTACACAGCGGTTAGTGCACCAGTGTGTGTTCATGTTAACAACAGTTAGTGCACCAGTGTGTGTTCATGTAAACAACAGTTAGTGCACCAGTGTGTGTTCATGTAAACAGCAGTTAGTGCACCAGTGTGTGTTCATGTAAACAACAGTTAGTGCACCAGTGTGTGTTCATGTAAACAACAGTTAGTGCACCATTGTGTGTTCATGTAAACAACAGTTAGTGCACCAGTGTGTGTTCATGTAAACAACAGTTAGTGCACCAGTGTGTGTTCATGTAAACAACAGTTAGTGCACCAGTGTTTGATCATGTAAACAGCAGTTAGTGCACCAGTGTGTGTTCATGTAAACAACAGTTAATGCACTAGTGTGTTCATGTAAACAGCAGTTAGTGCACCAGTGTGTGTTCATGTAAACAACAGGTTAGTGCACCAAATCTGTGTTCATGTAAACAACAGTAAGTGCACCAGTGTGTGTTCATGTAAACAACAGTAAGTGCACCAGTGTGTGTTCATGTAAACAACAGTAAGTGCACCAGTGTGTGTTCATGTAAACAACGGGTTAGTGCACCAAATCTGTGTTCATGTAAACAACAGTAAGTGCACCAGTGTGTGTTCATGTAAACAACAGTAAGTGCACCAATGTGTGTTCATGTAAACAACGGGTTAGTGCACCAAATCTGTGTTCATGTAAACAGCAGTTAGTGCACCAGTGTGTGTTCATGTAAACAACAGTTAGTGCACCAGTGTGTGTTCATGTAAACAACAGTAAGTGCACCAAATCTGTGTTCATGTAAACAGCAGTTAGTGCACCAGTGTGTGTTCATGTAAACAACAGTTAGTGCACCAAATCTGTGTTCATGTAAACAGCAGTTAGTGCACCAGTGTGTGTTCATGTAAACAACAGTTAGTGCACCAAATCTGTGTTCATGTAAACAGCAGTTAGTGCACCAGTGTGTGTTCATGTAAACAGCAGATAGTGCACGAAATCTGTGTTCATGTAAACAACAGTAAGTGCACCAGTGTGTGTTCATGTAAACAGCAGTTAGTGCACCAGTGTGTGTTCATGTAAACAACAGTTAGTGCACCAGTGTGTGTTCATCTAAACAGCAGTTAGTGCACCAGTGTGTGTTCATGTAAACAACAGTTAGTGCACCAGTGTGTGTTCATGTAAATAACGGGTTAGTGCACCAGTGTGTGTTCATGTAAACAGTGGTTAGTGCACCAGTGTGTGTTCATGTAAACAGTAGTTAGTGCACCAGTGTGTGTTCATGTAAACAACAGTTAGTGCACCAGTGTGTGTTCATGTAAACAGCAGTTAATGCACCAGTGTGTGTTCATGTAAACAACAGTTAGTGCACCAGGGTGTGTTCATGTAAACAACAGTTAGTGCACCAGTGTGTGTTCATGTAAACAACAGTTAGTGCACCAGTGTGTGTTCATGTAAACAGCAGTTAGTGCACCAGTGTATGTTCATGTAAACAACAGTTAGTGCACCAGTGTATGTTCATGTAAACAACAGTTAGTGCACCAGTGTGTGTTCATGTAAACAACAGTTAGTGCACCAGTGTGTTTTCATGTAAACAACAGTTAGTGCACCAGTGTGTGTTCATGTAAACAGCAGTTAGTGCACCAGTGTGTGTTCATGTAAACAACAGTTAGTGCACCAGTGTGTGTTCATGTAAACAGCGGTTAGTGCACTAGTGTGTGTTCATGTAAACAGCAGTTAGTGCACCAGTGTGTGTTCATGTAAACAACAGTTAGTGCACCAGTGTGTGTTCATGTAAACAACGGGTTAGTGCACCAAATCTGTGTTCATGTAAACAACAGTAAGTGCACCAGTGTGTGTTCATGTAAACAACAGTAAGTGCACCAGTGTGTGTTCATGTAAACAACAGTAAGTGCACCAGTGTGTGTTCATGTAAACAACCGGTTAGTGCACCAAATCTGTGTTCATGTAAACAACAGTAAGTGCACCAGTGTGTGTTCATGTAAACAACAGTAAGTGCACCAATGTGTGTTCATGTAAACAACGGGTTA
Organism: Siphateles boraxobius; assembly: GCF_051911475.1. Classification (NCBI taxonomy): domain Eukaryota; kingdom Metazoa; phylum Chordata; class Actinopteri; order Cypriniformes; family Leuciscidae; genus Siphateles; species Siphateles boraxobius. Next base: position 386,490 of record NW_027508816.1, on the reverse strand, counting down.
GTGCACCAAATCTGTGTTCATGTAAACAGCAGTTAGTGCACCAGTGTGTGTTCATGTAAACAACAGTTAGTGCACCAGTGTGTGTTCATGTAAACAACAGTAAGTGCACCAAATCTGTGTTCATGTAAACAGCAGTTAGTGCACCAGTGTGTGTTCATGTAAACAACAGTTAGTGCACCAAATCTGTGTTCATGTAAACAGCAGTTAGTGCACCAGTGTGTGTTCATGTAAACAACGGGTTAGTGCACCAAATCTGTGTTCATGTAAACAACAGTAAGTGCACCAGTGTGTGTTCATGTAAACAACAGTTAATGCACCAGTGTGTGTTCATGTACACAGCGGTTAGTGCACCAGTGTGTGTTCATGTTAACAACAGTTAGTGCACCAGTGTGTGTTCATGTAAACAACAGTTAGTGCACCAGTGTGTGTTCATGTAAACAGCAGTTAGTGCACCAGTGTGTGTTCATGTAAACAACAGTTAGTGCACCAGTGTGTGTTCATGTAAACAACAGTTAGTGCACCATTGTGTGTTCATGTAAACAACAGTTAGTGCACCAGTGTGTGTTCATGTAAACAACAGTTAGTGCACCAGTGTGTGTTCATGTAAACAACAGTTAGTGCACCAGTGTTTGATCATGTAAACAGCAGTTAGTGCACCAGTGTGTGTTCATGTAAACAACAGTTAATGCACTAGTGTGTTCATGTAAACAGCAGTTAGTGCACCAGTGTGTGTTCATGTAAACAACAGGTTAGTGCACCAAATCTGTGTTCATGTAAACAACAGTAAGTGCACCAGTGTGTGTTCATGTAAACAACAGTAAGTGCACCAGTGTGTGTTCATGTAAACAACAGTAAGTGCACCAGTGTGTGTTCATGTAAACAACGGGTTAGTGCACCAAATCTGTGTTCATGTAAACAACAGTAAGTGCACCAGTGTGTGTTCATGTAAACAACAGTAAGTGCACCAATGTGTGTTCATGTAAACAACGGGTTAGTGCACCAAATCTGTGTTCATGTAAACAGCAGTTAGTGCACCAGTGTGTGTTCATGTAAACAACAGTTAGTGCACCAGTGTGTGTTCATGTAAACAACAGTAAGTGCACCAAATCTGTGTTCATGTAAACAGCAGTTAGTGCACCAGTGTGTGTTCATGTAAACAACAGTTAGTGCACCAAATCTGTGTTCATGTAAACAGCAGTTAGTGCACCAGTGTGTGTTCATGTAAACAACAGTTAGTGCACCAAATCTGTGTTCATGTAAACAGCAGTTAGTGCACCAGTGTGTGTTCATGTAAACAGCAGATAGTGCACGAAATCTGTGTTCATGTAAACAACAGTAAGTGCACCAGTGTGTGTTCATGTAAACAGCAGTTAGTGCACCAGTGTGTGTTCATGTAAACAACAGTTAATGCACCAGTGTGTGTTCATGTACACAGCGGTTAGTGCACCAGTGTGTGTTCATGTTAACAACAGTTAGTGCACCAGTTTGTGTTCATGTAAACAACAGTTAGTGCACCAGTGTGTGTTCATGTAAACAGCAGTTAGTGCACCAGTGTGTGTTCATGTAAACAACAGTTAATGCACTAGTGTGTTCATGTAAACAACAGTAAGTGCACCAGTGTGTGTTCATGTAAACAGCAGTTAGTGCACCAGTGTGTGTTCATGTAAACAACAGTTAATGCACTAGTGTGTTCATGTAAACAACAGTAAGTGCACCAGTGTGTGTTCATGTAAACAACAGTTAATGCAGTATTGTGTTCATGTAAACAACAGTTAGTGCACCAGTGTGTGTTCATGTAAACAGCAGTTAGTGCACCAGTGTGTGTTCATGTAAACAACAGTTAGTGCACCAGTGTGTGTTCATGTAAACAGCAGTTAGTGCACCAGTGTGTGTTCATGTAAACAACAGTTAATGCACTAGTGTGTGTTCATGTAAACAACAGTTAGTGCACCAGTGTGTGTTCATGTAAACAACAGTTAGTGCACCATTGTGTGTTCATGTAAACAACAGTTAGTGCACCAGTGTGTGTTCATGTAAACAACAGTTAGTGCACCATTGTGTGTTCATGTAAACAACAGTTAGTGCACCAGTGTGTGTTCATGTAAACAACAGTTAGTGCACCAGTGTGTGTTCATGTAAACAGCAGTTAGTGCACCAGTGTGTGTTCATGTAAACAGCAGTTAGTGCACCAGTGTGTGTTCATGTAAACAGCAGTTAGTGCACCAGTGTGTGTTCATGTAAACAGCAGTTAGTGCACCAGTGTGTGTTCATGTAAACAACAGTTAATGCACTAGTGTGTGTTCATGTAAACAACAGTTAGTGCACCAGTGTGTGTTCATGTAAACAACAGTTAGTGCACCATTGTGTGTTCATGTAAACAACAGTTAGTGCACCAGTGTGTGTTCATGTAAACAGCAGTTTGTGCACCAGTGTGTGTTCATGTAAACAGCAGTTAGTGCACCAGTGTATGTTCATGTAAACAGCAGTTAGTGCACCAGTGTGTGTTCATGTAAACAACAGTAAGTGCACCAGTGTGTGTTCATGTAAACAACAGTTAGTGCACCAGTGTGTGTTCATGTAAACAACAGTTAGTGCACCAGTGTGTGTTCATGTAAACAACAGTTAGTGCACCAGTGTGTGTTCATGTAAACAACAGTTAGTGCACCAGTGTGTGTTCATGTAAACAACAGTTAGTGCACCAGTGTATGTTCATGTAAACAGCAGTTAGTGCACCAGTGTGTGTTCATGTAAACAGCAGTTAGTGCACCAGTGTGTGTTCATGTAAACAACAGTTAGTGCACCAGTGTATGTTCATGTAAACAACAGTTAGTGCACCAGTGTGTGTTCATGTAAACAGCAGTTTGTGCACCAGTGTGTGTTCATGTAAACAGCAGTTAGTGCACCAGTGTATGTTCATGTAAACAGCAGTTAGTGCACCAGTGTGTGTTCATGTAAACAGCAGTTAGTGCACCAGTGTGTGTTCATGTAAACAACAGTTAGTGCACCAGTGTGTGTTCATGTAAACAACAGTTAGTGCACCAGTGTGTGTTCATGTAAACAACAGTTAGTGCACCAGTGTGTGTTCATGTAAACAACAGTTAGTGCACCAGTGTGTGTTCATGTAAACAACAGTTAGTGCACCAGTGTGTGTTCATGTAAACAACAGTTAGTGCACCAGTGTGTGTTCATGTAAACAGCAGTTAGTGCACCAGTGTGTGTTCATGTAAACAACAGTTAGTGCACCAGTGTGTGTTCATGTAAACAACAGTTAGTGCACCAGTGTGTGTTCATGTAAACAACAGTTAGTGCACCAGTGTGTGTTCATGTAAACAGCAGTTAGTGCACCAGTGTGTGTTCATGTAAACAGCAGTTAGTGCACCAGTGTGTGTTCATGTAAACAACTGGTTAGTGCACCAAATCTGTGTTCATGTAAACAACAGATAGTGCACCAGTGTGTGTTCATGTAAACAGCAGTTAGTGCATTAGTGTGTTCATGTAAACAACAGTAAGTGCACCAGTGTGTGTTCATGTAAACAACTGGTTAGTGCACCAAATCTGTGTTCATGTAAACAACAGATAGTGCACCAGTGTGTGTTCATGTAAACAACAGTTAGTGCACCAGTGTGTGTTCATGTAAACAACAGTTAGTGCACCAGTGTGTGTTCATGTAAACAACAGTTAGTGCACCAGTGTGTGTTCATGTAAACAACAGTTAGTGCACCACTGTGTGTTCATGTAAACAACAGTTAGTGCACCAGTTTGTGTTCATGTAAACAGCAGTTAGTGCACCAGTGTGTGTTCATGTAAACAACAGTTAGTGCACCAGTGTTTGATCATGTAAACAGCAGTTAGTGCACCAGTGTGTGTTCATGTAAACAGCAGTTAGTGCACCAGTGTGTGTTCATGTAAACAACAGTTAGTGCACCAGTGTGTGTTCATGTAAACAACAGTTAGTGCACCAGTGTGTGTTCATGTAAACAACAGTTAGTGCACCAGTGTGTGTTCATGTAAACAACAGTTAGTGCACCACTGTGTGTTCATGTAAACAACAGTTAGTGCACCAGTTTGTGTTCATGTAAACAGCAGTTAGTGCACCAGTGTGTGTTCATGTAAACAACAGTTAGTGCACCAGTGTTTGATCATGTAAACAGCAGTTAGTGCACCAGTGTATGTTCATGTAAACAGCAGTTAGTGCACCAGTGTGTGTTCATGTAAACAACAGTTAGTGCACCAGTTTGTGTTCATGTAAACAACAGTTAGTGCATCAGTGTGTGTTCATGTAAACAACAGTTAGTGCACCAGTGTGTGTTCATGTAAACAACAGTTAGTGCACCAGTGTGTGTTCATGTAAACAACAGTTAGTGCACCAGTGTGTGTTCATGTAAACAGCAGTCAGTGCACCAGTGTGTGTTCATGTAAACAGCAGTTAGTGCACCAGTGTGTGTTCATGTAAACAACAGTTGGTTATTGCGGTCGGCTCAGAGGAAGAGCAGCTCCTCGATCTGGTACTGTATCAGACACGTCTCTGTTAGCTACAGTTTCTCATGTACTTGTAATTGTACATTTAGAGTCACAGTAAGTCCAGTTGTTGCTTAGCGAGTGGACATTAGCCAGAGAGAGTTTCGGAGAGGTGAGTCTGTTTTTGTGTTTAATCTAGTTAGCAAGCCGGCTTGTCTTCTGTCTCTGGCACATGCTTCCTCTTTCCTGAACCGGTGAGTTTCACTTCTCCAACCCGAACCCTCAGATGGTCCCATTTAATCTCTGCACTGCGATTCCTGAATTGTTTTTATTATTATGTTTTTCTCTCACTGGTAGCCGAGAAGCCGCTGCTCTTGGATTTTAATCTCATCAGTCGTTTTTCTCATTCAGTGTCTGTCAAGATTCAACATTTCTTGTATTAATTGTCCTAAACAGTAACTAGAGTTAATAATAATCAAAGTTTCCTGGTGTTGCACTCTTGAATGTTTAAATATGCTTAAATATCTCAGATATTAATATGGATGTTGTCAATTGTAAGACAAAGAAATGCTCAACAAATGAAGGACATGCTGCAGCGAGAACATTTATTATCTGCTTATAGACATGCATATTTTTCAAGCATTTTTTTGCATTTGCTCTAAAACTTTAAATAGTGATAAAACATTGCATGTAGATAATTCTAGTATTAATTAGCTTGACAGAAGATTATAAATGGACAGTTGTTCTCTTCACTTAATTCAAGTGCCAGGAGATGAAAAAGAGAAGCACATTATTATGTATAGTATGAAACAACTGGACGAAAAAAAGAGAACCCAAGAGCAGATCAGTTCCAACAGTGTTTATTGGACAAAAATTAAAGTAAAAGGAAACATTATTTAATCAGGCAGCCGAGGCACCGAGCATACGGAGAAGAGATGATTCCGGAGAATCAGAGAACAACTCAGGTACAGTAAAAAGGTCCAATAACAGAGGCAATCCAAAATGGTTGGGGAGAACTAAGCTGCAGGACTGGACAGGACCAGGAGAAACAAAACAGGATCAAAGAACTTCACAAGGCAAAATATAACAATATTTAATATATTACAGGGAAACAGAACCAAGAGACAAAGCAGGAAGAGCAATGATCCAACTCAAGTCCTGACACAGTGCTCATAAAGTATTTATAGCATCATACTTTTATCCTCACACATTTCTACAGTAAGGGTTCGATTATATAGACCAATTTCGAGCCGACGTCACAGTTACGTCACAGCGTTAGCTGGAGGCAAAACAAAGGGAAAACTGCAGGCGGCCAACACAAACCAGCACAGATTCGGCTACATAATACGGAGCTTCAATTATTATTATTATTATTATTAAATGTCATCTTGTTGTGTTGTTGGGTGCAAGAATCAATGAAAAATGAATATGCTGTATCTGGAATTTTTATTTCTAGAAAAATATTCACATCATTAAAATTGCACCGTAATGTCACTCTTTGCATTGTGGTCTTCTTGGCGCTGGCTAGGCAGGACTGCGGATCGTACCACACAAGTCTTGTACATGACCATTCATCACATAGTTATAGGCATCTAACGATTTATATGCCCTCAGTTTCTCTTTACGCTGATAGATGTAGAAGTCAGGCCACTCAACCGGAGGTAGCCTAGCGTTAACGTTAATCCTGTCAGATCCTCCATCCATTGAGTGAGCGTGTACGGGTCGGCCTATCTGGTTCCGTCCGTTAAAATTAGCTTTTGCAAATAACAATCGCGGTCCTGGACAGTGAGTGACCTTGCACATTAAGATAAAATCCGATTTTCTCCAGTCATTGTTAAAAAACAAGCTAACAAAACTTGCAAACTAACGTTAGGGAAGCGGCCAGAGGGATCGTTCTGCCTCCACCTAAGCTCCGCCCACAAAAAAACGTCACCATGTTTACCAACTGAAAAGGGGTCTATTAGCAGTACAGCTTTTCTATTGTGCGCGTGTCTTACGCCAGTGGATTTTTGACATCACTGCATGTGGAGGA
>NW_027508816.1:152500-377500 GCF_051911475.1 Siphateles boraxobius | reverse complement strand
ACTTCCAGTGTAGACTAAAGCGAGACGATTAATTTCAGCAAAGTTTAATGTTTGCCCAGATTACAGTTAACTCTTGTGCAGACATCTTAATAGTAAAAATAAAATAATGCTTTGAGATTGAACAAAGCACCAAATAAATGGAACTTAAACGTATTCAAGAAAAAAACTATGACAAATTCAGACAAACTAATTCATAAAGATGAAATCTTGTTACTTTTTTCAGCTGTGAATGTAGCAGAGTGACCACTGGTACATAAAAAAAAAAAAAAAAAAACTCAATTCATCTGACTACAGCCAACACAACCTGCTGTGAAGCCAGTGTGATTAAATAATGAAGTATCTATGCAGTGTGTGTGTGTGTGTGTGTGTGAGAGTGTGTACACGTTTTTCTATCCTGGTGGAGACTTAAGCCTGAATGCACACAGACTCAAGGGGACTCGTGTCACTGTGAGGACCTCAATTGAGGTACACAAGCTTATAAATCATACAAAATTTGTTTTTGTTTTTTACGTAAAAATGCAGAAATGTGTGATGGGTAGGTTTAGGGGTCAGGTTAGTGTACTGTAAGGAGACAGAATATACAGTTTGTACAGTATAAAAACCATTACGTCAATGGAGAGTCCTCACAAAGATAGTGGATCAGAGTTTCTGTCTGTCTGTTTTTGTATGCGGGTGCTTGTCCTGGTTTATATTACATTGGACCAAATGTCCCCACAAGGATAGTAAAACCTGAGATCATCATCACCTACAGTGTGTGGACCAGCCAGCAGTCCCCACGAGGGAAATGGTTTAATTAATGGTTCTAAACTTTGAATTTAAAAAAAAAAGTAAAAATGCATAAAGTTTTCTGTGATGGGTAGGTTTAGGGGTAGGATTAGTATAAGGGGAAAGAATATACAGTTTGTACAGTATAAAAACCATCAGAACCCTAAACTGTGTGTGTGTGTGTGTGTGTGTGTGTGTGTGTGTGTGTGTGTGTGTGTGTGTGTCTGTGTGTGTGTGTGTGTGTGTGTGTGTGTGTGTTCATCAGAACCCTAAACTGTGTGTGTGTGTGTGTGTTCATCAGAGCCCTAAACTGTGTGTGTGTGTGTGTGTGTGTGTGTGTGTGTGTGTGTGTGTGTGTGTTCATCAGAGCCCTAAACTGTGTGTGTGTGTGTGTGTGTGTGTGTGTGTGTGTGTTCATCAGAACCCTAAACTGTGTGTGTGTGTGTGTTCATCAGAGCCCTAAACTGTGTGTGTGTGTGTGTGTGTGTGTGTTCATCAGAACCCTAAACTGTGTGTGTGTGTGTGTTCATCAGAGCCCTAAACTGTGTGTGTGTGTGTGTGTGTTCATCAGAGCCCTAAACTGTGTGTGTGTGTGTGTGTGTGTGTTCATCAGAAGCCTAAACTGTGTGTGTGTGTTCATCAGAGCCCTAAACTGTGTGTGTGTGTGTGTGTGTGTGTGTTCATCAGAAGCCTAAACTGTGTGTGTGTGTGTGTGTGTGTGTGTGTGTGTGTGTGTGTGTGTGTGTGTGTGTGTGTGTGTGTTCATCAGAAGCCTAAATTGTGTGTGTGTGTTCATCAGAGCCCTAAACTGTGTGTGTGTGTGTGTTCATCAGAGCCCCCTAAACTGTGTGTGTGTTCATCAGAGCCCTAAACTGTGTGTGTGTGTGTGTGTGTGTGTGTGTGTGTTCATCAGAACCCTAAACTGTGTGTGTGTGTGTGTGTTCAACAGAGCCCTAAACTGTGTGTGTGTGTGTGTGTGTGTGTGTGTGTGTGTGTGTGTGTTCATCAGAGCCCTAAACTGTGTGTGTGTGTGTGTTCATCAGAGCCCTAAACTGTGTGTGTGTGTGTGTGTGTGTGTGTTCATCAGAGCCCTAAACTGTGTGTGTGTGTTCATCAGAGCCCTAAACTGTGTGTGTGTGTGTGTGTGTGTGTGTGTGTGTGTGTGTGTGTGTGTGTGTGTGTGTGTGTGTGTGTTCATCAGAACCCTAAACTGTGTGTGTGTGTTCATCAGAACCCTAAACTGTGTGTGTGTGTGTGTGTGTTCATCAGAACCCTAAACTGTGTGTGTGTGTGTGTGTGTGTGTGTGTGTGTTCATCAGAACCCTAAACTGTGTGTGTGTGTTCATCAGAACCCTAAACTGTGTGTGTGTGTGTGTGTGTTCAACAGAGCCCTAAACTGTGTGTGTGTGTGTGTGTGTGTGTGTGTGTGTTCATCAGAGCCCTAAACTGTGTGTGTGTGTGTGTGTTCATCAGAACCCTAAACTGTGTGTGTGTGTGTGTGTGTGTGTGTGTTCATCAGAGCCCTAAACTGTGTGTGTGTGTGTGTTCATCAGAGCCCTAAACTGTGTGTGTGTTCATCAGAGCCCTAAACTGTGTGTGTGTGTGTGTGTGTTCATCAGAGCCCTAAACTGTGTGTGTGTGTGTGTGTTCATCAGAGCCCTAAACTGTGTGTGTGTGTGTGTGTGTTCATCAGAGCCCTAAACTGTGTGTGTGTGTGTGTGTGTGTGTGTGTGTGTGTGTGTGTGTGTGTGTGTGTGTGTGTGTGTGTGTGTGTGTGTGTGTGTGTTCATCAGAGCCCGCGCCCCAGGCGGACCCGTTGCTCCAGCTGGTCTCTCTCCAGAAGGCCTCGGGACACTGGGAACTCAACACTGCACTCGCTGATGTGTTTGGGAAGACTGAGGACGAGCTGGCCAATCACAGACCAGCACAGGTGGGGCATATGATGTCATATCCTCAGATACGTCATGATTGGTTCGGTGTGTGTGTGTGACGTGTGGTTGTGTGTTCCAGGTGGACGGGTCAGTGTGGGCCACGGTTCTGGCTCTGATCTGGTTACACACCTGTAGATCAGAGGACCAGGTTGAGTGGCAGTTTGTGGCCATGAAGGCGTCGGCGTGGATCCGCTCTCAGAAACGTGAGACAACATTCGTTTGTTCGTTCGTTCGTTCATTCAGTGCTCAATGTTGCCAGAAAACAGCAGTTAAACTACTCTTCAAAGATTCTGTGTAAGTCAGTGCTGTACATGTTTTCGTAGAGTGCTGATTGAGTTTGGACGTGTGTGTGTGTGTTTCAGCAGAAGGCCTGTCTCAGTGTGTGTGTGACGGGAACCTCCTGTTGGGAGGTCATGTGACTGAAGACGCACTGGGAATCTGAAGACTGAAGAATCTTGTTCTGTCAGAAAACAAATAACTCACTCTTTATCATAAACATCTGTGTGTGTGTTTCTGGTATAAATTATAATTTTTAAAGAATAAAACTGACAGATTTATTTCATTTTAGTATATGTAAGCTTTAGGCCCTGTCCTAAATTAATGTGTTTGCTCTAAATATGATTCTAAATATATAATCTGGTAGTACTTTGTGTTCTGAACTCACTATCATGATTTCTGCGTGATCAAGAATCCATTATTCTGCTGGGTGTGAGCAGATTGTGTGTGTCTTTACCAAACTATTTTATTAAAGTCTTTCTTCACTAGCCATAATTATCTGGCTGATATTAAGAATGCATTACAGTTAAGAACTAGTCAGAAAATAGATATTTGTAATTATTAACTGCCTAGGATGATCTTTTTAATAAGATGTCTAGATTTCACAGAAATGCTCATACTGAGAAAAATTCCCAGATTAAATGTGACCCTGGATCACGAAACCAGTCACATGTCGCACGGATTGCTCGATTGCTCCTGTCTGCGGCTGCTGGGTTGGTTTGCGTCTGTACGCTTTGTGTATCTTTCTGTTTTGAATCATTATTTACTATCATTTCCTGTTGTTTATACTGCTAAATATAACTTACGGTATTCAACATCACATATTAACCTTACATCGCTAGCTTCAATCTAAATCGTTGCTAGCATAACATGCTATAAATTCGCTAGCCTGTTAGCGTGTCATCAGTGCGCTCTTTATTTATTTTGCTCGTGCCTTTTACAAATCCATCAAACAACTCTGGTGAGTATCAGTATATTATGTGAGGATTGTTTTAAGTTCACTTAAAGCTGCAGTCCGTAGTTTTTCCTCTTTGTCGCTGCAATTGCAGGTATTTGCGGAATGATCAACTTTACGTGGGTTGTGCCACAGATGTGACGTAATGACGGAAAGACATGCTCGAATTTCCCGTGGAAATCCACCAGTGCCACTGGAATTATAAACATTATTAAAGCTTACCGTTGTGAATCGAGCTACAGCGAGCAGAGAGTTTTGAACACTGGCTGGTGATGTGCTTGCTCAAATTTATTTTGGATCATTTTTAACCCAAAAAAAGTTATGGACTGCAGCTTTAAATTAAAAGTTATATTTTTTGAAACCTAATAAATGTATTAAAAAAAAGTGATAGCTTTCAATACACTGTAATGTTGAATAACTATAATTAATGTTTAAAATTGTGGGAGAATAGTTTTCCTAGAGACATCAGTAGCTGTATTAGTATCAGTGATACTGGCCTTCATTCATAAAAAGATGCCATTTAACAAGCATTTAAAAGTCTTTATGTTGCCTCTACATTAATTTGGAGGTTAACTGTGAAATTATTACATTATAAAAGTATAAAAACGTAAGTGTTTTTAATCACGATTAATCATAGAAAAACATTTGTGATAAATCTAGTTCATTTTTTTAACTGACAAAAAAATGAGTTTCTCCTTTAACCTGTTTCTGATGAAGAAATCTCAGTACAGTGTTATATGAATGTAGATTTGGGCGATACTCCCCTTTTTACATGTAAGCGCCTTACAAATTATAGTTAGATAGATGCCATTCATCTAAACTTTATCTGTGCATCTAAAAACTACCTGGTGATCAAAACTGTGTTTCACTCACTGAAACTCTGAAGTGCATTGGGTTAAACAAGGATGACTCTTGACAGTCTTTTACTGCTGCACCATCGAAAGCATCCTAACAAACTGCATGACAGAACTAGCAGACTCGGAAACACAAACAACACCCGCCTGGTGAAAACAACAAATAAATCAAAGAGATTAAACTAGACGAATATGTACACAAACTCACACGTATCCTCAATATACAAAATAATTATAGCTCATATATTATATAATATATGCAATAATTATAACTCTGCAGTAGTAGGATGGCTCGACTTGGTAAACAAGTCCTGTTCTGGAGTCTGGCTGCTGCTTTTAAAAGTACACACTTAAATGATTATAAAGATATATTGCTCATGTCTGGGTGAATAGTATTCGCTGAGTTTTGTTTAAGTCTAGAGACGTGCTCCAGAAAAAAGCTCATTGTGATGGAGAGCCAGAAAGCACACCCTGTTTATTTTCTTTATTTTACAAAAGTACAATGTTTTATTTCGATTGTAAGTGGACACATAAAAAAGTAGACATTTAACAGTTTATTTTTTCATATTTCTTAAGTCTGTATGACCAAAAATGTGAAAGTATTTTAGGTGTATTTTGCTGCTATGTGAAAAACTTCTTCCAACTTCTTCCCGTGCCCTGTCTGCAGTGATAGCACTGATAGCACTGACTTCTGTAGCCAGTGGTGCATAGGCAGATCCCCAAGCAGATCCAACAGCACAGATGCCAACAGATACAACATGCAGCTTCTCTTTTAGATTTGCATATCTTTAAAGAGTCATGAAAACCCAAAACACATTTCTTATTATTTGAACAGATATTTACAGACTGCACATCATGAAAAACACTAAAAGTACTCATTAAGTTTATTTACGGGTGTAAATTTGTTATTTTTGCATTTTTTGAGAGTAATTTACGTCTTCCGGTTCGAAAAGCAAAGTCGGAGCAACGTCACGAAATCTGACAAGATGATATCCGGAGTGGTGATTGGCTGCCAGGGCTCCAGTAGAGGATTAACGAGCTGACGTCAACCGTTTCTCTGCATTTATTCATGAGAAAGAGCTCTTTTAACCCAATCAATGCGGTGTATTACGCGTGAGATCGCATTACAGCGATCCCCTTTCTGCATGGAGCACCGCGATGAGTAAGCGTGTTTTTATAGACATATTTCATATACTCTAGTGCTCTAAACATGAACCAGCACTGTGCATGTGCATATATTTAATCGTGTTCTTCAAATCAAATATGAATAATAATATTAATCATAAACGCAATGACACAATTAATTATTCTAGTACTGTTGTGGTTTTCAGTCTTTGTAGAAATAACTTCAGAGATCTTGGATTTCAGAAATAACAGACTTTATTTTCCAACAAATAAAGCCTAACGTTCTCTGCAGAAGACACGCTCCCGAGGTCTTTCTCATTCTACCTTATATACCAAGCCTTTCGACCAAGATGGTCACAAACCTATAGATTATTTGTGGTGAAGGTCTTTTCCCACGTGACTTCTTAGAATAGAATTTTCTGCAGCAAACAACATTCCAGGCCTCTCAAAAATCACTCACAGAGGTAATTCAAAGTCACACAGAGAGAGTCACACAGAGAGTAAAAGAAATTCAAAGTCACACAGAGAGGAAATAATTGTGTATAAATATATAGCTAAATTACTTATTTTCTAACTAATAAAATCTTCAACATTCCCCTCTCTGGGGCTTACTTAAGCCCCACTTTTACTATCCTTTTTCAGAGTGTAGTTTCAAAATCCAGTTCCTTCAGTTACACTACCTGATGACTCAATTCAGTCACCCCTTCTTCTTTCCAATAACCAGATTATTGCCACCACACTCTGAGGAGTATAAGAACCAAACATCTCTCTCCATACTTTTTTCTCTCTTTTAGTTATTTCTTATTTTTCTTTAACAGAGAGAGTAAAAGATTATTTTACTCATTAACTAAACTCAACATTAAAACATTGTTATAAGCGTGAGCGTGTATTTTGTTCAGCCTTGCCTGTGGTTGTCACAGTTATGTAGAATACATTGTACATCAAACATCAAATCATGCATTCATTTCAAGTTTTTCTTGCCGGGTAGACATCTTCTTCGACCCAGAAGCTTTGCGCTTCGTAGAGGGTCACCACTGGGGAGAGGGCAGGCCAGTACTTACACCCAGGGTCTGGCTCATCAATCATCTTTTTCATCCTCAATTGAGGTACTTGAATCATTGTCCAGTGCTTGTAAAATCCAATTTGTGTCCTGATAGTATATACCTTGGCTATCCTCTAAAATTATTTTCCCATTATCTTGGCATTTTAGCACCTCCATCTGCTTAACGGTGGTTTTGACAACCAGTGATCTTAATATGGGAAGTACACAACAGAATAATAATCCTCCTATTAATATTGCAGCACCTAAAAACATTCCTAATTTTGCAAACCATGCGCCTAATGCTCCAAAATTTAAATCGAACCAGTCCCACATTTGCGCATCTCTTCCTGCATTTGCTTTAAGTTCTGCTCTTAAGCCTTTTATCTTATTCATAGCTTCAGTAAATTTTCCTTCTGGAGCGGTATTATTTGGGATGAAAGTACAGCACTGATCTCCAAACATAACACATACTCCTCCTTTGTCTGCCAATAACCAATTAAGCGCTTGTCTATTTTGCCATGTCATTTTACTTGTTTCACGTAACTGTTCTCCTAATGCAGATAATGCATCATCGGTATAATTAATAAATCTCTGCTGATTATAGTAAATATAATTGATCCATTCCAAATTTTTGTTTTGCGTGATCCAAATGAATATTGATTCAAACCCTGATTTAACTTCATCTCTAGCTTTAAATTCATTAGGTATACCTCTTGGTTGACCTATTGAATCCAATTCTATATTAGGATCTGGTTGATAAGCTCTCTTAGTTCTTTTTTTGTCTTCCTTTACATTTGGTTCTGGTTCCCATTGTGCAATAGTAACTTCTTGAATTAGTCTTACTCTAGCACATATTCCTTTCCATTTTAGTGGTAAGGAGGCTAGCAGTCGTTTTTTCCCACAAGCCCAAAAGAAATCTGCTACTACTATTGTTTGGTCTTCATACAGCTCTATTGATGGTAATGCTATAGTTTGGTTTTTACATTCTTCTTCTGGATTTATTTTTTTTCCTTTCCTTGTTCCTAGTGCTTGAAATTCTGGAGCTCTTACCGGTATTTTTGAATCCCATGCATTTGTTTTATCTAGGTTCCATATTGTACCGCACTTTCCTTTAAATTCTCCTAAATTATGAGTTCCTGTAGATTTATTAAAACACTCATATTCTTGGCTGTAGTCTATACTGTACCATTTTGGGATTTCTACTTTTCCTTTTTCTATTTTAATATTTGCATTTACGTCCCAATATTGACACCAGGTTCCCCAATGTGGTGTACTAAATTGTTCATGAAATACAGAATTTCCTGAAAAGGCTAGGCACTCAGCTGAGCAGTAAGATTTACATGACAAAAGTGACTATTAAACTCAGCACATTTTACGTAGTCATGTGGATTTGGAACTACTATCACCTTATTCAAGGGGGATTTGGAGCACATTATGCAATTGCTCATACCTATTTCTCTGGCTGTATACGACGCCCAGTTATACCAATCATTATTTTGTGCTGTCTCCCATAATATATCTTCTTCACTAGCCCCTTCAATTTTATCATCTTCAACATTTCTACGTTGCTTTGATATCTTTTGGTGTTCAATCAATTCTTGTTCTGCTGAGGTTATTGTTGTTTTGTCACTAGGTCTATTTGAGGGCTGAGAAGTCAATTGTAGGGTAGTCTGGGTGGTGTTGTCTAATATTTGAACTTGAAAGGAGGTTTGGGTGCTGATGCTGGTAGCTTGAGATTGCAGTATCAGATACAGTAAGCATGTGAGGATCATTATCAGGCAGATTATCGGACTCATTCCTTTCAGTTTGTTGCTTTTTACTGCTGTGCTCACCCACTCGTTGTTCTGAGCTTTCAATATTTTGCACCCTTTCGTCCTGTTCCTCCGTTTCACGTGCTGTATTTTCTCTTTCCTGTCTTTGTCTGGGAATTCTTGTGCAGTGGTTCAGATGGTACCAGGTGGTCTTTCCTTCCACCTGGACTGCTGTTGGTGTAGCCGTCACTACTTTGTAGGGACCTTCTCTCCTAGGCTCATTCCACTTTCTCCTGAATACCCTCAGGTACACTAGATCACCTGGAACCACTGGACAAGGTGTCTCTGTCTCCTCACTGGGCTGCTTTCTCGATTCCTGTAAATATATAGCTTTATGTATTGCAGTTAGTTTCTTCATATATGATCGTAATTCCATTTGCAATTGTTCCAATGGAGGTCCTTTATAGGGACCTCTGCAATACGGCACAGGCATGGGTCGACCCGTAAGCATCTCATGCGGTGTTAGATGTGTAATTCTATTGGTTTGCATGCGATAGCTCATTAGTGCAATTGGTAAAGCATCAACCCAATTAAGCTTAGTACTTTCACATATTTTGTTAATTTTGGCCTTGAGAGTACCGTTAATCTTTTCAACTATTCCTTGCGATTGCGGTTTATAGACACAACCTAATCTCTGTTTTATTCTCAATTGCTGCAGTACTTGTTTTACAGTCTTTTGAACAAATGCTGACCCATTATCAGAACTTATTTCTGATGGTATCCCAAATCTAGGGATTACTTCTCTTGTCAAAAATTTAATCACTGTTCCTGACCCCTCATCTGCTGCCTCTACCCATCTACTAAATCTATCTATTATCACAAGCATGTACCTTTTGCCTTGTACTCGCTTTATCATATCCACATAATCCATAACCAAGTGTCTGAATGGTCCTTCTGGTACTGGTATGTGGCCTATTGGTGTCGCTGTTCCTTTCCTTACATTATATTTGGCACAAATTTCACATGTGGACAGAAAATCGTCAACCATTGCATACAAATATGGGGACCAATACCCCTGTTTTTTAATTTTCCTAATTACTTCCCCTCTCGCGCAGTGATCAAATCCATGCGCATCTGCAATGAGAATATTTAAAAACGCTGTTGGTGCAACAATCTGTCCCTCATGTGAACGCCAAATATCTTGTGCATCTTTTTTGGCCCCTCTCTGATACCACATAGAGTGTTCATAAGGGCCTGCTTCTGTTTGAATTCGAGCGATATCATCCAATGTCGGCTGTGGTTCTATCAGAACCACCGGATTTAATATTGCTACTTGACACCCTGATGCTTTTTTGGCTTCCAAATCTGCTATGTTGTTACCTTTAATGACAAAGTCATTTCCTTTTTTATGTGCTTGACACTTGATGACTGCCAATCGTGTTGGTAGCATCATAGCAGAAATTAATTGACCTATTTGTTCTGCATGCTGGATGGGAGTTCCATCACTCTTTTTGAAACCTCTCTGTTTCCATACTGCTCCAAACAGATGACACACTCCATGAGCATATGCTGAATCCGTAAAAATATTTGCGGTTTGTCCCTTTGCCAATTGACATGCAGTCGTAAGAGCTTTTAATTCTGCTAATTGAGCAGAACAAGGCTGTATACAATGTTGAGATATTACGGGTACAAATTCATCCTTGTCTTTTCTTACCACTGAATATCCTGTATGAGTCCCCAGATAATCTTTAAAACTAGAACCATCTACAAAGTAAATTATTTCTACTTCAGGTATTGGTGTTGATTCAAGATCTGGTCTCAATCTGGTGAATGCCAATGAATTGGCTACACAATCATGTGGTTCACCTTCATAATCCAGAGGAATTAATTCAGCTGGATTCACTGTATCACATCGTTTAATGGTAACATCTGGGTATGTAAGCAATGATGAATATGCTAGAATACGAGCTTGAGTTAATACAAATTTGCCTTGTTCTATTAATTCCACAATTTTATGGTGCGCATAAATAGTTATTGGGTATCCCATAGTTATTGTAGATGCTTTATCATAAGCATAATATACTGCTGCAAGACCTTGTTGGTAGCAAGGTGGGTAGCCTTGTGCTACGTTGTCTAGCTTGGTGCTATAATAAGCTATGGGCTGTTTCTTTCTGCCATGGCAAGTTTCCTGCATCAGAACAGCTGATGCATAGCCATCAGTTCTATTTGCTACATATAAGTAAAATTGTCTAGTGTAATCAGGGTTTCCGATTACAGGTGCCCTTTGCAATTCCTTTTTAACAGATTCAAATGCTATCATTGCATCAGTAGTCCATTTTAATGGATTACTTAAATTTTGTACTCCTGCTTGTTTCATGATTTCCCTCAGTGGAGCTGTTTTTATTGCATAATCTTCTATCCAATCTGCACTGAAGCCAGTCATTCCTAGAAAGGTCATCATTTGTTTTACTGTTTGTGGCAATGGTGCTTTACTTATGCCTTCTAAGTGATTTGGAGCTATTGCTTTTGTCCCATATGAAATCATTCTTCCAAGATATTCAACCTGTGGCTGACAATATTGTAGTTTATTTTTGGATGCTTTGTGACCTCCGTGGGCTAATTTTGTAAGCACTTTTATAGAATCCTTGTGACACTGTTCTCGTGTTGTTGAACAAATCATCAAATCATCTACATATTGCAGCAAAGTGCTGTCTATTACAAGGTCCTCTAAATCAGCCTTATGGTCCTTCAATTGTGTCTTTTATGCCCGCTTCTGCTTCAGGCCTTAAAGGGTATTGTAATTTACGAGGCATGCGTGCACCTGGCTTAAGTTGTATTGTTATTGGACTCGCTGATTTAACCAATCCCACATCAGTGTCATGTTGAGACCATAACTCGGTTGGTACTTGTTGCTCAGTTTCCTTAAATAATTCATTATCAATAGTCTCTGTTGATTTGGATTTTGTTATCATTTGTTTTTGCATTTTTTGATTAATGATGATTTCTTGAGGAGACCCCATTAATTTTGATGTATACAAAATTTTAATGAAATTTTGTCATCTGAATGAAAAATTAGCGGATTTATTGTTGGCTCCCACTGGCATTGTTCTGCTTTTTTCATCATTGGTCCTAAATCTTTTGTCTCCCAATTACTTCCTACATATAAGGATATATGTGGCACAGAATTAGGTACATTAAACCAATCTTTTACAACTTCAGTTTGTAATATACTCATTGCTGCTCCCTGTTTTCCTATTATGATATCTTTCACATTCAGTTCAATTTTTTGACTGTTAGTTTTTTCCTGCCATAGTTTTTCTAATTTTTCATCTCTCTTTGGGTCATATATCATAGTACAATGAAATTCAGATTTTGGTACTTGTGCTTCAAAAATCTGTGCTTCAATGAACTTTCCCCATGTGTTAATTATTTGTCTTACCTCATTTTTTATTTGTCCTATCCAGTATACGTTTGCTTTTGGTTCAGAGATCATCATTTGAGTTTTTATTCCTTTCAGGTCTATATATACTCCTTCTGAAGAACACCAAATTTGAAGCCCTAATTTACATAATGCATCTCTTCCTAGCAAATTAACAGGAGTTTGATTTGATACAAGGACAGGTAGTGTCACACTTTTATTTTCAGTTTGTAAACAAACTGGAGCGGTCATAGGAATTAGTTGCATTTGTCCCGAGAATCCTATTGTCTTGGCAAATTTTCCAGACAAGGGGAGATGTGAGGCATAATTTGAATTTACACATGTATAAACTGCTCCAGTATCTATTAACATGGGTGTTGTTTTACCTTCTATATTGATTTTTAGCATTGGCTCTTGATCAGCATTGGTTGTTAAAATTGGCAGCTGATTCTCCCCTATAGGATTCTCTGGGCACCCCTAATATCCCTGATTTGGACCTCCCCAAGGGTTTACTGGGCCTTGACATGGACCCCGAAAAGGCTGTTGCCATCTCTCCCCCCTCCCACTCCCCGGTGACTGTTGCCATGGATTGACGGGGCAGTTGGCTTTATCATGTCCAAGCTGTCCACACCCCCAGCACACTCCTGGAGAATTTTTATTTGGCTTGCCTTTTCCTCTTTGTCCCCCTTGTGGTGGAGCACTTTTCCATCCCATTGGCCGCTGCTGTTGAGCATAAACATTGACAGTGGGTACAGGAATCTGGTGTGTATTTTGAGGTATTGGTAGAGGTGGGGGCTGCTGCATAGCTGACTGTGGAGCACTCATAGGACACATCACTGTCATTTGTTCTGACTCTTCTCTTTTTACAGTAGCTTGAATCTTTTTCTTATTATTGCTTGTCAGCTGTTAGATCTGTAACTGAGTCAGTTTTCTCTGTAGCTCGTTTTCTTGAATTTTTATTCTCTGTTCATTTTTCCTGTATTGTTCTACAGAATGGGTCACATGGTCACAAAACTCTTTGTGTGTTTTAGAGTTCAAACCGACTACATCTTCTAGTTTGCTTTTTACAGTTTGTGGCATAGCATCTACCACAGCATTTCTGAACAATGTAGCCATTAATGGGTCTCCTTCTGGATTCCCCTCAGTCTCTTGTTTCCATCTTTTTAATTGTCTCTGTATATATGCAATTGGGCTTTCTGTATCTCCCAGTTGATCCCCTTTTAATGCTTTAGGGTCTATTCTGGTTGGATACTCATCACGCAGTGCTTGCCATACTGCTGGACGGTATGCATCAAAAACAGTCCCATCCATGTAATATGAATCAACAGCTCTGTTTAAATCAGACGCTTGAAGGATTTCTTCCATTTTTGATCCACCTAATATTTTTGCCAGAAGTGCTTTAATGTCCCCCACAGATAACAGTTTGCCCATTGTTTCTTCTTCAAACACTTTGATCCACTTTCCAGCCCCCTCATGAATGTTCGGGAGGCGAGTGACTAAGCCCTCAAGGTCCTGTGAGGCCCAGGGCACATATTGACCCTCTGTACCCTTAATTAGAATTGGGAGTTGTTTTGCCAGAGATCTCAGCCTTCCTTTTTCTCTTCCCTGTGTCCACCTTTCCTTGTCAAATGACAACTCCTGTTCACTTCCAATATTTAAACTGTCCAATAGTCTACTTCTATTTTTGACTAATTTGTCTGTATCATCTATTAATTTTTCTGTTTCTTGAATTGTTTGATCTATCTTATCATCAAGCATTTGTGCTATTATCTCAATCTCTTCTTCTACTTTATCTATTTTTTTCTCCTCATATTGTGTTTTTATTTTTTCTAATGCTTTCCGCGCCTCTTTATAGCAATCTAAGGGCAAGCTTTTCTTGAACGTTTTATTTTGAGTCATTTTTTGTCTCACATCTGGTCCTGTTTGTTTGTCTTTATCTAATTCCACTTGTCCCTTCATTTTCATTTCTCCTATAACTTCTACCAGTCCCTTTAGCATTGGGAACTGACCTTCTAGTTTATTTGAAGGTGGTTTGAGAAAGATTTCCTCTTTTTTCTTTGTTTCCTTGTCTGTCTCTTTAATTATTTTCCTTGCCTGCTTAATATTTTTCAATAATTCTTCTCCCTCTTGTTTGAACAATGCCAGCACTGCCTGTTCTTTTTCCCGTTTTTCTTCTCTAGTTTTTCTTTTAAGGTTCTTATTCTTTATTCTATAATTTTTTATCAAAGTTTACATTTCTTCGCATAATGAAACATCAAATGTTCCTTCCTTAGGCCATTTTGTTATCATATCTTGAGTTCTCTTTTGCCATTTATTTGACATTTTATCAATTAATTCCTTACACAATGGGTATTTTAGCCCCAGCATTTCTACTGGAGAGGCCATAATTCTCCTCTAATCAATTATTATTTTATAAAGTAATTACTTTTGGTTTGAAACACTCTTTGTTTTTCTAGTTTCAAATGTTATTTTGCAAAGGCATTCAAAATATTATGCAATGAAATTTTCTTTCTCTTTCCTATAGCTTGTATTTGAATGTTTATTCAGCTTTTCTCTATTTCTTTAATTACTTTATACTTGAATATTGCCAATCATCAATAAAAGCAACTTCTTTATTTTAGACTATAGTATTTTCCTATTATTGTCTTTTATACTTTGCATATACAGAATAAATAATTATTTTAGCACCAGTCGTTTGGATATCTCATATATTATTCTATTTTGCAAAGCTAGGTTTCTAAATTGGTGTTTCTCACATTCACAGTATTGCAACATTCAAATCATTCACAATAGTCCTTTATTATTGAATGGGGACAATTTTTATTCTTTCACACTTGTTCCTGAGGCTTATTACTTTATCCTCAGGACTCATACATACACTCCTTATCTCTTCTCAAGTGAACAATTTCACCTCACCACCAGACTGCAGTCTGTGACGGTCAGCAAGGGATCAAAGTTCACAAGGAGCAGAGCTTATTTTTAACCACTGACACCCAGAGCTCATCCTCACACACACACATACACACAAGTTAGTCTTTTCTCCACTCCCTGTCAGTTCTACTCACTGAAAAAAAAAAACTTTAAACTATAGCTGATACTAAGCTGATACACTTCCCAAGACAAGTGAAAAACAACTTCAAAACTATCATTGACCTCTGCGATTCACTTCCTCCAACACAACAGAGTCATATACTAGTCCTTGTTAACCTATAACAAGGTGGTAACTATAAGCTAAACTTTTTCTGCAATATTCACCATCCTTCAAGGCCCTCTTGGCAAAAATCCACAGAAAACTTACCCAGTCCCTAGTTAACCTATAACAAGGCGGTAACAATAATCCAAACTTAATCTGTGCACATACAATTAACTTATTATCCTCAAGGCCCTCTTAATAAGTAACACAGAGCTATGGTAACCTTTACCAGTATACTTAACGATACCAATTATCATTAATTAAAATGTACAAAAACCTGATAACCTTTACCAGTATACTTAATGATAGCCCTTATCATTAATTCAAATGTACAAAAACCTGATAACCTTTACCAGTATACCTAATGATAGCCCTTATCATTAATTCAAATTTACAAAAACCTGATAACCTTTACCAGTATACTTAATCTTTTACGTACGTATAATAAAACCTTTAGCGCCAAATTGATACCAATATTCATACAACCTGCATCAGATTATATAAACACTGGCAAACGAGAGTTCCGTTTTTACAATTTATCTTATATCCCCAAGGCCTTCTTATTAGACATCACACTGCATGCAATTATTTCGAAATCAGAGACCTCTGTTTAAAATATGTAGTTCTTTAATTTTGGAGAAGCTTTTTTTAAGTGTCTCACCGTAAAGGGCAAATATCCGGGCGAACCACACAAACTATAAGCAAAAATTGCTTACCTTGTGGCCACTTTTTGTTTGTGTCGCTCGTCCAGCGAAGCCCACCACGGTTCGTCACCAGCCCCTACGGATGTCCTGCCGGGGTCGCCAAATGTTGTGGTTTTCAGTCTTTGTAGAAATAACTTCAGAGATCTTGGATTTCAGAAATAACAGACTTCATTTTCCAACAAATAAAGCCTAACGTTCTCTGCAGAAGACACGCTCCCGAGGTCTTTCTCATTCTACCTTATATACCAAGCCTTTCGACCAAGATGGTCACAAACCTATAGATTATTTGTGGTGAAGGTCTTTTCCCACGTGACTTCTTAGAATAGAATTTTCTGCAGCAAACAACATTCCAGGCCTCTCAAAAATCACTCACAGAGGTAATTCAAAGTCACACAGAGAGAGTCACACAGAGAGTAAAAGAAATTCAAAGTCACACAGAGAGGAAATAATTGTGTATAAATATATAGCTAAATTACTTATTTTCTAACTAATAAAATCTTCAACAGTACCCAGAAGACAATGATCTAGACCAACAAATCAATGAAGAATGGAAAAATTGCGACAGGGCAAGTTCAGTAGTATTTGTTTTTCTTTGAAAACTTTGTTAGCGCTCCTGTGAAAGAATGTGACTGTAGTATCCTGGGTACTAGTAAAGGAAGACGGACAACGAGGTAGCGTTTATCTATAGTTTTTACTGAACACTTGGATGAGCCACGCATGAACATGACAGGCTACAAAAACACTATTAACCCAGCCCCGCCCTGTGCTACTCACTACATTGTTTTAGCTGAACTAATACTTCCACCTAAGGGACAATCCAAATATGACAAATATAACCTTCCCCATCTACAACATTCCTCCCCCATAAGCTATTGCCTTCTTCCTGGAAACTAACATCTCATCAGAATACACTTCTCGTGAAAAACATACATCTCCATGCACAACTTCAATGAAACATGTGTCAGTCATTTCTATTAAATTCTGGAACTGCGTAACAATCAACACCAAAGTTCAAGGCACATATATAATATATCATAATCCTTCAAATAACTTGGCTTTGACACAGATCTCAATGACAGTCGGGCCGGTGCAGTCAAAGATTGTGACTGCATTGGAGTACCTGGAGGTTGCATGTCCATCACTGATGGTTTGACCTTTTCTGAAGCAGGTTTTGCCACACCCAGAGAGTTTGCTTCTGGAACACAGCAGTTTCCCTCAGAAATGGAACTCTCTGACGCTGCCGCGGGAGGTTCAGACAGCCCCAGGGGTTCCATGATCTTTTGAACTGGCCAATATCTGGTCGACGTGTCTGCGCACAATGTTACCATCTCCTAGCATGGCCTTGTAGGAAACAGGACCTGTTATCTTGGTAATGAACCCGGGGATCCACTTAGGTCCATCGGTGAAATTCCTTGTGATCACTGCGTCTCCCTCCTGGAAACTTCTCCTTCAAATTTGCTTGTCATGATGTTTCTTTTGAATGCTCTGTTTCCGTTCCACCTTCATTCTGTGGTCTGTATAAATTTGGTCTAATGTTGATCTCAACTTCCTGCCTTGTAACACTTCAGCAGGCGACAGCCCAGTGGTGGACTGTGGTGTAATGCGGTAACTAAATAGCACTCTTGACACTTTAGTGGTCAGGCTACCATTACGTGCCTTCTTCATCATTGACTTGAATGTCTGGACTGCGCGCTCAGCACAACCATTGGAGGAAGCATGATAGGGAGCAGAAGTGATGTGTTCGATCCCATTTTTCTGCAGGATTCTCTGAATTCGGCACTAACAAAACATGAGCCGTTATCGGATACAATTGGTATTCCTTGATTGCTAAAACTCTTCTTTAGACATTCAATCGTGATGGCTGAAGTTGCGGTCGCTACACAGGGTAAACATCCGTCCATTTGGAATGCGCGTCCATCAGGATCAAAAACATGTGTAGGAGCCATTTGTGTTTAGGTTAATCTAAATTGTTGTGCTATTGGAGCACTGGTATGTTTTGTTAGATTTAGGATCTTTTATTTTGTAGGGACTTTTATTTTGACAGTTGGTGAGAATGTTTGAATATAAAGATGGCCGCCTCTCACTTTTTCAAACACAAGAAAAAGAACAAGGAAGCTGTTGGAACGTTTTAAGCATACAGTTATTTACATCGCTATTGAATCGCTATTGAACTATTTGGACATTATTTTTGATATTAAGTTGTGCCTTTTAACCACCATTCTTCAATCACTTACCAATCGTTTGTTGGATTACTGGAGTCCATGCTTTGTCTGCTACTACCAACCTACTTGCCTGCCTTGCTCTGCTTACCAACCTATTTCCCTACCTACTGGAATTTCCATCTCATCCACCGCAAAAAAGTTACAATTCAAGTTTCTCTGTGTTGGATAGATTGTCAAAGAGGTTAAGCAATACGTCCCAGCTAAGAGTGGTCCGCCAAAACAGTAGTAAAGAACTTTGCAATCGTTTACGCTGCTTCACAATCAAATTGTTTGGAACCTATGGAAGCATTTGTTTGACTGTTATTGAAGCGTAAAGGTTTTTTTTTTTTTTTTTTTTATACTTTGGAGTTGACGAAGTTTTGGAGCTTTTGAGAATTTATCTTTTCAAGTTCACTATTGGAGTGCATCCTTGGTTGTTACTGGATTTGCTACTGGAGCGGATCATGAATTTTGTACATGCACATATAAGCTTAAATGAAGACAGAAGAGAATGAACTGAGTTGAAGTTAATTGTGCTGTGTTTAATTTTTTAAAAAGGGAAAAGAAAATAACTTTTCTGTTGTTCTCAAAAAATCTAAAATATGGCTGATGGCAAAATTAAAGAGCTTTGTGCAACGCGCAGAGGAAAACTTGGCGTGTGTACACGTAAAATGAATGAATTAAGGGAATTATTAAAAGGTGGAGATATTGAAGCCGTAGACACAGGCATTGAACAGCTTCATGTGGCATTGGACGAATTTAAAGATGTGCATCAATCTGTGCAAGTGATGTATGAGGAAGAGGAAAGGAAAAGTGACAATGATGAGTGGTACCAACCAAAGATGCAAGCTTTTGAAACATTCTTGAATGAGGTAGAAATGTGGAAGAGTGCTCAAAGCTATGAATCCCAAACTGTGGTGTCTCATCTGGACAGTATATCCATTGTGGCTGCCCGTGCCAGTAAAGTAGAATCTTCACGTTCTGGTGCAAGTGTTGCCTCAAAATCTTCGTCAGTGTCTTCCGCACGTTTAAAGGCTGAAGCTGAAAGGGCAGCTCTTTTGCAACATACTGAAGGACTGAAGAAAAAACACGCCTTGGAAATGGAAAGAATTAAACTGCAAAATGCAATGGAAAAGGTTGACCTTGAAACAGAATTGGCTGCAGCTAATGCAAAGGTGCAAGTGTTACAGAGCATTGATGCTGAATCTATGAACTCTAGACTCATGTCGACAGAAGTTTCAAAATTGCCAGGAGATGGCATGAATGCGTATCTGGAGAGCAAATATGACAGTATCAAGGAACATGTTCATCCAGAACCCTCACCAGTGGAATATGCCAGAATCTCTGCTGTTCCCAAAACACCATTGCAAAAGGTTTTAACACAGGATACAAGAGTCAAGAGGTCACAAAGGCCTGTCCAGACCTTACAATCAAATCTGACCAGTCAAGCAGCTGCAGTCACTTCCTTTCCACATGCACCCTTAAGTTCAGATACCAGCAACCTGGGTTCTGGTATCTTCCATTAAACCTGAGGCTTCTAATCTCCAAGGTGCCGTACAAAGTGAAAGAAAAATGGAGATCATATGCTTTTGACATCAGGGAACGAACAGGAGCAAGAGCTGAGTTTGCTGATCTTGTCCTCTTCCTGGAAAGGCAGGCCAGGATTTTACAAGACCCAGTTTTTGGTAACCTCCAAGACGGCTCCTCAAACAGAAGGTCACCAAAAACAGCTGCTATCAGTAGCAAGCCAATGAGTTCCATGCAGAAGAGCAGAGGGAGCAGTTTCGCCACAACAGTAGCAGTTGCACCAAAGAACAACACAGAGAGCACAATGCAAGTACTCAATGTGCCCAAAAACAGTTCATCAAAACTTTGTCCTGCCTGTAATGGTGAGCATGAGATTGTCATGTCAAGAGCTGATGAAGAAGTCTCACAACGCACGAGTTGAGCTGCTAAAGGCTAAAGGTGTCTGCTTTGGTTGTCTTGCTAAAGGACACATGAGTATGACCTGCAAAAGTAGACAAACCTGTTCAATTTGTTCAAAATTACATCCCACTATCTTGCATATACCTCAAAATGTAACAGGAGAGCAGAGTAATGCAGGTCCTTCAGACAAAAAGGCAGTGAGCAGCGGGTTGGTTTCACTGAAAACTGAGGTACTTGATTGTAGTGATAAACATTGTACACTTGCAATAATACCAGTTCAAGTCAAAATGAGTAATTCAAATCATGTAGTGCAGACATATGCTTTCCTTGACCCAGGGAGTTCGGCAACATTTTGCACAGAACAACTTAGGAGGAACTTGAATGCTAATGGGAAACATCAACAAATACTTCTGCACACTATGGGGCAAAAGAAATCTGTTAACAGCATGGTAGTCAAGGGCCTGGAAGTGTGCAGCCTGGACGGAAAGGAATTCATACAATTACCTGAAGTTTACACTCAACAGGAAATTCCAGTCAACAGGGAACACATCCCCAGACGAGAAGATATACGAAAATGGCCTTATCTTCAAGATGTTGATATTCCCAACATTAATGCTGGGATAGACCTTCTGATTGGGATTAATGCACCCAAATTGATGGAACCGTGGAGAATTATCAATAGCCAAGGAAATGGACCCTTTGCTGTTAAAACACTGCTAGGCTGGGCAGTGAATGGACTTCTCCACACTGAGGATGCACGCATCAGCAAGCAAGGTCAGAAATATGTTCATGCACATCGGATTTCCGTTGATAACCTGAGTGAACTTTTGATTCAGCAATACAACCATGATTTCCCAGAAAAGAGTTTTGAGGAAAAGAAACAAATGTCGGTGGAAGACCACAAATTCATGCAGATAATGGACAGCTCTGTTGAAATAGTGGCTGGACATTATCAATTGCCTTTGCAATTCAAGAAGGATAATCCTATGATGCCAAACAACCGTCATATGGCAGAGCAACGAGCATTGTCTTTAAAAAGAAAGTTTCAAAAGAATGATGACTTTCATAAGGAATATGGGGCATTTATGGAAACGGTCCTATCATGCGGACATGCTGAACTTGTACCCCAAGACCAGTTGATGCAGGAAAATGGAAAAGTGTGGTATATTCCACACCATGGTGTGTTTCACCCAAAGAAGGGGAGCTTGCGTGTGGTATTTGACTGCTCTGCATCTTATCAGGGTGCCTCACTGAACACTGAACTCATTCAAGGTCCCAATCTTACTAACAGCTTAATTGGGGTCTTAGTCCGTTTTCGTCTGGACAACATCGCTATCATGGCTGATGTAGAGAAAATGTACTATCAAGTAAAGGTCCCATCTCATCATGTGAACTTCTTGCGCTTCCTTTGGTGGCCAGATGGGGACGTTAGTCAGGCACTGAAAGAGTACAGGATGATCGTACATCTTTTTGGCGCAACATCATCAGCTAGCTGTGCAATTAATGCGTTAAAGAGGACAGCGGAGGATAACGAAGGGTGCTTCTCGGCTGATGCAACTAGCGCAGTCAAAAACAACTTCTATGTGGATGATTTGCTGAAGGCTGTGGACACAGAGGGCAATGCCATTAGACTTTGTAAAGAGCTGAAATTACTCTGTGCAACTGGAGGCTTTAGGTTGACCAAATGGGTTAGCAACAACAGAGCTGTCTTGGACTCCATTCCAGAGCCTGAGAGGGCCAAGAACCAAAATAATCTCGACCATGACATAGAAGATTTGCCAGTTGAAAGAACTCTCGGGGTGCAATGGTGTGTTAAGGAAGACACCTTCACATTCCAGGTGACCATAAAGGAGCGTCCATGCACCAGACGTGGGATTCTTTCCATGGTCAGTTCTATATATGCCCCTCTTGGATTCCTTGCACCTCTCACCTTTCCGGCAAAACACATCTTGCAAGAGTTACGCAAGCAGAACATTGGATGGGATGAAGAATTGCCAGAGGTCCACGCTCAAGCCTGGAAGCAATGGTGGAAAGATCTTCCAAAAGTAAGGGAGTTCAAGGTCAACCAATGTCTTATACCAAACAACTTTGGAGATGTCAAAACAGCACAGATGCACCACTTCTATGATGCGAGTGACCTTGGGTATGGAACAGTTACCTATCTTAGGCTGATGAGCAGCAACAAGGTCCACGTCACCTTTATAATGGGAAAGGCCCGAGTTGCTCCCTTAAAACTGATGACCACACCACGAATGGAGCTCACTGCTGCAGTTTTGGCCGTACGAATGGACAAGATGCTATCTGAGGAGTTGCATATGGAATTGGAAAGGTCTCTGTTTTGGACAGATAGCATGACTGTTCTTAGGTACATCCGGAATGAAAGCAGAAGATTCCTAACCTTCGTGGCAAACCGTGTTAATGTCATCAGAAGTGCGACAGATGTATCCCAATGGAAGTATATAGGCTCAAAACTCAATCCTGCTGATTACGCCTCCCGGGGACTACATGTTAACACATTCTTGAAAAGAACAACATGGATCAATGGCCCAGACTTTCTGAAGGAACCACCTCATTGCTGGCCTGCGCTTCCATCTGAACCCATTCTCTCTCAAGATGACCCTGAATTAAGAAAAGGAGTTGTCACTGCCAATGTTGCTGTGAAGGAAAGCTGTGACGCCACTACTTACCTCATGAATTATTTCTCAACTTGGATTAGCCTCAAGAAAGCTGTGGCATGGTTCCTGAGGTTCAAGTCTGTTCTGTTGAAATTACTTAAGAATGGCAAGAAAAATCTAAGTAGACATATCATGACCACAAGAAAAGGAAAACATGAAAAGACAGGTCCATATGTTCTATCAATCAGTGATCTAGAGGATGCTGAGGTCGCAATCTTACAATTTTGCCAAAGGCAGGGATTCCCACAAGAAATAGCCTGTTTGCAGTAAGTCATGCAAAATGTAAACAGAAACAGCTCCATCTACAGGTTAGATCCTCTTCTGGCCAATGGCATCTTACGGGTTGGTGGACGTCTGAGTAAAATGGCAATGCCCACTGAGCAGAAACACCCTGCTATTCTCCCTAAGGACCATCACGTTTCCAAACTCTTACTTCAGCACATCCATGAAGAAGTTGGGCACGGTGGAAGAAATGTCATGCTCTCCAAACTCAGACAAATATATTGGATTCCTTGCGCCAACACTCTGGCCAGAAAAGTAGTTTATGAATGCACCAGGTGTAGAAGAGTTAAGCTGAGTGCAGGTGAACAGAAAATGGCAGATTTGCCAGTTGACAGGTTGACCCCTGACCTTCCACCCTTCACGCATGTAGGGGTTGATTATTTTGGGCCATTAGAGGTAAAACGAGGCCGCAGCATTGTAAAACGGTACGGCGTGATTTTCACATGTCTTACCAGCCATGCTATACACTTGGAAGTTGCACATTCACTTGATACTGACTCTTGCATTCATGCATTCAGACGTTTCATTGCCAGAAGAGGGCCAGTGTCTGAGTTGCGGTCAGAAAATGGAACAAACTTTGTTGCAACTGAAAAGGAACTAAAGGAGTCGTTGAAATCTTGGAACATGCAACAAATTGAAAAAAAGTCTGCGCCAAAAGGGGGTAAAATGGACATTCAACCCTCCCCATGGTGCCCATTGTAGGGGGATATGGGAGAGGTTGATTCGCATGATCAAAACGACGTTACGGTCAGTCACCAGCCAGCAATATCTGGATGATGAAGGCCTTCAGACAGTAATGTGAGGTTGAGTCCATTCTCAATAGCCGTCCACTCACGACTGTTTCTGATAACCCAAGTGACTTGGAGCCGTTAACGCCTAATCATATACTGCAGCTTAAGGTGCATCCTGTTCTACCTCCAGGTTTGTTCGTAAAGGAAGATCTTTACACCAGACATTGTTGGAGACAGATCCAGTACATTGCCGACTTATTTTGGAAACACTGGGTCCGAGAGTACCTTCCTCTTCTACAAACACGGCAAAAATGGTCTCGTGTCAGACGCAACTTCTGTCCAGGAGACGTTGTGCTAGTAGCCGATAGCACGGCGCCAAGAGGATCATGGATGTTGGCTAGTGTCACTGAAGCCTTTCCTGACTCGAAAGGCTTGGTCCGCAGTGTACGGCTTCAAACTAAAACAAGCCAGCTTGAAAGACCTATCAGTAAGATCTGCTTGCTAGTAGAAGGCCAGAGTGAGACTTAAATGAACTTGCGCACGTGCATACACAGTCATACAGATGCATACACTGAATCTTTGCACCTATTTATTCTTGTGAATAATGCATAATGAGTTTAAGGAAATAATATATAGCTCCTTGGAAAATTACATTTAGTTAGTTATAGCTTGCCTTCTGCCATAGCTATAAGGGGCCAGCTATGTAGGAGCCATTTGTGTTTAGGTTAATCTAAATTGTTGTGCTATTGGGGCACTGGTATGTTTTGTTAGATTTAGGATCTTTTATTTTGTAGGGACTTTTATTTTGGCAGTTGGTGAGAATGTTTGAATATAAAGATGGCCGCCTCTCACTTTTTCAAACACAAGAAAAAGAACAAGGAAGCTGTTGGAACGTTTTAAGCATACAGTTCTTTACATCGCTATTGAATCGCTATTGAACTATTTGGACATTATTTTTGATATTAAGTTGTGCCTTTTAACCACCATTCTTCAATCACTTACCAATCGTTTGTTGGATTACTGGAGTCCATGCTTTGTCTGCTACTACCAACCTACTTGCCTGCCTTGCTCTGCTTACCAACCTATTTCCCTACCTACTGGAATTTCCATCTCATCCACCGCAAAAAAAGGTACAATTCAAGTTTCTCTGTGTTGGATAGCTTGTCAAAGAGGTTTAGCAATACGTCCCGAAAAAGTCAATGTGTAACCTTTGCCATGGTTTGCTCTACCACTCCCAGAGATGAAGCGGTGCTGGGGCTGGCGAGTTACGGTGTTCTTGGCATGCAACACATCTGTTAACAACAGCTTCAATGTCTGCATCTAACTTTGGCCACAAGAAGTAGCTTTGCACTAATGCCTTCATTCTAGTGATACCGATGTGACCGTGATGTAGCTGCTGTATCAAGGCGTCCCGCCCTGGCGGCGGCACCACTACATGTGAGCCCCACAGTACACATCCATCTTGCACACTTAACCCGTAATTGAAAAACGAAAAATGAAAGGTTGTTAGGCTATTTTTAAAGCGCAAAGTTGAGCACCAAAATTTGAATTTGAACTGTAGGCCCTACACACCAAATGCTGCGCAAAAAATAAAAAATATTGACGTATTTTCAGATTTTTGTTTATGACAAATATATATTTGAAATATTCACAAATTAATATTGAAAAAAAATTGATTTTACTGGTTTTCTACGGCCAAATTAGAACCTGGAAATTATGTTTGAATTTGTTCGTTTAAAAGTGGACATTTCAAGCTTTATAAAGGTAGGCTATATTTTGTTTCCGTTCATTTTTGAGGCGCGCTCCAGTTCACGGAGATCATGAAAGCGCGCCTGATTGTTTAATTTTATTTTACAAAAGCACAAAGTTGTCTTCTTATTGTGAGTTTACACAAATAAAATTGTGTATTTTTATACATTTATGTTTACACATAATGATTTCCATTACACGAGAGTAGATGTTAAAACTTCATGCTGATTTGTACTCCGCTTTCGCCAAGATAAGCACCAACTAAGACGTAGCTTTACAGTAACCTATGCTTCTCCATCCATTTACGCTTCTTTCCATCTGGTAACGTGAATCTCCTTCTGTCTGGTGTTAATAGCTGCAGTGTATTTGCGTGTCAGCACCCACAACGGCTGCAACCACAGTGCGGTCCCCCCATAACAACCCTCTGGATTGAGGGGAGTAGGGAACATCTCTAGGGTCTTCAAGTGGGCACCTTCTGTCCTCAGTGTTTCATCGACTAGCCCACAACACCTCAAGAGGGCTCGATAGTGACTCTGGCGTCCCAGAGTCACCCCCCTCCGTCCCCCACTCAACTCAGCCCAGCTTACTGGCCTCTACTTCCCTCTTGCTGCTAAGACCTAACCACAATCTCACAATCCCTCCGCAACCCAACCATACGCGCCAACCCGTTTGACTAAGGCTGTCGAGCCCCACTGGTGCGTTAATATGCAGTTTCAGTGGCGACGGTTCCGTATGGCATACCCCCTACCGCAAAACACAATATCTGCCCAACCACCCGTCATTCACGCAATATACACAGGAACGTAATGACTGTAAATACTATAAAACCTATACAAATAAACCAACAGACTCTTCAAGTTTCAAGAATTCTACGAAACCGTAGCATGGCGGCCTGTACACAGCCAGCTAGAATCTTTCCGTCTCAACCACAGCCAGTTGCTGCTCCTTTCTGCTGCTTCAGATAAGTTCTTTACTGTGCGACGCAACTCTTGGCCACTGAATCCGACGTCTCTGAGGAACCGGGTTGTAGAGTGTGCCACAAAACCTCGAAAACCCACTTCCACTGGATAAACCTGGACTCTCCATCCTCGCTGTTCTGCTTCAGTGGCCAGATGAGCATACCGCAGTTTCTTCCTCTCATATGCCTCATATACCACATCTGGTTCTGCGGTGATGGGAGAACATCATATGTTGACCTGACAAGGAAACTGATCCTACTCTCTTCCATTGACCAAAGGTCTTGCCAGCCCATTTTGCGTTGTTCCACACTCTCCCATCTCATCCACTCTCCCTGCTTGGCCTGGGAAATGGCCTTTATACATCTCATCCTCTCCTCCTGCTTTCGCACCTCGTTGACTACCAGCTTCCTCTTTTGAGCTGGGCCTGCCTTGTGCCATTTAGGAGGAGCTAAACTGAGCCCAAAACCCCCTCTTCCATGCTGTACCTGTCCTACGATATCCCCAATTGGAAGGTCAGCCTTTGCCTCTACTACAGATTTCTTTGCTGACCACTTTCTACCAGTTTTTACCACAGGTGCTGCCTCCCTTACACATTTGTCACGTGACTCTGCTAAAGTCATTTCCAGTCTGACCTTGGCACACTTAAACTCCTCGGTTAAAGCAGAGACTGGCAGCTGCAATACTCCTTTACTATAAAGTCCCACTCTGCTGAGGCAGCGTGGAACTCCCAACCATTTCCTGATGTATGAACTTATTAACGCTTCCAGCTTATCCACTGTTGTCAAAGAAACCTCATACACAGTCAGTGGCCACAGCAACCTTGGCAGTAGACCAAACTGAAAGCACCAGAGTTTCAGTTTGCCTGGTAGAGCACAGCTGTTTATGCTCTTCAACCCTTCCACTGCTTGTCGTCTAACTTCTCCCACTCGAACGGTGTCCTTTAGATCCCCATCGTACCATCTCCCTAGACTCTTCACTGGCTTCTGAGAAACTGTTGGTATTGCCTCACCATTAATGAAGAATATTTTATCTACTACCTTTCCTTTAACTATCAAGATGCTCCTTGATTTAGAGGGCTTAAATTGCATACGTGCCCATTCAATATTATCTGTTAACTTCCCCAATAACCGATTAGTGCAGGCTACCGTTGTAGTCATGGTTGTCATGTCATCCATGTATGCTCTGATTGGTGGTAGTCGCATCCCAGAGGCCTCCTACTACCCATTTTGATGCCCTAATGATTACTTCCATTGCCATGGTAAAAGCCAGTGGAGAAATGCTGCATCCTGCCATTATTCCAACCTCTAAGCATTGCCATGTAGTGCTGAAATAGAGTTGAGAAACTAAATTGCAAATCTCCAAATTTGTTATCGACATCGGTACCCTGAAAAAATCTAATGATGCCCAAAGAAGCTCATGTGGCACTGAACCATATGCATTAGCCAAATCCAGGAATGTCACGATGGAGCTCCTTCCTCTCCTTTTTAGCTGATTGAATTCGTTGCCAGATAACACTGATATGTTCTAAGCATCCTGAGAATCCTCGAATGGCCGCTTTTTGAACTGAAGTGTCAATGAAGCCATTCTTTAATAGGTAGGTTGACAATCTCTGAGCAATAATGCTGAAGAAAATTTTGCCTTCGACGTTTAATAGTGAAATAGGGCGAAACTGACTGATGCTTGTAGCATCTTTTTCTTTGGGTATAAAGACTCCCCCTGCTCGGCGCCATGCTCTAGGTACAACCTGCTTTTCCCAAGCCACTTTCATCAATTTCCACAGAATTAGTAGAACTCCTGACGCACTCTTGTACACTCTGTACAGAACTCCATTAGGCCCTGGAGATGATGAAGCCCTTGCCTTTCTCACAACCTGCTCTATCTCTTTCCACTTAGGTGCACAGACCTCCATTTGGTATTCTGGTGGATTGACAGGTGGGATGTCTGACGGAATTGACATAGGCTCATGCTTTTTTGCATCTGTATGCGTTTCCTCCAAATATCTCTCTAGCTCAACCCTAGATGTGCCATTCTTCTCACTGCTGAATAACTTCTTTACGAATTTGAATGGATCTTTATAGAAATTAGCCCTCGCACGCTCCTTCTTTTTGTAGCGTTTCCGTAGGCGCTCAGCTCTGCGTAACGTTACAAGTTTATCTTTTTATGGCCCTTTGTAAGAGATTGAGTCCCTCCTTCTAACTTTGTTCCGCTCTTTTCCATTGCTTCCTCAGCTGTCTCCTTTCTCTAACTAACCCTTCAATTTTCTGCTGCCGTCTAGACAATCCAGGAGCAGTTTGTACTTTTTCCTTCCTTTTTTCCCACACCAAACCTCTCACTTCCATATGCGTAAATGATGTCCCCAAATTTATCCAGCTTCTTTTCAACTGTACCAGTTAAT
Organism: Siphateles boraxobius; assembly: GCF_051911475.1. Lineage (NCBI taxonomy): Eukaryota > Metazoa > Chordata > Actinopteri > Cypriniformes > Leuciscidae > Siphateles > Siphateles boraxobius. The sequence goes on along the minus strand of NW_027508816.1, from coordinate 348,568 downwards.
CTTTCCAATGCAAAGCATAGATCTGTGTTTACCGTGTCCCATGCATTAAAAAAATATTGTGAGTACAGTTTATAAACTGAAGAGACGGATTGCACAACCGTCACCACGGATTGTTTTGTTTTTTTTCCCAGAGATGGAGGGTTTTTTCCCTCCATAATACGGGGTTGAAATATATATTATTTACCATATTCATATTCATCATTTTATATTGTCCATTTATGCTACATAATAAAAAGAATACACTAGCCTACAAAATCGCATCAAGGTAAGATATAAGTGAACATTTGAACCTTTATATGCCTATGTATATTTTCTTTTCTTTTCATCACACTATTTACGTAAGTTAACACCCAATACTTGAACAGTTTTAAGTATATTCTGGCAATTCAGACGCAGCAAACCAGCTCTGGCCATGATCTGGCTGTTAAAGCCGAAAATACATGACTGAAACATCCTCACCATGTCCTCCAGTAAAATATAAAACAAAAAAATGACAATAGCCAATTCTGGATCCATAGCTGTTTATTCAATTATAACAAATGAATGATCAGGATGGCAGCTGTACTCTCGCACCGTTGCTAGGCGCCAGGAGCGGTAATCGGGAACACCTGGATGCGCAATTAGGAAATCCTACGAAGGCTACATGGTGCGTCCTTGGAAGGACGAATAGGCTGCATCCTTCAAAGTCCGCGGCCTTCGGAGGATGCAGTCTTCACATTGGGGCACAGCTACAGTGTTCTGTTGTGACTCGCGCACAGTCTTCCCACGGACGCGCGCTTCAATCCGTTGTGGAGACTCTCCATTCGTTCCGGTGAAATCACAAAACGTGACCCTGCTTAATATACAACCACTAATGTTCTGCCACTGAACCATTAAACTACATGTGGACATTAGTCGGATCTATGTATTTATTCATTTTCAGAACATTTCAGTTCATTGAAAGGAGGGTTTCATTTGTCTGTCCAAAATAATAATTTGTACACTGCATACATCACAGGCAAGTTAAGAAACAATTGTATTGTTTGCTTTGTTCATTCATTATTTTATTGCATTAACAGTTAAGCTGACCGAATTCCAACTAAATAAATAAATAAGTGGGACCGTCCTTTCAATTAAATGAAATGTTCTCATTAATTTATAATTTATTCATTGATTATATTGTTTAATTTATGAATTGATGTCTTCAGTTTTCTGTACTCGTGACTTGGAAACACCTTACATGGTTAAATAATTGGGAAAAATTCTAAATGTATTGGCTGTGTGTGTGTAAAAAGTGTGTGTAACACTGAATAAATGCTGATTAATAAACAAATGCAGTGCGTTCTTGGCCATAAAAACAATACAATTTACTTTAACCATTTGAATTTAGAGGGTTTATTTGTTTTGCAACATAGAATAAAAATAAAAAAAAGAATAAAAGCCCAAATTCAATCTGTTCAATTCAGTCAGTCTCTTCTGAGAATTTGGGTGAATGAGTTTCAATGGACGGACAGACATCTCTCAGATTTCGTTTAAAATATCTTTATTTGTGTCCCGAAGATGATTGAAAGTCTTACAGGTTTGGAACGACATGAGGGTGAGTAAATTATAACATTATTTTTTTCTCTACATTTTTGGGTGAACTATCCCTTTAATTATGCGTGCTGTAGCGCTAGCAGAGCAGCAGCTGTGACGTCACGGGCAGCGCGAGTCCATGTGACGTCACAGACCGAGTTCAACAGCCGTTATCAGACTCAAGATTCACTAACGGACAAAGTGTTACAAACGCAGTTTAGCGCTTTAAACAACAGGCACACAGTGTCTACACGGCTCGTTGAGATTCAGAATCTGACACAATACGGTGTCATTCAATATATATTACACAATATAAATTGAGTTACTTTGACGGAATCTTCTGATCATAACAGTACGTTAGTTCAGTCACTAACGGACGAAGTTTGCAAACGCAGTTCACGGCTATAAACAACAGGCAGTTTTCGATAGGAGGATTGGACTGTAATAGGTGATGATTTGTTATTTCTAGCTTTCCTCAATGGGGTGTCGATCAGAACACACTGGATTCAATCAGTTCCATGCAAAGGAGGTTTATTGTTGACAGTTTTGGCCATGCACAAAACAGCAGTACACAGGTTGCTTAAAGTATTTAGCTGTGTGTGTTTGTGGTCTACAAAGGGAAAGAAATAAAGATGTATATCAACAAATGTCCCTAGTATCATTATACAAACATTACTTCCAAATCTACATTCTTCAAATAAAGAATTATCAGGTTCGATTCTATATTAAATAAAGAAATCAAAATACAAGCAACGAAAATATGCAACACCGCCACCAGGTGGTCAGAAATGACGTAACATTCAAAAACCGAAACCAAATCTGAGGTAATTTAAATGAACGGCACATAGTCATAAAGATCGCGTCCTTAAACTCGAAATAACAAGAGTTTCAAATACTAATGTAACGATCACACATACATATGCACAATCAAACACTGGGTGCAATCTCAATATTATAAATTGCAAGTAATATCGAACATAAACGGCACGTTCACGAGCCCTTAACCTCACGCCATTAACGGATTCATCTCTCTTAAACATGCATCACTTTATGAAAGTATGACATCAAGGCTTTACAGCTCCTTAACAAGTATTGATAACCAAACTAGGTAAACAGTCAACTTACATATATTTATTGACGCACTTCGCACACACAGTCTTGCTTGTACAGTCCCGCTCGTACAGTCCGCTCTGTGCTGATAATGACTGAACGTAAGTAGCGCATGCGCACATGACTCGGCCTTTCCAACAGGCAGAGACAGTGTCAATCCGACATCATGTTGTCCGCAAACTTCCCACTGGATCTGAAGATCGTGTCCGAGGGGTTCGGTGGGAGACAGCTGAACACAACTGTGGCTTGTGTGGACAACACAACAGGTACTGAGTTATACACATCAGAACTGACACACACATAGACATAAATGGCAGGACTTTAGTGCTGCCACCCGTCCCGGTTTTTCCAGGATTGTCCTGGGAAATGTGACTCTCCTGGGACACTGAATGTCCCGGTTTTCGAAAGTCTACGTGAATATGTCCCGGTTTTCGAAAGTCTATGTTAGGGATGCACGATATATCGACCATATATCGATATCGGCCGATAAATGGTCTTTTTTGATGTTATCGATCCGATAAGAAAATTTGGCCGATATATCAAAGCCGATAGATAATAGATTATTTACTTCAGTTGAGAGATGCGCGCTGTTCGCCATGATGGTTCTGAATGATTGGATTCACCTCGAAAAGGAAGAAACAGTTCAGTGCAACATGTGCAGAACAAATCTGTCACATAGGCTTCATAACATTATAATAAAAACACGCCTGTAAAAGAATGTTGTGAATTCTTGTTCGCCAGTGTTTCAGCGCGACGAGCGCGTTGTTGTGGAAAGAGCGCATCTATGGAGTTAAGCCTTCATGACAAGCACAGTCAAGTTCTCTTGAGCATTCGCAGCATTCTGTGTAAGTTGTAATATGTTTATTTTGTGTATATATATCTGTATTATTATATATATTATATATATTATCCTATATTATTCATCTAATATAGGATGCGTTTGGTTGAGTTAATGAACGATGCAGTAGCGCTTCATTGTACCGGTGATCATCTTTATAGCCTATTTAGCGTGCGCGCAGCTCAAACAGCAATGCACATTCCTAACTATAATTGGGACTGTCATATACATGCCATTATAATGAGAACACTATTGTAATAAAACGTTGTGAATTCTCTGGGTTTAGTTGCCGTGTTTCAGCGCGTTGTTGTGGGAATAGCGCGTCCAGAACAGGGATTAGGCTACTACAACATTGTGACCAGCACAAGTTCGATTGTGCATTCACGTCATTTTGTGCAGATAAGTCGTAATATAAAGTTGATGTAATATAAATATCTGATTAATCTCACATATGATGCGTTTCGTGGATTTAAACAGCCTGCTAGAAAAGTTCTTCAGTTTCCCGGTGCTCGTTCTCTTCAGCTTAAGCACGCGCAGATTGAACAACAATGCAAAACATTAAAAGCTATGATTGGGACTGTCATATAATTATAATTGTATTCACTATTGTAATAAATTTGTAAATTCTTTGGGTTTGCATTCTTCAGCAACCGTTGAGTTGATTAACCTTCTAGCAAAGCGATTTGGTTTAACGTTCGTTCTCTTCAGCTTCAGCGCGCGCAGCTCACACAGCAATGTCATTTGAAACAGTAACTAAGCTATTAAAGATTTTTACTATCACTGTAATATTAAAAATGTTTAATTTTTTTCAAAAATATTGTGTTATAATTAATAACTACCATTATTTTGTTCTCGTATTATTTTCATCAATGATATGGTTTGATAAAAATAATTTCCTTATTGTCCGTGCAGAGGCGATTCCATTTTATTGATCCATTTCGTTTCTTTATATGCAGCCCAATGTTATCCAATGACTTGTTTGCATTATTTAGGTATTTTATTTTTTGGTAGGCAATAGATTTTTTGATAACACTTTACAATAAGGTCTCATTTGTTAATGCATTAACTAACAGAGAGCAATAGCCTTTGTTATAGTAGTTAATAAAATATGTGTGTTCATGTTAGTTCACAGTGCATTGACTAATGTTAACAGATACAACTTTCTTAAAAATGTCTTATAAAATTGTTGGTTCATGCTAACTAATGCTAACAAAATTAAACCGTATTATAAAGTGTTACCATTTTTTTAATAAAGAAAGTTGCCCATAGGAGTGTAAAATTTATTTTAAAAGTTAAGGAATCTTACACTGGTTCAAACTAGGCTATACTGTATTGTATATGTTTGATTTATGTTAAAAGTGTTTGTGACAAGGCTTTTAATGGTGAGCCTTTTGTTTATGTATACAGGCTATCAAAGTATATACATTTTTTTAATTTAGATTTATCGGCCAATATATCGGTTATCGGCTTTCAAATGTAAAGAATTATCGGTTATCGGTATCAAAATGTTCATATCGGTGCATCCCTAGTCTATGTGAATATGTCCCGGTTTTCGAAAGTCTATGTGAATATGTATGTTCAAACAGCGCGCGCGCACGGCAGAGAGGGAGAGAGCGAGAGACCTTGACAACTCTCCCTTTTTATAACTCTATTTTTACTTAAATAATACAAGCAAAATTATACTTGCAAGGATATGTACACAGAGGACATGTTTAGCAGAGTGTGTTATTGTGCTGTAGCTGGCATGTTTAGGACTGCTGACTCCTGAAGTGTGTGATATTCTTCATACTCTGTGTGTTGGTCAGTTCACAGCAGTGACAGAAATTAATTTTTCCCAACACGTTTCAATTGATTGTTTACATTTTATGGGCAGTTTTACCTTTATAAATTTATTTTAAACCTAATTTTAAGCATGCACCACCTTTTGTATGAATTCCACACATTTAATCAAATTAAATTATAATAATAAGACACATTAGGGCTTTTACCAATAAAATTCTATCAACAAAATCTTTGCAATGGAGAGGAAACACAGAATCTGCATCTGAAGTGGCATTTAAATGCATTTACACAGACTGTTTAATGACAAATGAAGAACCTGCAGTCATGCATAGATAATGTTTTGATGTTTTAAACATAAAACGTTAAATATTGATATTTGAAATTATTTAAAACATGAAAAGGTACTTTAAATGTAAGATTAAAACCGCCAGTATGAGGCAGCAAGTCACTGTTAATGAGTGAGTCATTGAGATTTAAACTGATTCTTCAAAAAGCTGATTCATTCAGTGAGGAAACGCCTCGCTGTGTTTCTCAGAGACTAATACAGCGCTGTGGCTTCGGTTTCAGCTGCTTTAGTTGGTGAAATAGAGCTAAAACTGGCAATATGGTGTCTTAAATGTACTTCACTTAATATTAACTTCTTGTTTATTAAACTTGTATAAAATCAAAATCACATTTTGTTATCATGCTATATCCGGGGAAAACTGCACTCTTTGTGTGATATTATATTAGATGAACTAGCCTATATTAAATGATATAAACCGACTAAGTCACACAATACACGACTTCATCACGTAGTGTACACTCTATGGGTGTGTGAGGACAAAGCGATGGAGAAAGTGTTGGTTTGAGTCTGGAACCAACAAAGGGATATAACTCTAATATAATGAGCTCAACGTGATCATATTCTCTGATGATTTCTCCTGTGTTTTCAGACTCTTCTCTGGATCTGATCATCCCTCTGGTTCTGGTTCCTGTGGGTCTGATCTCCACTGGATTCTTATTACGGTTTCTCTGGAAGGAGCTTCAATCTCAAGGTAAAACTCCTTAAATACTTTACATGGAGAAACTCTCCATTTATACCGAGTTTAAAACCGATAGATTTCTTTGACCTGTTTCCCACTTTCTGGCACCACCTATAGGCTGCAATGAGACATGAGCAAAATAGATACTTGATGTGTATTTATTTATGCATTTATTTATTTATTATATCGGCAGCTTTGACATTCCATAGTGGAAAACGTGTTTATTTAAGTGAAGAATATGTCGTTTTACATACTTGCTGTTATATACGGTTCAAAAAGGACAAACTAGTTGTACATTCAGTGCTATTCAAACGCAACTGATGCGCACACGCAAGACTAGATCGTTATTTAAATGTTTAGCATAAATGTACAAAGTGAAACCTAGAAACCGGTTTGATTTTGTAGTGGCAAACATTTTTAAATCACTGAATAAGAGACAGACATGTGCCAGTTGTCTTTAGAGATTATTTATTCCCTTGCAAGGAAAGGTCAGCGGCGATCATACAGTCACACGGAGAAGGAGGGCATCCTTTCTTCTTTATAGTGGACTCCCTCTATGCCATCATGAACAACATGTCCCATAACTAACACATTGTTGATCTACTACCCTATTTCAAGTTATTAAGTTAAGGCCATTTCCCAGGCCAAGCAGGGAGAGTGGATGAGATGGGAGAGTGTGGAACAACGCAAAATGGGCTGGCAAGACCTTTGGTCAATGGAAGAGAGTAGGATCAGTTTCCTTATTAGGTCAACATATGATGTTCTCCCATCACCGCAGAACCTAAACCTCTGGGTAGGAGAGGATCCCTCTTGTCCTTTGTGTTCATCACCTGCCACATTAAGGCACATTTTGACAGGATGTAAGGTGACTCTTAGCCAGGGTCGGTTTACTTGGCGCCATGACCAAGTATTGCGATGTTTGGCTTTAGCATTGGAAGGCAAGCGTAGTATGACCAATAAGTTGCCGCCTGTTCTAGCAAAACATTACACGCAGAAGACAATATTCCTCCGCCCAGGCGAGCAATCACCAAGAAAAGGTGCTAACACCAATTCTCGTCCAGGACAACTGGAAGCTGCTAGGGACTGGAAGATGCTGGTTGATCTTGATCAACGGCTTATTTTTCCACCTGAGATTGCCACCACTAACCTACGGCCAGATATTGTTTTGTGGTCTGGATCAGCACGCATTGTTCAACTGATAGAGTTAACAGTGCCATGGGAGGATTCGGTAGATGAGGCATATGAGAGGAAGAAACTGCGGTATGCTCATCTGGCCACTGAAGCAGAACAGCGAGGATGGAGAGTCCGGGTTTATCCAGTGGAAGTGGGTTGTCGAGGTTTTGTGGCACACTCTACAACCCGGTTCCTCAGAGACATCGGATTCAGTGGTCAATAGTTGCGTCGTACAGTAAAGAACTTATCTGAAGCAGCAGAAAGGAGCAGCAACTGGCTGTGGTTGAGACGGAAAGATTCTAGCTGGCTGTGTACAGGCCGCCATGCTACGGTTTCGTAGAATTCTTGAAACTTGAAGAGTCTGTTGGTTTATTTGTATAGGTTTTATAGTATTTACAGTCATTACGTTCCTGTGTATATTGCGTGAATTACGGGTGGTTGGGCAGATATTGTGTTTTGCGGTAGGTGGTATGCCATACGAAACCGTTGCACTGAAACTGCATATTAACTAGGGCTGCAACAACGAATCGATTAAATCGATTAAAATCGATTATTAAAATAGTTGGCAACAGATTTCATTATCGATTCGTTGTGTCGCGCGACTATCAATAAGTCGCGGAGATGTTTGAGTTTAAAAAAATGTGTTGAGCGCGGAGCAGAGCTATGAGGCGCCGGACTGGACGCTGCGCGCGAGAGAGACCGGGTGTGTCAGCGCGCGAGCGACAGTGTGCGAAACATACCGAGTGTGTCTGCGCGCGAGAGAGACCGAGTGTGTCTGCGCGCGAGAGAGACCGAGTTTTTCAGCGCGCGAGCGACAGTGTGCAAAAGATACCAAGTGTGTCTGCGCGCGAGAGAGACCGAGTGTGTTTGCGCGCGAGAGAGACCGAGTGTGTCAGCGCGCGAGAGAGACCGAGTGTGTCAGCGCGCGAGCGACAGTGTGCGAAACATACCGAGTGTGTCTGCGCGCGAGAGAGACCGAGTGTGTTTGCGCGCGAGAGAGACCGAGTGTGTCAGCGCGCGAGAGAGACCGAGTGTGTCAGCGCGCGAGCGACAGTGTGCAAAAGATACCGAGTGTGTCTGCGCGCGAGAGAGACCGAGTGTGTCCGAGCATTAGTAAATTGGTACATAGGAATGTAATTATTAAGAGGCATGGAAGTTCTATAAATGGACAACAATAAATAAAACCAATTAAATTTTTACCACTGAATTATCAGACTGTGATTTGAATCAGATAGACAGAAGATGAAAACACTTTCTTGTCTGTCCCATGTACCACTACAAGAGGAATATTTTTTCCACAATTTGCAGCACTGAATTTTTCATTCTAAATGACTCCGAGAAACTTCACTATATGCTCCGAATGGATGAGCTGCAAAATAGGCCTTACACACCATACGAGGAGCTCAATCCATTGTATTTATATTTTATATACATTGTATTTATAATTAATATTAGGATAGACTAGAGATTATCTTCTGTTGTAATTATTATTATTGCTATTATTATTACCTATTATCCGACTGCACGAGACTTGTCTTTTGTGTGCATGTGCTTGTCAAATAATGTCAAACATTTTGTTAAAGATTACAACATATTTGACAAAAAACAAAACAAAACACAAGTTTGTGAGTGTGTGCGTCTGTGAGCGTGAGAGTTTGTGAGTGTGTGCGTCTGTGAGTGTGAGAGTTTGTGAGTGTGAGAGTTTGTGAGTGTGTGCATCTGTGAGTGTGAGAGTTTGTGAGTGTGAAAGTTTGTGAGTGTGTGCGTCTGTGAGTGTGAGAGTTTGTGAGTGTGAGAGTTTGTGAGTGTGTGCGTCTGTGAGCGTGAGAGTTTGTGAGTGTGTGCGTCTGTGAGTGTGAGAGTTTGTGAGTGTGAGTGTGTGAGTGTGTGCGTTTGTGAGTGTGTGCGTCTGTGAGTGTGTGCCTCTGTGAGTGTGAGTTTGTGAGTGTGAGAGTTTGTGAGTGTGTGCGTCTGTGAGTGTGAGAGTCTGTGAGTGTGAGAGTTTGCGAATGTGTGCGTCTGTGAGTGTGAGAGTTTGTGAGTGTGTGTGTTCTGTGAGTGTGAGAGTTTGTGAATGTGTGAGACTTTGTGAGTGTGAGTTTGTGAGTGTGTGCGTCTGTGAGTGTGTGCGTCTGTGAGTGTGAGAGTTTGTGAGTGTGAGAGTTTGTGAGTGTGTGCGTCTGTGAGTGTGAGAGTTTGTGAGTGTGAGAGTTTGTGAGTGTGTGCGTCTGTGAGTGTGTGCGTCTGTGAGTGTGTGCGTCTGTGAGTGTGTGCGTCTGTGAGTGTGTGCGTCTGTGAGTGTGGGACTTTGTGAGTGTGAGAGTTTGTGAGTGTGTGCGTCTGTGAGTGTGTGCGTCTGTGAGTGTGAGAGTTTGTGAGTGTGAGAGTTTGTGAGTGTGAGAGTTTGTGAGTGTGTGTGTTTGTGAGTGTGTGCGTCTGTGTGTGAGAGTTTGTGAGTGTGTGCGTTTGTGAGTGTGTGCGTTTGTGAGTGTGTGCGTCTGTGAGCGTGAGAGTTTGTGAGTGTGTGCGTCTGTGAGTGTGTGCGTCTGTGAGTGTGAGAGTTTGAGTGTGAGAGTTTGTGAGTGTGTGCGTTTGTGAGTGTGTGCGTCTGTGAGTGTGTGCGTCTGTGAGTGTGAGAGTTTGTGAGTGTGTGCGTCTGTGAGTGTGAGAGTTTGTGAGTGTGAGTGTGTGCGTCTGTGAGTGTGTGCGTTTGTGAGTGTGTGCGTTTGTGAGTGTGTGCGTCTGTGAGTGTGCGTCTGTGAGTGTGCGTCTGTGAGTGTGCGTCTGTGAGTGTGCGTCTGTGAGTGTGTGCGTCTGTGAGTGTGTGCGTCTGTGAGCGTGAGAGTTTGTGAGTGTGTGCGTCTGTGAGTGTGAGAGTTTGTGAGTGTGAGAGTTTGTGATTGTGTGCGTCTGTGAGCGTGAGAGTTTGTGAGTGTGAGAGTTTGTGAGTGTGTGCGTCTGTGAGTGTGTGCGTCTGTGAATGTGTGCGTCTGTGAGTGTGTGCGTCTGTGAGTGTGTGCGTTTGTGAGCGTGAGAGTTTGTGAGTGTGTGCGTCTGTGAGTGTGTGCGTCTGTGAGTGTGTGCGTCTGTGAGTGTGAGCGTTTGTGAGTGTGTGCGTCTGCGAGTGTGAGAGTTTGTGAGTGTGTGCGTCTGTGAGTGTGAGAGTTTGTGAGCGTGAGAGTTTGTTAGTGTGCGCATCTGTGAGTGTGAGAGTTTGTGAGTGTGAGAGTTTGTGAGTGTGTGCGTTTGTGAGTTTGTGCGTCTGTGAGTGTGAGAGTTTGTGAGTGTGTGCGTCTGTGAGCGTGAGAGTTTGTGAGTGTGTGCGTCTGTGAGCGTGAGAGTTTGTGAGTGTGAGAGTTTGTGAGTGTGTGCGTTTGTGAGTGTGTGCGTCTGTGAGTGTGTGCGTCTGTGAGTGTGTGCGTCTGTGAGCGTGAGAGTTTGTGAGTGTGTGCGTCTGTGAGTGTGTGCGTCTGTGAGTGTGTGCGTCTGTGAGTGTGAGAGTTTGTGAGTGTGTGCGTCTGTGAGTGTGAGAGTTTGTGAGCGTGAGAGTTTGTGAGTGTGCGCATCTGTGAGTGTGCGCATCTGTGAGTGTGCGCGTTTGTGAGTGTGAGAGTGTGTGCGTTTGTGAGTTTGTGCGTCTGTGAGTGTGAGAGTTTGTGAGTGTGTGCGTCTGTGAGCGTGAGAGTTTGTGAGTGTGTGCGTCTGTGAGTGTGAGAGTTTGTGAGTGTGAGAGTTTGTGAGTGTGTGCGTTTGTGAGTGTGTGCGTCTGTGAGTGTGTGCGTCTGTGAGTGTGAGTTTGTGAGTGTGAGAGTTTGTGAGTGTGTGCGTCTGTGAGTGTGTGCGTCTGTGAGTGTGAGAGTTTGTGAGTGTGAGAGTTTGTGAGTGTGAGAGTTTGTGAGTGTGTGTGTTTGTGAGTGTGTGCGTCTGTGTGTGAGAGTTTGTGAGTGTGTGCGTTTGTGAGTGTGTGCGTTTGTGAGTGTGTGCGTCTGTGAGCGTGAGAGTTTGTGAGTGTGTGCGTCTGTGAGTGTGTGCGTCTGTGAGTGTGAGAGTTTGAGTGTGAGAGTTTGTGAGTGTGTGCGTTTGTGAGTGTGTGCGTCTGTGAGTGTGTGCGTTTGTGAGTGTGTGCGTTTGTGAGTGTGTGCGTCTGTGAGTGTGCGTCTGTGAGTGTGCGTCTGTGAGTGTGCGTCTGTGAGTGTGTGCGTCTGTGAGTGTGTGCGTCTGTGAGCGTGAGAGTTTGTGAGTGTGTGCGTCTGTGAGTGTGAGAGTTTGTGAGTGTGAGAGTTTGTGATTGTGTGCGTCTGTGAGCGTGAGAGTTTGTGAGTGTGAGAGTTTGTGAGTGTGTGCGTCTGTGAGTGTGTGCGTCTGTGAATGTGTGCGTCTGTGAGTGTGTGCGTCTGTGAGTGTGTGCGTTTGTGAGCGTGAGAGTTTGTGAGTGTGTGCGTCTGTGAGTGTGTGCGTCTGTGAGTGTGTGCGTCTGTGAGTGTGCGCGTTTGTGAGTGTGTGCGTCTGCGAGTGTGAGAGTTTGTGAGTGTGTGCGTCTGTGAGTGTGAGAGTTTGTGAGCGTGAGAGTTTGTTAGTGTGCGCATCTGTGAGTGTGAGAGTTTGTGAGTGTGAGAGTTTGTGAGTGTGTGCGTTTGTGAGTTTGTGCGTCTGTGAGTGTGAGAGTTTGTGAGTGTGTGCGTCTGTGAGCGTGAGAGTTTGTGAGTGTGTGCGTCTGTGAGCGTGAGAGTTTGTGAGTGTGAGAGTTTGTGAGTGTGTGCGTTTGTGAGTGTGTGCGTCTGTGAGTGTGTGCGTCTGTGAGTGTGTGCGTCTGTGAGCGTGAGAGTTTGTGAGTGTGTGCGTCTGTGAGTGTGTGCGTCTGTGAGTGTGTGCGTCTGTGAGTGTGAGAGTTTGTGAGTGTGTGCGTCTGTGAGTGTGAGAGTTTGTGAGCGTGAGAGTTTGTGAGTGTGCGCATCTGTGAGTGTGCGCATCTGTGAGTGTGAGAGTTTGTGAGTGTGAGAGTTTGTGAGTGTGTGCGTTTGTGAGTTTGTGCGTCTGTGAGTGTGAGAGTTTGTGAGTGTGTGCGTCTGTGAGCGTGAGAGTTTGTGAGTGTGTGCGTCTGTGAGTGTGAGAGTTTGTGAGTGTGAGAGTTTGTGAGTGTGTGCGTTTGTGAGTGTGTGCGTCTGTGAGTGTGTGCGTCTGTGAGTGTGAGTTTGTGAGTGTGAGAGTTTGTGAGTGTGTGCGTGTGTGATTGTGAGAGTCTGTGAGTGTGAGAGTTTGCGAATGTGTGCGTCTGTGAGTGTGAGAGTTTGTGAGTGTGTGCGTTCTGTGAGTGTGAGAGTTTGTGAATGTGTGCGTCTGTGAGTGTGAGACTTTGTGAGTGTGAGAGTTTGTGAGTGTGTGCGTCTGTGAGTGTGTGCGTCTGTGAGTGTGAGAGTTTGTGAGTGTGTGCGTCTGTGAGTGTGTGCGTCTTTGAGTGTGAGAGTTTGTGTGTGTGCGTCTGTGAGTGTGTGCGTCTGTGAGTGTGAGAGTTTGTGAGTGTGAGAGTTTGTGAGTGTGTGCGTTTGTGAGTGTGTGCGTCTGTGAGTGTGAGAGTTTCTGAGTGTGTGCGTTTGTGAGTGTGTGCGTCTGTGAGTGTGAGAGTTTGTGAGTGTGTGCGTTTGTGAGTGTGTGCGTCTGTGAGCGTGAGAGTTTGTGAGTGTGTGCTTTTGTGAGTGTGTGCTTTTGTGAGTGTGTGCGTCTGTGAGTGTGAGAGTTTGTGAGTGTGTGCGTCTGTGAGCGTGAGAGTTTGTGAGTGTGAGAGTTTGTGAGTGTGTGCGTTTGTGAGTGTGTGCGTCTGTGAGTGTGTGCGTCTGTGAGTGTGCGTCTGTGAGTGTGTGCGTCTGTGAGTGTGTGCGTCTGTGAGTGTGTGCCTCTGTGAGTGTGTGCGTCTGTGAGTGTGTGCGTCTGTGAGTGTGAGCGTTTGTGAGTGTATGCGTCTCTGAGTGTGAGAGTTTGTGAGTGTGTGCGTCTGTGAGTGTGAGAGTTTGTGAGCGTGAGAGTTTGTGAGTGTGCGCATCTGTGAGTGTGCGCATCTGTGAGTGTGAGAGTTTGTGAGTGTGAGAGTTTGTGAGTGTGTGCGTTTGTGAGTTTGTGCGTCTGTGAGTGTGAGAGTTTGTGAGTGTGTGCGTCTGTGAGCGTGAGAGTTTGTGAGTGTGTGCGTCTGTGAGTGTGTGCGTCTGTGAGTGTGAGCGTTTGTGAGTGTGTGCGTCTGTGAGTGTGAGAGTTTGTGAGTGTGTGCGTCTGTGAGTGTGAGAGTTTGTGAGCGTGAGAGTTTGTGAGTGTGCGCATCTGTGAGTGTGCGCATCTGTGAGTGTGCGCATCTGTGAGTGTGAGAGTTTGTGAGTGTGAGAGTTTGTGAGTGTGTGCGTTTGTGAGTTTGTGCGTCTGTGAGTGAGAGAGTTTGTGAGTGTGTGCGTCTGTGAGCGTGAGAGTTTGTGAGTGTGTGCGTCTGTGAGTGTGAGAGTTTGTGAGTGTGAGTGTGTGCGTCTGTGAGTGTGAGAGTTTGTGAGTGTGTGCGTTTGTGAGTGTGTGCGTCTGTGAGTGTGTGCGTCTGTGAGTGTGAGTTTGTGAGTGTGAGAGTTTGTGAGTGTGTGCGTCTGTGAGCGTGAGAGTCTGTGAGTGTGAGAGTTTGCGAATGTGTGCGTCTGTGAGTGTGAGGGTTTGTGAGTGTGTGCGTTCTGTGAGTGTGAGAGTTTGTGAATGTGTGCGTCTGTGAGTGTGAGACTTTGTGAGTGTGAGAGTTTGTGAGTGTGAGAGTTTGTGAATGTGTGCGTCTGTGAGTGTGAGACTTTGTGAGTGTGAGAGTCTGTGAGTGTGTGCGTCTGTGAGTGTGTGCGTCTGTGAGTGTGAGAGTTTGTGAGTGTGCGTCTGTGAGTGTGTGCGTCTGTGAGTGTGAGAGTTTGTGAGTGTGTGCGTCTGTGAGTGTGTGCGTCTGTGAGTGTGAGAGTTTCTGAGTGTGTGAGTTTGTGAGTGTGTGCGTCTGTGAGTGTGAGAGTTTGTGAGTGTGTGAGTTTGTGAGTGTGTGCGTTTGTGAGTGTGTGCGTTTGTGAGTGTGTGCGTTTGTGAGTGTGTGCGTCTGTGAGTGTGTGCGTCTGAGCGTGAGAGTTTGTGAGTGTGTGCGTCTGTGAGTGTGTGCGTCTGTGAGTGTGAGAGTTTGTGAGTGTGAGAGTTTGTGAGTGTGTGCGTTTGTGAGTGTGTGCGTCTGTGAGTGTGAGAGTTTGTGAGTGTGAGAGTTTGTGAGTGTGTGCGTTTGTGAGTGTGTTCGTTTGTGAGTGTGTGCGTTTGTGAGTGTGTGCGTCTGTGAGTGTGAGAGTTTGTGAGTGTGAGAGTTTGTGAGTGTGTGCGTTTGTGAGTGTGTGCGTTTGTGAGTGTGTGCGTTTGTGAGTGTGTGCGTCTGTGAGTGTGTGCGTCTGAGCGTGAGAGTTTGTCAGTGTGTGCGTTTGGGAGTGTGTGCGTCTGTGAGTGTGTGCGTCTGTGAGTGTGTGCGTTTGTGAGTGTGTGCGTCTGTAAGCGTGAGTTTGTGAGTGTGTGCGTCTGTGAGTGTGAGAGTTTGTGAGTGTGAGAGTTTGTGAGTGTGTGCGTTTGTGAGTGTGTGCGTCTGTGAGTGTGTGCGTTTGTGAGTGTGTGCGTCTGTGAGCGTGAGAGTTTGTGAGTGTGTGCGTCTGTGAGTGTGTGAGTCTGTGAGTGTGAGAGTTTGTGAGTGTGAGAGTTTGTGAGGGTGTGCGTTTGTGAGTGTGTGCGTTTTTGAGTGTGTGCGTTTGTGAGTGTTTGCGTCTGTGAGTGTGTGAGTCTGTGAGTGTGAGAGTTTGTGAGTGTGAGAGTTTGTGAGGGTGTGCGTTTGTGAGTGTGTGCGTTTTTGAGTGTGTGCGTTTGTGAGTGTGTGCGTCTGTGAGTGTGTGAGTCTGTGAGTGTGAGAGTTTGTGAGTGTGAGAGTTTGTGAGTGTGAGAGTTTGTGAGTGTGTGCGTTTTTGAGTGTGTGCGTTTGTGAGTGTTTGCGTCTGTGAGTGTGAGAGTTTGTGAGTGTGAGTGTGTGCGTCTGTGAGTGTGAGAGTTTGTGTGTGCGTTTGTGAGCGTGAGAGTTTGTGAGTGTGTGCGTCTGTGAGTGTGAGAGTTTGTGAGTGTGAGAGTTTGTGAGTGTGTGCGTTTGTGAGTGTGTGCGTTTGTGAGTGTGTGCGTTTGTGAGTGTGTGCGTTGTTACGACCCTGCGTTTCCCTTGCTCGCCTGCTGGGGGCGGTGTTCTTCAGGAGGGCGTGGGAGATCGCACACTCCTGATACCTGCTCTCGATTTGATTGGGGAGAGGATAAAACTTTGGATTCCACCCTCTCCACGCCACTTCGTCCAGGGGATTGGCAGCTTCTGGAGGAGTCACTTGTTCTTGCGACATTTATTTACAGACCATACCAACCTTTTTCTTATTCCCCATCTGGATTATGATTTTGTCCCCTTATGATTGTGAACCCTAGACTTTGTTATCTTAAGTTGTTTACACTTTTGTTGTAAGCTAATAAAACTTCTTGCAAGTAATTTTCTTGTACTTGTATCCCTTTATGTACGGTCGAAACAAGCTGGCCGTAACATAAATTGGAGTCTCGTCCGCGATCCTATGGGGGTAGGAAACGTTGGTAAGTATGGGTTGTATGTGTGTATGTTTTTGTGAATGGATTCCTTTATAAATGAGAACTCTGGTGAGTTAGAGTTTTTCCAGCTGGATTGTGAATACAATCCTTCCGACGGAGCACTGTTTGTTGTTTTGTTTTGTTATTTTGTCTTTCTTGTTTTTGGAGGTTATCCTGGGTGGAGATTAACTCTCTGTAGGGGGTACGCTTCCGGACTTTCAGTTTGACTGATTGTCGCGGAGTTCAGCGTTTAATGTCGCCTCGAGCCCGGTACATCTCTGAAGACCAGGTAGGATTTAGTTAGTGTTTTTCTGAGTTAGGAGCTGGAGTTTTCTCATATTGTAAACGGTAAATCCATTTTGCAAAAATAAATTGTCGCTTTTGTGTATAGTGCGGTTTATTTTCGCGCGTACACTGTGTTTTGACTTGTGGGAAGTTTTTTTGAATGAGCATGCGTTGCGTAATACAGTGACGTAGTGTTTTGAAGTAGTGGCTTATGGGAGTTGTATTTCGGGTAAACAGCGTTTCACGTGTAGTAGTTAGTGGTCTCGTTTTGTGATTGTGCGTATACATATACGAACAAAATGTCTTCGGTGATAGAAGATTTCTTTGCGTGTCCATCAGAAGCTTTGCTTGAGAGTTGTACAAAGGAGCAGTTGGTGCAAATCGCCGAACGCTTCAGTGTCGATTTTACTTCTCAAGAAAAGAGGCTGAAGGAAACAATGGTGACTACTCTAAAGCGGTCACTTGTTGATAGAGGAGTTATAGAGGTAAGCACTGGGTTAATTACTCCCAGTGAATCGTTTGTGTCTACTCCTGCTGAGGTTTATAGTGAAAGTGAGACGAAATTTCCAGAATTGTCTTTGCAAGAGAAGCAATTGTGTTTAGATGCCGCGAAAATTCTTGCTGAACGTGATGATCGCGCTATGAAAGAGCGAGCGGTAGAGAGAGAATTCGAAGAGAGAAAATTTAATCATCAGTTAGCCATGAGGAAAATGGAGCTTGATTTAGAAGAGAGAACGCTTCAGTTAGAGAAGGAACGTGACGAGAGAACGCTTCAGTTAGAGAGGGAAGGTGACGAGAGAGCATTTGAGATAAAAAAGTTGGAGTTAGAATTAGCAGCAAAGACAGCTGAAGCTTCACAAGCGAATGTGCCTCCTGTTCCACAACAGCATGCGAATGCAGGTGAACCTGTGTTTGATGTTCACAGAAATATGAGGTTAGTGCCGCCATTTTCTGAAAAGGAAGTGGATAAATATTTCTATCACTTTGAACGTGTTGCTTTATCCATGAAATGGCCGAAAAGCTTTTGGACTTTATTATTACAGTGTGTGTTCACAGGTAAAGCTCGGGAAGTTTATTCAGCACTCTCATTGGAACAGAGTGGTGAGTATGATGTTGTGAAATCTGCTGTGTTACATGCATATGAACTCGTGCCTGAGGCATATCGTCAGAAATTTAGGACTTTGAGTAAAGCTGATGAATGTACTCATGTTGAATTTGCCAGAGAAAAAGAGAACTTATTTGATCGTTGGTGCACTTCAATGAAAGTTACAACTAAAGAGCAGTTAAGGGAATTAGTACTCTTAGAGGAGTTCAAACATTGTGTTCCTCATGTTGTAGCTACACATCTCACTGAACATAAGGTGAATACACTTTCTGAAGCCGCTATCTTGGCTGATGAATTTGTGTTAACCCATCATGGGTCATTCAGTTCAGTTGGTATTAAAACTCACAATATGAGTAAGTCTAAGTCTTGTTTTCAACCTAAGACAAAGTCTCCTGTGTTGAGTAGGAATATTAAGTCGACAGATGCTGAACATTTTAGTAAACCTGTACTCTCACGAGACATGGTTTGCTTTTATTGTAAAAAGCCTGGTCATAAAATATCTGACTGTCAGATACTCAAGAAGAAAGAGAGATTGTCGAAATCTGTTGCTTTGGTTTCTACCTTACCAGTTACTGTTGACATTTGTGATGAGAAAGATTGTCATTTATCTGGTTCTAGTGATAAATTTGTTAATCAGAGTATAACTTCTGTTGATTATACACCCTTTATCACTGAGGGAAATGTGTCATTGCCTGGTTCTAATGAAACGGTGCCAGTGCGTCTTCTTCGAGATACAGGGGCTGCGCAGTCGTTTTTGTTAGAGGGAATTTTACCCTTGACTTCTGAAACCGCTACTGGAACTCATGTACTAGTGCGAGGTTTTGAGATGAGGTTCGTTGAAGTGCCTTTGCATCGCATCCAT
Organism: Siphateles boraxobius; assembly: GCF_051911475.1. NCBI lineage: Eukaryota > Metazoa > Chordata > Actinopteri > Cypriniformes > Leuciscidae > Siphateles > Siphateles boraxobius. Next base: position 330,197 of record NW_027508816.1, on the reverse strand, counting down.
CTTTCCTCTGCCGTTGTATCTGGTGAAGTAGTAGTTGGTGTTCGTGCTGCATTGCCAGTGCCTGGGATTACATTTATTCTGGGAAATGATTTAGCTGGTGGGAATGTTTGGGGACGGAGTGATGTGGCAGCTCCGCCCATTATAGCCTCAATACTTAGTAAAACTGATGTTGGAAATGGCAAAGAATTTCCTGATTTGTTTCCAGCATGTGCAGTTACTCGATCAATGGCTAAACCATTATCTGAAAGTCAAGTTGAAGTTCCACTGCATGGCACCTTCTTTTATACTGTTAATACAGGTGAGTCAGGATCTGATGTGTCTAAATGTCTTGGGCAAAGAGACCTGAAGTCCTGCTCTTCGTTGACTTCTGACCAGAAAGATTTGACAGTGCTGCAAAGTGACTCTGCGGATACATCTCAGGTTCTGTCCACTCCTGAGAAAACCAATGTTGATCTCTCTGATGGTGATGACTACTCTTTGACTTCTTTGTTGCAGATTTCTCGAGAGGATTTAATTCGAGCTCAACAAAGTGATGACAGTCTTAGACCTTTATTTTCTGCAGTAGGGTCTAAGAAGTGTTCTGATCCTCTCTCCTCTTCGTACTTTCTTGAAGATTGGTTGCTTTGTCGGACAGTGGTCCTGCGTAAAGATATTTCTCTAGAACCTAAAACTCAGATTGTGGTTCCTTTTATAGTGAGGGACTCTGTGTTGCATTTAGCTCATCAGGGACTTGCTGGCCATACCGGAGTTCGTAAAACGTATGATCGGGTCTTACGACAGTTCTATTGGCCTAAGGTGAAATGAGATGTGGCAACACATATTCAATCTTGTCATATATCCCAGATCACCGGTAAACCAAACCAAAAAGTCCCCGTTGCTCCGTTGCAACCTATTTCCGTCGTGTCCACTCCTTTTGAACATTTGGTAGTTGACTGTGTTGGTCCTTTGCCTCGGTCCAAGACTGGTCACCAATACCTTTTAACCGTTATGTGTCAGACTACTCGTTATCCGGCTGCTTATCCGTTAAGGTCCATTACTACTAAATCTGTCTTGAAGGCCCTCACTAATTTCATGTCGACCTTTGGAATTCCTAAAGTCATTCAGTCCGATCAGGGTTCGAACTTCATGTCGAAACAGTTCTCAAAAGCCCTGCGTCAACTTCGAGTAAACCACATATTTCTAGCGCTTATCATCCGCAGAGTCAAGGAGTCCTTGAGAGGTTTCATCAAACCCTGAAGTCCCTATTAAGGTCATATTGTGTAGAACTCGATGTGGATTGGGAAGAAGGTCTGCCGTGGATGTTATTAGCGATACGTGAGGTAATCCAAGAAAGTCTTGGGTTTAGCCCGAATGAATTGGTGTTCGGACATGTAGTGAGAGGACCTACGGCTGTGTTAGCTGAGGAGTGGCGTATGCCTAAACTGTCTGAAAACATTTCGGATTATGTGAGCGGATTTCGGCGTAGATTATATGAGGCAAGAGCTCTCGCTAAAAAGAAGTTGAGTAAGACTCAACTAAAGATGCGACAACGCTTTGATAGGAAAGCTAAGTTAAGAGAATTTCAGGTGGGTGATCAAGTACTCGCTTTGCAGTCCCTACCTGCTAATCCGTTTCAAGCTAAATTTGCAGGCCCTTACAGTGTGGTTAAACGTCTTTCTGATAACAATTATCTGTTGAATACTCCTGACCGGAGGAAAAATGTACAAGTTTGTCACAGTAACCTGTTGAAATTGTATACAGCTCCTGTTCATTCTGTTACTGTTAATGTGGTAAACATTTGTGACTCTCTTTCAGAATCATCTCCTCTCTCTCACAAAACGAGTGGGTATTCTTTGGAGAATGCTGATGAGGACGAGGGTTTTCTTTCTCGAGAAAAAGTTGACGGGCGACTTAAAAACTCTGAGATTCTTTTTAACCTGTCGTCTCATCTTTCTTATTTGACGGAGAAAGAGAGGAGTGATGTCACTGAGTTGTTGGTATCATTTCCCTCTCTTTTCCTTGATGTTCCTGGTCGCACCTCTATCATAGAACATGATATAGATGTAGGAACCTCATGTCCCGTTAAACAGAACGCCTATCGAGTCAATCCTATTAAAAGAGATTTGCTGAAACAAGAGGTGAATTATCTGCTTGCTCATAATCTGGCTGAATCTAGTTTCAGTTCGTGGAGTTCTCCTTGTGTTTTAGTAAATAAACCTGATGGCTCATATCGCTTCTGCACAGATTATCGGAAACTTAATAGCCTAACAAAGCCGGACTGCTTCCCTTTACCTCGAATTGATGATTGCATCGATCATGTTGGCTCTGCCTGTTATGTCAGCAAATTCGACCTCTTGAAGGGGTATTGGCAGGTGCCTTTGACTAGTCGGGCGAAGGAATTATCTGCTTTCGTTACGCCTGATGCTTTCCTACAGTATACGGTTATGCCTTTCGGGGTTCGAAATGCACCTGCGACTTTTCAGCGACTCGTAAACCGCATACTGTATGGAATGTCAGGATGTGAGGCATATCTCGATGACATTGTGTTGTACATTTCATCTTGGTCTGAACATCTTGACCAGATCAAAGAACTGTTTTCTCGTTTAGCCAAAGCTAATCTTACGGTTAATCTCGCTAAGTCCGAATTCGCGAAGGCAACCGTTACCTATTTAGGTAAGATAGTGGGAAATGGGTGTGTAAGACCCATTGGGACTAAGGTCGAAGCAATCTGTAATTTTCCCGCTCCCACCAGTCGTCGTGAACTCCGACGGTTCCTTGGAATGGTGGGATATTATCGGAGTTTTTGCAAAAATTTTGCCAGCGTAGTCTCACCTCTTACCGATTTATTGAGTCCGAAGTTGTCTTTCCAGTGGACTGAACCTTGTCAGCAAGCTTTCGAAAATTGCAAGGCTTTGCTGGCGTGTGCCCCTGTTTTAACAGCTCCAAACTTTGCCAAGCCTTTTATTCTTGCAATCGATGCAAGTGCTTGTGGTACGGGTGCTGTTCTCCTGCAGGAGGACTCGAACCAGGTTCAACATCCTGTAAGTTACTTTTCTAAGAAACTTAACCGACATCAACAGGTATATTCTACCATTGAGAAAGAAGCTCTTGCGCTAGTGTTGGCTGTTCAACATTTTGAAATATATCTAGGATCAATTGCTGCACCGATTATTATCTATACGGATCATAATCCTTTGGTCTTTTTGAATCGGATGAGAAATAGAAATCAGCGACTCATGCGATGGAGTCTTATCTTACAACCTTTCCATCTCGAGATCAAACATATTCGAGGAAAAGACAACGTTATAGCTGACGCACTGTCTAGAGTGTAACGTAATTTTTGTATTGTCCGTTCTTTTCTTTGCATCTCTAGGGCCCAGAGGTGTTGAGGAATGAAGAGAAGACGACATACCTCTAGATCACCAGAACTTTTATTGTGTTTGTTCTGGGTAGTGCTTAACTGTTTTTTTTCCCTTTGTTTTGTGTTTTAGATTCGTTGCCGAATCTTTTTTTTTGTAGGGAGGTGTTACGACCCTGCGTTTCCCTTGCTCGCCTGCTGGGGGCGGTGTTCTTCAGGACACCTGAAGGTGAACAAAGGTGAACACCCTCTCCACGCCACTTCGTCCAGGGGATTGGCAGCTTCTGGAGGAGTCACTTGTTCTTGCGACATTTATTTACAGACCATACCAACCTTTTTCTTATTCCCCATCTGGATTATGATTTTGTCCCCTTATGATTGTGAACCCTAGACTTTGTTATCTTAAGTTGTTTACACTTTTGTTGTAAGCTAATAAAACTTCTTGCAAGTAATTTTCTTGTACTTGTATCCCTTTATGTACGGTCGAAACGAGCTGGCCGTAACAGCGTCTGTGAGCGTGAGAGTTTGTGAGTGTGTGCGTCTGTGAGTGTGAGAGTTTGTGAGTGTGAGTGTGTGCGTCTGTGAGTGTGTGCGTCTGTGAGTGTGTGCGTCTGTGAGTGTGTTCGTCTGTGAGTGTGTGCGTCTGTGAGTGTGTGCGTCTGTGAGTGTGTGCGTCTGTGAGTGTGAGTTTGTGAGTGTGAGAGTTTGTGAGTGTGAGAGTCTGTGAGTGTGAGAGTTTGCGAATGTGTGCGTCTGTGAGTGTGAGAGTTTGTGAGTGTGTGCGTCTGTGAGTGTGAGAGTCTGTGAGTGTGAGAGTTTGCGAATGTGTGCGTCTGAGTGTGAGAGTTTGTGAGTGTGAGCGTCTGTGAGTGTGAGAGTCTGTGAGTGTGAGAGTTTGTGAGTGTGTGCGTCTGTGAGTGTGAGAGTTTGTGAGTGTGTGCGTCTGTGAGTGTGAGAGTCTGTGAGTGTGAGAGTTTGTGAGTGTGTGCGTCTGTGAGTGTGAGAGTTTGTGAGTGTGAGTGTGTGCGTCTGTGAGTGTGAGAGTTTGTGAGTGTGAGAGTTTGTGAGTGTGTGCGTTTGTGAGTGTGTGCGTCTGTGAGTGTGTGCGTCTGTGAGTGTGTGCGTCTGTGAGTGTGTGTGTCTGTGAGTGTGAGTTTGTGAGTGTGAGAGTTTGTGAGTGTGAGAGTTTGTGAGTGTGAGAGTCTGTGAGTGTGAGAGTTTGCGAATGTGTGCGTCTGTGAGTGTGAGAGTCTGTGAGTGTGAGAGTTTGTGAGTGTGTGCGTCTGTGAGTGTGAGAGTTTGTGAGTGTGAGTGTGTGCGTCTGTGAGTGTGAGAGTTTGTGAGTGTGAGAGTTTGTGAGTGTGTGCGTCTGTGAGTGTGTGTGTCTGTGAGTGTGAGTTTGTGAGTGTGAGAGTTTGTGAGTGTGAGAGTCTGTGAGTGTGAGAGTTTGCGAATGTGTGCATCTGTGAGTGTGAGAGTTTGTGAGTGTGAGAGTCTGTGAGTGTGAGAGTTTGCGAATGTGTACGTCTGTGAGTGTGTGCGTCTGTGAGTGTGAGAGTTTGCGAATGTGTGCGTCTGTGAGTGTGAGAGTTTGTGAGTGTGAGAGTCTGTGAGTGTGAGAGTTTGCGAATGTGTGCGTCTGTGAGTGTGTGCGTCTGTGAGTGTGTGCGTCTGTGAGTGTGAGAGTTTGTGAGTGTGTGCGTCTGTGAGTGTGAGAGTTTGTGAGTGTGTGCGTCTGTGAGTGTGAGAGTCTGTGAGTGTGAGAGTTTGTGAGTGTGTGCGTCTGTGAGTGTGTGTCTGTGAGTGTGAGAGTCTGTGAGTGTGAGAGTTTGTGAGTGTGTGCGTCTGTGAGTGTGAGAGTTTGTGAGTGTGAGTCTGTGAGTGTGAGAGTTTGTGAATGTGTGCGTCTGTGAGTGTGAGAGTTTGTGAGTGTGAGTCTGTGAGTGTGAGAGTTTGTGAGTGTGTGCGTCTGTGAGTGTGAGAGTTTGTGAGTGTGAGTCTGTGAGTGTGAGAGTTTGTGAGTGTGTGCGTCTGTGAGTGTGAGAGTTTGTGAGTGTGAGTCTGTGAGTGTGAGAGTTTGTGAATGTGTGCGTCTGTGAGTGTGAGAGTCTGTAGCGACAATGAGTCTTACATTAAATTAGCTCAAATTATATATAGGGAATTTAATAATTAATCATGAATGATTAATATATTGCATATTACAGTTAAATTATCGAAGCTGAAAATAGATCGATTGTATATATGAATGATCACCATAATGGGTTATGGTTCGTCATTAATATATCAATAGTTTTATTACAGATCGATTATATGAGATAACCTTAAATGGAATTAATTTAGTTATCGAACAATCTGTTCGTCCAGCAAACGGCCGTAAGATTAACTTATCAATTTTCAACAAAAATTATCTCTTTCTTATAATTCCAAAAAAGCTATTTTCTGGCCATGAAAAATCACCTTCTTGTTATTATAAAATTTAGGTTACTGAAATAGTAACGAATTGTAAAGCTTTGTAGCAAAAGGGTCGAACACTTCATTGACTTTGTAAAAATGAGAACTTTAGACAATTAGCAATCAAGAATATAATGGTTTTAATAAAATGAAACTACGGATACAGAATTCTACATTTAAACCCGGGATACATGTATGTACAATAAACAGTAAAACTAACGAGACAAACGAATAACAACGGGAGTGAGAGAGAGAGAGATTGAGTGAGAGAGAGAGAGAGTGAAATATATATATATATATATATATATATATATATATATATAGAGAGAGAGAGAGAGAGAGAGAGAGAGAGAGATAGAGGATGAGAAAGTGAAACTAACAGTCAGGATGAGAGAGATCACCGGGGTGATTGCAGCATGGCAAAAATCACAGACAATAACCCTTAGAGAGGCAACAAGAAATCACATCAATCAAATCAAATCAAATCAAATCAATAACCTATACTTGCGTATATGGTTCTCTTTGTGTGAGCTGAAGAACGCAGAGTCGTGTGCGTGTTTGTCCTTCGGCGCTATAGGCTTGTTCTCTCGTGTCTTCCGGGGCGAGCAGACTCGCGGGAAGTTTTAAAGGTTCACCGAACGTGAAGTTACCAAGGAAATAGTTCAGAGTTCATCTCCCTCGGGAGGGAGAGGCGAAGAATGAAAATAAAACTTAGTAAAGATAGGAAAAGAAAAGAAACGCGGTGTAATGCTCCCTAAGGAGCCATGGGACCGGACACCTCTCACAGGGAAAGTGCTTTCTTTTTTAGAAACTCCTGTGTCAGTTTCTTATAGAGAGGAGGGGTTCACGCCTGCTTCGCGTATGTGAACCAATCATCTTAGAGCATCTCGAGCGGGAAAAGTTCTTCTTTGTCTTGTCAGGATAATTGATGATGCTATAAAATGTTGTCATTTCTAGCCAGAAAGATTGTACACACAGAACAATACATTTTACTGTAATATCATATGTATGACTGGTTTAGTCAAAACAAGACGGTCAAACAGGTACCAAGAATGGCCAGAAAGAGTAGAAGAAACATAAAGTTACATTCATATGCAGAATTACACACATTTAATGTTCACTCACACGACTATAAAGCCATAATACCGGCTACCATGACCTAGGAAAGATCAAATTCATGTTTATACATTTCTTAAGTGGTTATACTTATAGAAAATATATAATTGCAGAGTCTATTCCTCTTTCTTTATCAGAATTCAAGTGGGAGCTGTGATTCCCTTGGAATTCCTTTTGGGGGTCATAAAGTTTTATGACCTAGCAAGAGGGCGAGTTACAGAAGATGATACTGTTAGGTAATCTTTCTTTAGAAATACACTTAAGATTTGAAGTTACAGACCAGTCTCCAATTACATCTATAGAATAAGACAAAACTAATTAGATATGCATGCATACAGGAAGGTTAGATACAATTCTGTGTTATATACATTAAGGACATTCCTATCCTAAGTTGCACACAAAGGACGTTTGTGTGCGGGTATGTGTGGTGTGTGTGTGTGTGTGTATCCTCAGGGCATATTGTCCATCCGTGGTGTGCACCACGGGAGGGTTTCGAGAACAACGGGGACCTGTTTCTTGATTGCGCAATGCGTCATAAATGGAGTTAATCAATGACCGGCTGGCAGACATTGGGGCACCATTTCACATGATTCAAGGTTTTGTGAATTAAACATATATGTGTTCATATTTGTTCAGTAGTGAAAGGAAAACAGGATTCGGTCAGTCGCTACATATTCCCCCTTTTCGTCGGATGAAGTCCCTGTGTGAACATCATCGGACGACAATCATCACAATGGCCGACTGGCAGGTGAATCCTGATGGTCATGTAGCAGGTGGACCATGGTAGTAGGGTAGCAGGTGGAACCTGATGGTAGGATGGCAGGTGGATCTTAAAGCTGAGGATTCAGCTCGATGAGGTTTGGCGTGGTCTCTGACTTGGCACCCCCTTTCCGGGGATTCCGTCTGAGACCTTCAGGCACGGCTTTCGTGAGCTCGGCTGTGTCGCATCTGGTGGAGTCTTCTGTACAGAATGAATGCCACGCATAGTGTCAGAGTGTGGCTGATTACCTGTAGAGATGCACAGCACAATGTCGGCTGAGGTCCAGCCTAGGACCGCAGATGGAGTGTTCAGAACGGGCAGTCGAGACAGTGCTTGGATGGCTGTGTTGACCGGAGAAATGTCAATGAATTGGGACCCCCTTTCCTTGATACAGAGTTCCAGTTCTGGATCTAAGGTGAAGTTGTAGTTCTTGAAGGATGGGAGTTCCAGTGCTGTCTGGTACTCTTTGCTCGGAAGATGGTACAATGCCAGATCATTCAGGTGGAGTATGGCACCTTTCGGGGCTTGAATCCATGTACTGTGGTTGAGCATGTTGACACGGCTGGTTGTGTCATGCTGGTCGTAAGTGAGAGTAGCTGTACGCACAGGTGTGTTAACGAGCCACCTGTCTCCTACAATCTCTGCTTGCGTCTCTGTGACTTTTGCTCGAGGCTTAGCTTTGGCTGGGCAGCGTGTGTCGCTGACCAGGGGTTGCAACCCGCAGGTTCCTTAAGTGTTGTCTCTGAGGAAGGGTTTGCTAGGGCAGAGATAGTGAATGAATTTGGTGAGGTACACATGTGCAGGTTTGGGGCCAGGTGCAGCTGTCGTGGTAGGCCACCACATCTGGAATGTGTGCCTTGTTGTGGGTGTTGCTTTTCAAAAACCTGACATTGGCAATGTCTTTAAGTCTGTAGACTTGGTTTGACTCGCTGATGGATTGGTTCAAGAGCACATCCACTTCCCTCTGCTCGTGATCGACGTAGAGTAGGATGGCGCTACCCAGAGAGTAGGCCAGGTGTATTTGTAGAGGATCAGTTGGCCTGGTGATGGCGGAAACCAGCATAGTTAACACAAGGCTTAAGGGTTTCAAGTACGGTGGGATTCTACCCGTGGTTGGGCTGTCATTTGAGGAGTTAACCTCCCAAGCATGTCTGTTATCAGGGCTGTAACCAGCTGAGTTTGGGCAAAGTCATTCTGGAAGACAGTAAACAGCGGTTTCATGCAGTTCATGGTCTGATTCAGCAGGACGCTGTGAATGTTGAGAATGACCATGTTCTTCTCAATGTCTTGCCGATGGTTTGGAAAGATGCACTCTGCGGGGTGAGTTGCTCTTTTAGCTGTGAAAGTTCAGTCTGGATTTCAACCACATGCTGTTTCACAGTGGCTATGTTTGCTGTCTGGACACTTGGCATAACAGTGTCGAACAGAGTTCTGGCGGCAGCTACGGCTCCGAGCAACGCTCCCAGGAACCGTTTTGAGTGTTAGTTGGTGCTTTAGAGTCCTGATTGTATAACATTCACTTTCCCAAGTTGGTTGGACATGTGTTCGACCTTGGCCTTGGCGTGAGAGAGGGAGTCCTCTGTCCATCGGGCACTTGCCCAGCTGTATTTGGCTACGGTGCTGGGGTAGTGTGCTCTGTAGGCCTTGTGGGGCTGGATGAGTAGAACATGCGCTTGATGGGTGTAGGTCCTGCAGTCGGTGATCAGGAGTCTCAGTCGTTATCTCGGTGGCAGCTGTCCTCTGGATGGCTGCCAGCACGGCATGGCAAACCACAGCAGCAACCTGGTACAGACAACAGGGAGAGAGAGAAAGAAAGGGGAGGAAAAAAAAAAACAGCGAGGGTTGTCTTTGGTTGGACTGGGCAGTCTTTTTATTTCATGGGTGGCAACTAGGTTTAGCTTGCCTTGGCCCATGTTTTGCCACATCTTGCTGCTGGCATGTCGCTTGCTTCAGTGTATTGTCAGTGGCTCTGGTGCTGTGGTTTGCAGCGCATGATGCGTCATGGACGTACATTGGCCTTATCCCCCCTTTGCGCCGTTGCATTACACGTCTTTGCGTTGTGGTGTCAGACGGTGCACACATAGAATGTAGCTCTGTGCACGCAGCATGTGCTTGGTGTCATGTCGTGTTCTGAGTAACTGGTTGTCAGTGAGTGTAGACGGCAGTCAAGGGTTGGTTGGAGGGGTCTGAGAGGTGGTGAAGCAAAGTCTTTATTGTGTCAGAAGCCCGCATGTTCGTTACGTTTGTGTTTGTAAACAGCGGAGCTAGCGTAAACTGCTGTGAGGTAGACAGTTTAGGTTGTAAAGTTCTTATGCTGTGTGTAATAACTTCAAACTTCAGGGTGGGTGGGCGGGTTTGAAGTGACCGCAGCTAGTCGTTAAGTGCGCCAGGCTTGGAGAGGGTATGGGTTTGGTCATTCAAGTCTTTGTCAAGGCCCGGTTGCCTTGAGTGTCCTTTCACCTTTTTCCAGCAGACAATCATGTTGTTTGTTCTTGTGATGTCATCGCATGCCTGGAACCGGTGTTGGTGTGTGACAGGCATGTGGTTTGAAGTCTTACAGCCATTTTGTTTCCAGCCTGGAAGTTGGTATGGGAAACTGAGTCTGGCATAGTTAAAGTCTGTGCCCATAAGGAGTTCTTTGATGTTATGCGTCAACGCGATGTGCAGCGTTATGAGGATGGCTGCTACCTCAGCATATTGTGATGACTGCGGGCCCAACTTGAAGTATTGTGGTGGGCACGGTATGTCATTTACCTACAGCATGCCCGCACCTGATTGACGGGTGCCCTCATGGTGGTAGGAATATCCATCGATGTAGGGTGTGGGCATACCTTGACACGCATTCTCTTTAAAGTACCTGTGACAGGTCAGTTGTTGTTGTTGGGGTTCTTCTACATTCACCGTCGCAGCTGGTGTGTTATCAGAGCAGTTTTGGCAGGCTGCCAGGCCGTGGCCTAGCACACACTTGTGATTTTGAGCATAAGTGCCTCAACATTGCGCCCCTGGAGGGCCATTAACCATGTGGCTATGCGTGAATTGGTGACCACGCCATCTCGGATGCACTGGCTCCAATGTAGTTGGAGAATCTCTGGATGGCCCATACAGTGCAGAGCAGGGCTTTTTCACAGTCTGAGAATTTAGTCTCTGGTGGGAGAAGTGTCCTGCTGACATATGTAACGACTCATTTGTCTTGATCATGCCTTTGGTACAGGCCAGCACTGAGACAGTGGTTGGAGAACCCAGCTTCTAGATAGAACTCTTTTTGTTGGTCAGAGTAAGCCGGACATGGAGCTGTGCATAAGTGTCGTTTTAGCTCATTCAAGGCATTGTCTTTAACTTCTGTCCATACAAATGGGCAGTCTGTTTTCAGAAGGGCAGTTAGAGGTTTCGCAATGTCTGAGTAGCTTTCGCTGAACTGCCGTGAGTAATTGCGCACCCATAGAAAGCTTGTAGCTTGAGATGTTGGTGGGTGGCTTGATGTTTTGAACAGCTTGAATACGGCTGGACTGCGGTTCGATGCCTTGTGATCCGATGAGTGGGGCCACATAGTTGACTTTGGTTCGACACCACTGTCCTTTGTGGAGGGTGTTCTTGGCACCGGCAGTGGATAATTGGTTGAAAACATAGTCTAGCTCTTTCAGGTGGTCAGCCACTGTTGTGCTTTTCATGAGAACATCATCAACGCACATAAGGTTACCTCTCATTCTGGCATCTGGGCATGCCTTGTTCAGGAAGATGTTGAACTCAGCAGGTGAGTTGGCATAGCCCAATGGGTACCTGGTGAAAGTGAATTGTCTGTTGCCGAACGTGAATGCTAGCTTGTGCTGGTCTTCTGGATGCACAGGTATGGTCCAGAATCCAGAGGCCACATCAAGTGTTGAGAAGATTGTGGCTTTTCTGATTCTGGGTATTTCTTGCTCCAGCTGGGTCATGGGCCATCGGGACAGTGGCACCTGCTGATTCAGTTTCCTGCAGTCAATGGTGGGTCGCCACTTGCCGTTTGGTTTGAGGACGGGCCAGATGGGGGCAGAATGGGTGCTGTTGCATGGACGGATGACACCTTTTTCAAGCCTGGATTCGATGATCTCTCGCACCGGTTCGTGTGAAGCGATGGGGATCTTGCCTGACTGCCTGACAAAAGTGGGAGGAGCATTAGGGTGCGTTGGGATGCGCACAGTGTGGGGTTCAGTGAGACCACAATCTAAAGAGTCTTTGGCAAAGGATGCTTTGAACTTGTAAAGGACTTGTCTGAGTCTTTGTAGATCTGCATCATTTTTAATTGCGTCAGCGTCTTTTAGAATTTGCTGAACTTGAGACTCAAATCCTGGGTACGACTCCTCTGTTGGTGTGTCGTCTGTCGTGTTGGCAGGCAGAGGTGCAGCAGTGTCGTCAGTCTCGCAAGCAAGCTGTCTGGAGACTTTGTATACTGCAAGGTATTGGTCCTCTGTCAGTGCTGTTCTGCATACCTGGTCTTTGTCCATTGGCATGACCGAAGTGATGGAGATGAGTTTGAAGGGTGCTGTGAACACTGTGTGGTTTGTGCTCCCTTCGGGTATCATTGAAGATGGGATGGGCCCAATGATTGGTAGTGTGAGTTCAAAGTCATGGAAGTCGTGGCTCACTAGCCATCCCACCCGATAGACTTTTGGAATGGTGGTGTCCTTCGCCACACAGTTGTTGAAAAGGATGTAGACTACACGCGATGACACTTCAGTAAGGGGTGTGGCTTCCAGCGTGAGTCCAAGTTCAACACATTCGGGTGAAGGTTGAAAGAAGCCCAGCGTGTGGTTTTAGGGTTTGACCACAACGCATGTTGAGCCGGACGGCGACCCCTTTGGTGTAAGCTGGTATTCAGTGTCCTATTCGTTGATTAGGGTGCCAACCTCAGGAATGGTTTGACCTGACAGGAGGTTCTCAGTGTTGGTTGGAACAACAGGGGGCTGTAAAGTCAATGGGGCCCACACTACCTCATTAATGATGTCCACATGAGCCTTGAGGTGAGTCAGGATGTCTACCTCAATGTAGAAATCATGGGGCGGGTCCGGAAGGACCAGGAAGTAATGGGTCAGACACCGGTGGTTCCAGTTCAGGTTCAAAGCGAAGACACCTTTGGCCGTCATCATGGTTGATGGGTACGTGTTTAAAGGAAAACGGGTGCGCTTGCTGGCAGAAGGAAGGTCTGGTGTGTCTTAATGAGAGCATTGAATAGTGAGACACTGATGGCTGAGTTGTCTGCCCATAGTGCAAGTACAAAGTCAGTAGTGGTTACATCATTCAACTGCAGGTCAGTTGTGACCTTGGGGCAGAAGGAATCAGAGTCTTTGGTGAGCTGAAAGGTGCATGGTAGCGGATTCGAACCTACAGTTGGTGTTGAGTCTGTGTCTTCATGGCTGGCTGTGGGAGTTTCCGTGAACTCTGTGACTTGAAAGTCTGGTTTTGCTGGAGTTCCCGTGACCTTTGTGATCGACCGTCTGGCTGTGTCTGGAGGGGGTCAAGTTCTCGTACTTGAGCCCAGACTTTGAGCTGTTTCAAGTCCAGTAACGGTTCAAAGCGATCTAGCACGTCTTTGCCAATTAGAAGTGGGTAAGTGTTCATTTTTTAGGTGTGCACTGGGTGGATCAGACTCATAGAATCAATTGTCAGGTGGATGGGAGCTACCTGTTTGAGCCGGATGTCGTTCTGGCTGTGGGATTGCACGTTCAGTTCACAAGTTTGAGGTGTAAGAGTTCGATCTTGTCTCTTAGCTTGAAATTGGAGTCTTTTTGAAAAGGTGAGATGAGATCACCGTAAGATGTGATGCTGTGTGTTCCCTGCTCACTCCCTTTTCCAACGTGATGTTCAGGAGGAGTTACCGGCCCACCCCCTTTTCGACCAGGTTGCCCAGGAATGTTGTGATTGGGGCAGGTGTGACGATCAATGGGTGGTTAGGACCGGTTTTGTGTGGCTGTCTGCGGGTGCAGATAGCCAAAACAGCATTTTCTGGTACCTTGGGATAGTGGTACCTGATATGAGGAAGTGTGCTGTCTCATTCAGGGTGTGCAGCTGTCAGCTGTGGAGCTTGGGTGATGCTGTCACCTTGTGATGTGACAGTTAGCTCTGTGGTCTTTGGCTGACGAGCAGTGTTCGGGGTGCTTGGCTCAGTCAGTTGGTAGTCAGACCGGGCGTTGGTTTCGGTTCTTATGCTTAGACATAGATGTGTGGTTTTTACAGTCTGGTTGGACACAGTCTTTTGCTTGACATAAGCTTTGTGGGCCAAGTCTCGTAGCTGTTGGGCAGACATGGTCCGTGAACAGGCCAGGTGATGACTCACTGTGGGATGCAGATTTCGGAGAAACAGAGTTCTGAAGTTGAAATCCTCTTCCATACCTGGCTTGTTCCGTGCTCCGAAGTAGGCTTGTCGGAATCGGCCGTAGTAGGTCTGTGATGTTTCAAGTCTTGTCTGCTTGAGGTCCATGGCGATGGCTTGGTCTGATTCTGGATCAGAGAATGCTCGGATCAAAGCTTGTCGCAGCTGCTGGTAGTCAGTTTTGACAGTCTTTGTTTGACGGTCTAGGAAGCTGCGCACATCACCGCTGGATGTGATTCTTAACAGATACAAATTGTCCCAAGCTGTCAAGTTGGCGACAGTTTGCAAGTGAAAGTCAATGTCCTGTAGATAAGAGTGAATGTCATCACCTCCTGCAGGGTCTGGATTGAACGTAGGGATGTTTCTGGCCAGCTTGTCGAGTTCTTTGGGGGCCATGCCGTGGTTAGCGGCAGGGGCTGTCTGGAAGCTGGCTGGTGACATCTTGAGCAATGGGCTTTTAACCCCCCCTTTCAGCTTTGAGTTTGTGGCTGAAAGGTACGGACCGGCTGGTTAGGGGAAACTTTGTGGTGTGCGTTTCCCCTTCCCGGTCATTCTGCAGTCTATAAGAGTGTTTCAGCTCTCTGTGAACAATGTCAAGTTCGTTTTTTTTAGATCGTGTCTCTGCTGAGTAAGCTCGTGGATTTCAGCTCGGGCTGCGTGCAAGTGGTTTTTGCAGGCCTTGGCTTTAGCGTCTCTTTCTTTTAGTTCAGTCTCTGCTCTTACAAGGAGAACTTCACCTTGTCGGAGTTTCTCGTTGAGTTCCTCTCTGGCGTTTCTCTCCGCTTGCTTTCTTTGGTCTGTGTCGAGACGAAGATCACACAGGGCCTTTTGAAGTCTTTCCGCTTCTTTCTGTAGCGCTGGATCTGTGTCGTCCTCTTTCTCGCCCTGGTTCTGGGTCTCGAGGAGGAGCTGATCAAGGCGACTCTGGGTTCGGGCCTGGTGCTTCCGGGCCTCCTCCGCTTGAAGCAGAAGCGCTGCTGCTTGTTGCTCCAGGTCGATGTTACTCCGTTCGCTGAGCCTTGCCTGGGGGACGAGGTTGTGTGCGATGCCTCCGACGATTCTGGCCCAGTCTTTGTAGTTGTAGCTCAGGGTTGGATCCAGGGCTATCAGCT
Organism: Siphateles boraxobius; assembly: GCF_051911475.1. Taxonomy (NCBI): domain Eukaryota; kingdom Metazoa; phylum Chordata; class Actinopteri; order Cypriniformes; family Leuciscidae; genus Siphateles; species Siphateles boraxobius. Next base: position 315,075 of record NW_027508816.1, on the reverse strand, counting down.
TGTACAGCTCGGTGTCCAGCTGCGTTTGGCTCAGATGCTGCAGGTCACTGGCGTCCTTGGGCAGGAAGGGGGTCGCCATGGCTCTCGATCATGACTGTAGGACAGGAACATACTGGCTCACTGTGGGCGAGAGGAACACAACATACACAAACAAAGAGACCAATGCAAGTCCCTTCTAAGCTTAACAAGCTATTCTCATACGGGCTATGCCGTTCATGAGAATTTTGGGGCTAACTGATGTAAACAGTTAGCAAAGCCAATTGATTTGGGTCGACGAAGGACCCGAACTAGAGATTTGACAGGCAGTAGCCTAGCGGGTCACGTGATGACACCGGCTGCGTAATTGTCACTCTATTCTATTATTTAGCTTCCTTGGTGGCTCTCACAGGTTACTGTCTCTAAGTGAAATGAAAGAAACAAATCACAACAGAACACAGAGATAGAAGAGATCAGAGTGAAAGGAAACAATGAAAATGAATAGGTCTGAAATGAACTGGAATAAATACTAACACCGGAAGTGTTAGGGAGAATAAGGAGGCCTAAGCCGACTACCGCTGATAGGGTTTAAGATAGGGCCTACGGGTGAGTGGGGTTGTCAAGATAGCAACCTAAGAAAGTGTGGCTTGGAGAAGAGATGGGCCAAACACTTAAAATATCCGGGAGATATCTAGTATTTTGTGGCTCATAGTAGGTGGAATGGGTTTTTATTAAATTTAGTTTACCTGCGGTGAATTGAATCCACTCCGGTGAGAACCAGTGGCATGGTCAACCTCCCTGGCGCTTCCCAAACACTCAACCGCGGTGTCCTCGGCCCTCCGTTACTCTGTGTCGCGTTGCGCCCTCCCAAACAGCCTTTGTGACTTTAAACACAACTCGGCAAAGCCAAGATGTCAACTGCCAGACAACACTACAAAATTGGGCTGTTCCCCAGAACCCTCCCGGAGGAGTGGCCTCTTTTTAGGCCCCGGTTTAGGTACTGGTCCCAGAAATTGCCTTTTTGTGTCGGCTGGACTGGTTGACTACCTTTGGAGTGCCAAATTGCTGATGTCAGCACTGCGGGCCGCAACGACGGACAGAGATAAAAGAAACCGAGATTCACGCACAGTAGGGTGTTGGTAACGCTGGTCGGACAACCCTGCTGGCCGGAACACCACCAGAGATGACTTCAAATCACCAAGGGAGTACTACAATAGATACACAAAAGGATGAACAAGGGAAGCTTAAAGTGAATTAAGGCTTGTTTGTTTAAACCAAATTGAGTAATTATTTATGTAGCAATAAGAGTCGAAGGTTTTACTAAATAATAATAAAAAGAGGGAATTATGATAATGTTGGTAATTATCAAAATAACCTAACCCAAAAGAGAGGAAAAATAATTAAAATCAAAATATAAAGAGACAGGATTGAAACACTGTAGATAGAAGAAGCAGGCCGCAGTAGTGGGTTTTCACCACGAGGGGGCGTATTCCTTCTCTGTTCTTTGCCTGGGTAAACAGAACACTTGATTCAAATTCAAAATTCAAAACTTGTTTAAATTTAAAACTTAAAACAAGCAGGAAAGAATTAAAAGGGAAATCAGAATGATATCCTATAATAGCTAATAACACCGTAAAGTATCATTAATAACTATAAAATAATCAAAAAGGGGAAGATGAGATAGATGCACAATTCAAAACAGAGTGAAAGGAGGAAAAACGTGATACCGACTTAGGGGGAAAGGCCACAGGGTGGCGCTGCCCCCTCCACATGGATATCAGTGACTGACAGGCAAACACGATGTAAATTTAAACTGGTTTAAAACCAAATTAAAATAAGCGTGAAAGGAGATTGAGAAATCAGGATACAATTTTATAATAATTAACAACAACAGTAAAGTATCGTCAATAACTATAAAAAGAGAAAAGTAGAAATAGGCAATTCAAACAGAATTGGACAGAGAGACAAGGAGAGTTGAGTGAGCCGACTTGGGCTCTCTCTGGCTGTGCTGGGATTTAGTTTAAGTTTTAATTCAAATCTTGTCTTGAACCAAACTCAAAGTAAATGTACCAGTCAAAAGCAGAAAAATTTGTCTAACACAAAATAATATTCGCACGAGCAAAGGTCTAAATGCAAATAATTCTTGAGAATTTAGACAGGGAAATGAATTCCCTTAATTCACAGGGAAATGAATTCAGCAGTAAAGAGAGCATTATCTGAAACGGCCACAAGATGGCGTAATTGCGCTCATGCAGGCTGAAGTCAGAAGGCGGGGCGTAATTCGAGACTTCCTAAACACTTAAAGGCCGCCCTCTGGTGTTTAGCAAGCGGAATTACAACCGACTTTAATGTGATTCAAACTAAAAGCTTTCAGCTCGCGTCGTGCGTTGAATTCCTGCAATAAATCACAAATAAACAAGCAGATCTCTGTGGATCTTTCGGTGCTGTACTGCACAAGAGCGTGAAACAGGATTTTTTCGCTGTGAAAACACGCAGATGTGAAACAACAGGAATTTCCGTCTGTTGTTACTCACATAAACATTTTTATGTATTAGATTTATATTTAAATGTATCAGATCTTTAATTGGGTAGCTAAACCAATTTTGACCAGGAGTTTACCGTTTTTGTTGAATATCACTGGGTTAACCACGAATTCAATAACGACATTATGGAAGGCCTTTTACCACTGAAGATAGGAAACTCGCTCTCGATCAGATTTACGTCTTGCTCTGAGAAAGAGATTCTCGTCTTAATCAGGCGTTTAAATAATATTAACATGTACCAGCTGCAAAGAGTTTGCTTCGTCTTTACAAGGACAGGTATAATATGAACTGCGTTGCGCGACTTTCACTGGAGCGCGCATAAAAAAAATAAAAAAATATATATATATATTAATACACAATATACTCATAGATTGAAACTGAATTTGCTCATAAAACAAAGTTTGAAATGCCCGCATTCTCCACCAAACTGTAGCGACAATGAGTCTTACATTAAATTAGCTCAAATTATATATAGGGAATTTAATAATTAATCATGAATGATTAATATATTGCATATTACAGTTAAATTATCGAAGCTGAAAATAGATCGATTGTATATATGAATGATCACCATAATGGGTTATGGTTCGTCATTAATATATCAATAGTCTTATTACAGATCGATTATATGAGATAACCTTAAATGGAATTAATTTAGTTATCGAACAATCTGTTCGTCCAGCAAACGGCCGTAAGATTAACTTATCAATTTTCAACAAAAATTATCTCTTTCTTATAATTCCAAAAAGGCTATTTTCTGGCCATGAAAAATCACCTTCTTGTTTATTATAAAATTTAGGTTACTGAAATAGTAACGAATTGTAAAGCTTTGTAGCAAAAGGGTCGAACACTTCATTGACTTTGTAAAAATGAGAACTTTAGACAATTAGCAATCAAGAATATAATGGTTTTAATAAAATGAAACTACGGATACAGAATTCTACATTTAAACCCGGGATACATGTATGTACAATAAACAGTAAAACTAACGAGACAAACGAATAACAACGGGAGTGAGAGAGAGAGAGATTGAGTGAGAGAGAGAGAGAGTGAAATATATATATATATATATATATATATAGAGAGAGAGAGAGAGAGAGAGAGAGAGATAGAGGATGAGAAAGTGAAACTAACGGTCAGGATGAGAGAGATCACCGGGGTGATCGCAGCATGGCAAAAATCACAGACAATAACCCTTAGAGAGGCAACAAGAAATCACATCAATCAAATCAAATCAAATCAATAACCTATACTTGCGTATATGGTTCTCTTTGTGTGAGCTGAAGAACGCAGAGTCGTGTGCGTGTTTGTCCTTCGGCGCTATAGGCTTGTTCTCTCGTGTCTTCCGGGGCGAGCAGACTCGCGGGAAGTTTTATAGGGTTCACCGAACGTGAAGTTACCAAGGAAATAGTTCAGAGTTCATCTCCCTCGGGAGGGAGAGGCGAAGAATGAAAATAAAACTTAGTAAAGAAAGGAAAAGAAAAGAAACGCGGTGTAATGCTCCCTAAGGAGCCATGGGACCGGACACCTCTCACAGGGAAAGGGCTTTCTTTTTAGAAACTCCTGTGTCAGTTTCTTATAGAGAGGAGGGGTTCACGCCTGCTTCACGTATGTGAACCAATCATCTTAGAGCATCTCGAGCGGGAAAAGTTCTTCTTTGTCTTGTCAGGATAATTGATGATGCTATAAAATTTTGTCATTTCTAGCCAGAAAGATTGTACACACAAAACAATACATTTTACTGTAATATCCTATGTATGACTGGTTTAGTCAAAACAAGACGGTCAAACAGGTACCAAGAATGGCCGGAAAGAGTAGCAGAAACATAAAGTTACATTCATATGCAGAATTACACACATTTAATGTTCACTCACACGACTATAAAGCCATAATACCGCCTACCATGACCTAGGAAAGATCAAATTCATGTTTATACATTTTTTAAGTGGTTATACTTATAGAAAATATATAATTGCAGAGTCTATTCCTCTTTCTTTATCAGAATTCAAGTGGGAGCTGTGATTCCCTTGGAATTCCTTTTGGGGGTCATAAAGTTTTATGACCTAGCAAGAGGGCGAGTTACAGAAGATGATACTGTTAGGTAATCTTTCTTTAGAAATACACTTAAGATTTGAAGTTACAGACCAGTCTCCAATTACATCTATAGAATAAGACAAAACTAATTAGATATGCATGCATACAGGAAGGTTAGATACAATTCTGTGTTATATACATTAAGGACATTCCTATCCTAAGTTGCACACAAAGGACGTTTGTGTGCGGGTATGTGTGGTGTGTGTGTGTGTATCCTTAGGCCATATTGTCCATCCGTGGTGTGCACCACGTGAGGGTTTCGAGAACAACGGGGACCTGTTTGTTGATTGCGCAATGCGTCATAAATGGAGTTAATCAATGACCGGCTGGCAGACATTGGGGCACCATTTCACATGATTCAAGGTTTTGTGAATTAAACATATATGTGTTCATATTTGTTCAGTAGTGAAAGGAAAACAGGATTCGGTCAGTCGCTACAAGTCTGTGAGTGTGAGAGTTTGTGAGTGTGTGCGTCTGTGAGTGTGAGAGTTTGTGAATGTGTGCGTCTGTGAGTGTGAGAGTTTGTGAATGTGTGCGTCTGTGAGTGTGTGCGTCTGTGAGTGTGTGCGTCTGTGAGTGTGTGCGTCTGTGAGTGTGAGAGTCTGTGAGTGTGAGAGTTTGCGAATGTGTGCGTCTGTGAGTGTGTGCGTCTGTGAGTGTGTGCGTCTGTGAGTGTGAGAGTTTGTGAGTGTGTGCGTCAGTGAGTGTGAGAGTTCGTGAGTGTGAGAGTTTGTGAGTGTGTGCGTCTGTGAGTGTGAGAGTCTGTGTCAAATACACGCTTGTCCAAAGGTGAGACCAAAAACAAGAATGAAATGGAAATAGCATTGCTTGAAAATATGTCAAGCTCTTACACAAGTGACAGTAAAGTTACCTTGATGACAAATAAGCAAAGTGTAAAACACAGCGGACTGACAGTGAAGTTTAGCACTGAATAAATGTTCATGGGGATCCAGAGAATGCCATAGTAACAGCAACAAATGCAGTGTATTTGATGGTCACATTACCTTACTTACATAAACGACATATCTCAAATTCAAACAAGACTAATCAGCTCTCTTCTGAAAACGTTTACAGAATGCAGGATCTACTTCGGAAACTTCGTGACAGAGAGTCAGAGATCACCTTACAGAACATGTAACATGCACAGTTAGTGATGAACACATTGATTCTTGTGAACCCGGTCAGACTAACCAGCATAAGAGAGAAAAGAACCTCAACGGGCATAGGCCTGGAGTTAGATGGCCAAGAGCTTGTGAGAAAACTGCATGGGACACGGTAAACACAGATCTATGCTTTGCATTAGAAAGATTAACTGGTACAGTTGAAAAGAAGCTGGATAAATTTGGGGACATCATTTACGCATATGGAAGTGAGAGGTTTGGTGTGGAAAAAAGGAAGGAAAAAGTACAAACTACTCCTGGATTGTCTAGACGGCAGCAGAAAATTGAAGGGTTAGTTAGAGAAAGGAGACAGCTGAGGAAGCTATGGAAAAGAGCGGAACAAAGTCAGAAGGAGGGACTCAATCTCTTACAAAGGGCCATAAAAGATAAGCTTGCAACATTACGCAGAGCTGAGCGCCTACGGAAACGCTACAAAAAGAAGGAGCGTGCAAGGGCTAATTTCTATAAAGATCCATTCAAATTCGCAAAGAAGTTATTCACCAGTGAGAAGAATGGCACTTTAAAAGCATCTAGGGTTGAGCTAGAGAGATATTTGGAGGAAACACATACAGATGCAAAAAGGCATAAGCCTATGTCTATTCCGTCAGACATCCCACCTGTCAATCCACCAGAATACCAAATGGAGGTCTGTGCACCTAAGTGGAAAGAGATAGAGCAGGTTGTGAGAAAGGCAAGGGCTTCATCATCTCCAGGGCCTAATGGAGTTCCGTACAGAGTGTACAAGAGTGCTTCAGGAGTTCTACGAATTCTGTGGAAATTGATAAAAGTGGCTTGGGAAAAGCAGGTTGTACCTAGAGCATGGCGCAGAGCAGGGGGAGTCTTTATACCCAAAGAAAAAGATGCTACAAGCATCAGTCAGTTTCGCCCTATTTCACTATTAAACGTCGAGGGAAAGATTTTCTTCAGCATTATTGCTCAGAGATTGTCAACCTACCTATTAAAGAATGGCTTCATTGACACTTCAGTTCAAAAAGCGGGCATTCCAGGATTCTCAGGATGCTTAGAACACATCAGTGTTATCTGGCAACGAATTCAATCAGCTAAAAAGGAGAGGAAGGAACTCCACGTGACATTCCTGGATTTGGCTAATGCATATGGTTCAGTGCCACATGAGCTTCTTTGGGCATCATTTGATTTTTTCAGGGTACCGATGTCGATAACAAATTTAGTGAAAGCCTATTTTGGAGATTTGCAATTTAGTTTCTCAACTCCAGAATTCAGCACTACATGGCAATGCTTAGAGGTTGGAATAATGGCAGGATGCACCATTTCTCCCCTGGCTTTTACCATGGCAATGGAAGTAATTATTAGGGCATCAAAATGGGTAGTAGGAGGAGAGCGCTTGGCTTCTGGGATGCGACTACCACCAATCAGAGCATACATGGATGACATGACAACCATGACTACAACGGTAGCCTGCACTAATCGGTTATTGGGGAAGTTAACAGATAATATTGAATGGGCACGAATGCAATTTAAGCCCTCTAAATCAAGGAGCATCTCCATAATTAAAGGCAAGGTAGTAGATAAAACATTCTTCATTAATGGTGAGGCAATACCAACAGTTTCTCAGAAGCCAGTGAAGAGTCTAGGGAGATGGTACGATGGGGATCTAAAGGACACAGTTCGAGTGGGAGAAGTTAGACGACAAGCAGTGGAAGGGTTGAAGAGCATAAACAGCTGTGCTCTACCAGGCAAACTGAAACTCTGGTGCTTTCAGTTTGGTCTACTGCCAAGGTTGCTGTGGCCACTGACTGTGTATGAGGTTTCTTTGACAGCAGTGGATAAGCTGGAAGCGTTAATAAGTTCATACATCAGGAAATGATTGGGAGTTCCACGCTGCCTCAGCAGAGTGGGACTTTATAGTAAAGGAGTATTGCAGCTGCCAGTCTCTGCTTTAACCGAGGAGTTTAAGTGTGCCAAGGTCAGACTGGAAATGACTTTAGCAGAGTCACGTGACAAATGTGTAAGGGAGACAGCCCCTGTGGTAAAAACTGGTAGAAAGTGGTGAGCAAAGAAATCTGTAGTAGAGGCAAAGGCTGACCTTCAAATTGGGGATATCGTGGGACAGGTACAGCATGGAAGAGGGGGTTTTGGGCTCAGTTTAGCTCCTCCTAAATGGCACAAGGCAGGCCCAGCCCAAAGGAGGAAGCTGGTAGTCAACGAGGTGCGAAAGCAGGAGGAGAGGATGAGATGTATAAAGGCCATTTCCCAGGCCAAGCAGGGAGAGTGGATGAGATGGGAGAGTGTGGAACAACGCAAAATGGGCTGGCAAGACCTTTGGTCAATGGAAGAGAGTAGGATCAGTTTCCTTATTAGGTCAACATATGATGTTCTCCCATCACCGCAGAACCTAAACCTCTGGGTAGGAGAGGATCCATCTTGTCCTTTGTGTTCATCACCTGCCACATTAAGGCACATTTTGACAGGATGTAAGGTGGCTCTTAGCCAGGGTCGGTTTACTTGGCGCCATGACCAAGTATTGCGATGTTTGGCTTTAGCATTGGAAGGCAAGCGTAGTATGACCAATAAATTGCCGCCTGTTCTAGCAAAACATTACACGCAGAAGACAATATTCCTCCGCCCAGGCGAGCAACCACCAAGAAAAGGTGCTAACACCAATTCTCGCCCAGGACAACTGGAAGCTGCTAGGGACTGGAAGATGCTGGTTGATCTTGATCAACGGCTTATTTTTCCACCTGAGATTGCCACCACTAACCTACGGCCAGATATTGTTTTGTGGTCTGGATCAGCACGCATTGTTCAACTGATAGAGTTAACAGTGCCATGGGAGGATGCGGTAGATGAGGCATATGAGAGGAAGAAACTGCGGTATGCTCATCTGGCCACTGAAGCAGAACAGCGAGGATGGAGAGTCCAGGTTTATCCAGTGGAAGTGGGTTGTCGTGGTTTTGTGGCACACTCTACAACCCGGTTCCTCAGAGACGTCGGATTCAGTGGCCAAGAGTTGCGTCGTACAGTAAAGAACTTATCTGAAGCAGCAGAAAGAAGCAGCAACTGGCTGTGGTTGAGACGGAAAGATTCTAGCTGGCTGTGTACAGGCCGCCATGCTACGGTTTCGTAGAATTCTTGAAAACTTGAAAGGTCTGTTGGTTTATTTGTATAGGTTGTATAGTATTTACAGTCATTACGTTCCTGTGTATATTGCGTGAATGACGGGTGTTTGGGCAGATATTGTGTTTTGCGGTAGGTGGTATGCCATACGGAACCGTTGCCACTGAAACTGCATATTAACGCACCAGTGGGGCTCGACAGCCTTAGTCAAACGGGTTGGCGCGTATGATTGGGTTGCGGAGAGATTGTGAGATTGTGGTTAGGTCTCAGCAGCAACTGTTGGTTTATTTGTATAGGTTGTATAGTATTTACAGTCATTACGTTCCTGTATATATTGCGTGAATGACGGGTGGTTGGGCAGATATTGTGTTTTGTGGTAGGTGGTATGCCATACGGAACCGTTGCCACTGAAACTGCATATTAACGCACCAGTGGGGCTCGACAGCCTTAGTCAAACGGGTTGGCGTGTATGGTTGGGTTGCGGTGAGATTGTGGTTAGGTCTCAGCAGCAACTGTTGGTTTATTTGTATAGGTTGTATAGTATTTACAGTCATTACGTTCCTGTGTATATTGCGTGAATGACGGGTGGTTGGGCAGATATTGTGTTTTGTTGTAGGTGGTTTGCCATACAGAACCGTTGCCACTGAAACTACATATTAACGCACCAGTGGGGCTCGACAGCCTTAGTCAAACGGGTTGGCGCGTATGGTTGGGTTGCGGAGAGATTGTGAGATTGTGGTTAGGTCTCAGCAGCAAGAGGGAAGTAGAGGTCAGTAAGCTGGGCTGAGTTGAGTGGGGGACGGAGGGGGGTGACTCTGGGACGCCAGAGTCACTGTCGAGCCCTCTTGAGGTGTCGTGGGCTAGTCGACGAAACACTGAGGACGGAAGGTGCCCACTTGAAGACCCTAGAGATGTTCCCTACTCCGCTAAATCCAGAGGGTTGTTATGGGGGACCGCACTGTGGTTGCAGCCGTTGTGTGTGCTGACGCGCAATACACTGTATTAACACCAGACAGAAGATTCACGTCACTAGATGGAAAGAAGCGTAAATGGATGGAGAAGCATAGGTTACTGTAAAGCTACGTCTTAGTTGGTGATTATCTTGGCGAAAGCCGAGTACAAATCAGCATGAAGTTTTAACATCTACTCTCGTGTAATGGAAATCATGTTAGATCATGACTGGTTTAAGAAAACACCAGGCACAGATGCACTCGAGTCAGACGGTGAGTCTCTAGTTATTACCACTCTGATTCGTGTCCGCTTCGGCCTGATGTTTCTGATGCTGGTTTTAATTTTTCCTTAGGCAACATGCAGTTTGAGGCAATGGATAGCAGCAGTGCTCAACCATCGAGCAGAAGCCCAACAGATGTGCCAACGCAGAACAACCCGACAGGTAACTGAGGACATCAATACAAATCAAAACTCACATGTACAGTAGGTAGTCAACCAGAATGCCTATTAGCTCCCGCGGCAAAGTCCCCGCAGCAAAACTAAACCGGTCGCATTTCAAAGTCATTCACGAAATGACCGCCAGGTGGCGCTGAGGGACATTCTGCAAAACAGTAAGGATGAAATACTACAACTATGGTCATTTCCAAATAAGCCTACAACAAACATGAAAAATAAAAAAGAGCTATTGACATTCCCTGTACAATAATGAAACAAAAGTTACAAAAGTTGAAACTGTGTCACAACAGAAGCCTATTCAGCGCGAATAGCAGCGCAATAGCAAACAAACAAACAAAAAATACACCAAAGAGCATTATAGGCATATCTCGCAGTCAGTGAACATAAATGAGCTGCAATGATGCTGATTATTTTTACTATTCTATTAGGGCTGCACAATTAATCGAATTTCTAATTGCGATTACGATTACGGATGCCACGATTACGTAATCGTTCAAAGCCGCGATTACAAAAGAAAATCCACTCTGCGTGTGTGTGTTCAGAGCATAATTATGTTATGAGAGGCGAATCACGACTACTTCAGAAAACATAGCACAATATGACATACCAGGCAGTGACGTAAGTGTACACGGAAATAAAAAGACTTTCACCTCAGAAAAACATACTTTACTGTCCTGTCAGCCGTTATACTGTGCTCGTAGCGCTCTCTTCAATTGCACGCGCAAATGCGGCGGCGCGCGCTGTGTATAGCTTCACTGTATAAAGTGCAAAAGAAACTACGAGCAACGTCGTTACAATGTAAATTAGTAAGTCACGAAATAAAAGTAAAATACCAATAAATCACGTGTTAGCTGAGAAGGATTTGCATGCAGGTGTGATTTTCATTCTATTCACCAGGAGCTGTTTCATTAACAGTTCTTGTTAGTATTGTGTATTCACCATGGTAAGTGTCGTTTCCATAACCCCAAAATGCCACTTTATTTTCACTTTGTGTTATTTTTTATATTTTTAAATGACTGTGGTGGCTCATATCAACATTGTATTAACAAAAACTAGTTTGGAACTGCTATTTAATTGCTTTAGCATTGTCCTAATGTTTACCTATTAGTAGTCTTTACTATGAGTCATTCTTACAATTTATGTGTATGTTAAGTAAAGGGGGACAGTACTTGTGTGTGTGTGTGTTAATTTTTGTGTAAACATGTATTATAATACGCCTATATGTCATAATACGCCAATGTAAATTGTGATAATCGTAATTAATAATCGCAATTACAATTTCAAGGGAATAATCGGCAATTATGATTTTTTGTCATAATCGTGCAGCTCTATATTCTATTGAGGAATGAGAATGAAGAGCGCTTTTCTCTCGTGTGAGCGCACACACACTGACTGAAGTGAACAACTGCACTTCTGTCTGGTGAATTCGTGGTCGTGTGGCAGAACTTAGGTTTCATTGATGTAGATGACACCGGTTCAGATCCCGAACAAACATGGACTTCTGTAATTGTTTTATTATTATTAATGGAGAGAGATTTGTCCTGTTCTAAAACTCTGTTACAGCATTTAGGTTTTTTGTGCTTATTTTTAAAATAAAATGACCATGCATTTCCATTTTATACCAAGGAACAAATAGTATCCAACAGAATGACTGGATTTGTTTAATAATTCCAATCATAATTTCAAAAGCAGTTCTGTTAGAAACAGAAAAAAACTTCATGGGGTTCCTATACAAAAGAGTTTTTAAAAATAAGTTTGTGCGAGGTGTGATTGGCCAGGGAGACGGGGATTTTCATTTGGTCTAAATATCCCTGCTTTTGCTGAATCATTTTATTCCCTCAATGATTCCCTCAATCAATGCTATACTTCACCAATAGAGCACATAAAATATATAAAACGATCATTAGTTATTAACTTTAGGGGCCGCTCAGACGAAATCGTTTTAACAGGAAACTCTTAGTTCTCTACGCAAACTTTAAACGTGAGCCTGTGATAGACGCTGATGGCGTTCACATGCGCATTAAGAATTAAGTCTTATGTGCGTTTGAATGTATGTGCGCAGGTTTGTAATTCCCTACAAACCAAACCAAATTACTTGTCTGGCCTGTATCAACATTTTGATACTGAATTTCATAACTTAGAGGTAGATACCCGAACCGAATTTCCCACAAGGCTTTATCTGTAGAGTGGTATAGGGATCCTCCATAGGGAGAGGCTAGTTGGCACTTCAGCACTGCATTGTCATCGGGTCCAGGCGAAAGTCCTTCGTCAGATCTGGATACGGCCTGGATCCGGCAGGCTACGGGAAAACCTCGGGATAAACAAAGACACTAAAATTAGAATGTTTTTAGAGAATGTTATCCTAGCTTATAGGAGATCATTCTGGGAACCAAAATAAAACTACCATGCAGTGTTCTAATAATGTTCTCAGCAGGTAATGTTCTCAGAACATTTTTAGAACAAAAAAAAATTCTAGCTGGGATGTCAAAGCAATAACTAAATCAGCATACTATCACCTGAAAAATATTGCAAGAATTAGATGCTTTGTTTTCAGTCAAGACTTAGAGAAACGTGTGCATGCTTTCATCACCAGCAGAGTGGATTATTGTAATGGACTCCTCACTGGCCTTCCCAAAAACACCATAAGACAGTTGCAGCTCATACAGAACGCTGAGCAGAACCAGAACACATGAACACATCACACCAGTCCTCAGCTCTTTACACTGGCTGCCAGTTACATATAGGATTGATTTTAAAGTATTATTTCTGGAATATAAATCACTAAATGGCCTAGGACCTCAATACATTGAGTGATCTGTTGGGTTTATATTCAGTGAGCATATCTGCAGATCATTAGGATCACATCAGCTAGAAACACCAAGGGTTCACTCTAAGCATGGCGAGTCCGCTTTAGCTACTATGCCAGCCGCAGCTGAACCAGCTTCCAGAAGAGATCAGATGTGCTCCTACAGTCACATTCAAATCCAGACTCACAACACTTCTGTTTAGCTGTGCATTTACTGGATGAGCACTGTACCACTGTTCGTCCGTATGTACTACCGTCCCAGTTAGCAGCAGTGAACTCTATTCTCTGTGTGCATGGTAGAGTTTTTCCTCATAGCCTATAAAAGATCATGCATCAGTGTTAACAGAAGGAATACAAATACATACATATTAAGATCACAAGCAATATTGACATTGAAAACTTTCAAAGTTAGCCAGCCTAATTAGTAATCAGAAATTATGTAAAGACTAATTTATTGAAAGTATAAATATGATACCTTATAATCCGTGTATCATTTGTTCAGTCTTTTTTTAATTTAATACTGAAAATAGAAAATTCCCCCAGAAAATCAAGAATTCAGCTTGATTCTTCGTTTTTCGTTCTGAGGTAGAAAAATAAATAAACAGCTTGAATATTCTATTTCTACAGGTGGGCGGGAATGAAACGGCCCTTTCCTCTGATTTGTCAGCCGAAGATCAAACTGTTCCGTCATCTCTTCCTCAGTTCCGCACAGCAGAAGAATAAGTAATAATATCAATATATATCGCAATATTTTTTTTTTTCCGATAACGGTGATATGATTTTTAAACACATTTTCGATATTTCGATATACAGCATTTGTCACTGACTGACGTTAGGCGCGCAGCCGGCAGAAAGAGCAGAACACAATTGGCGACTTTCGTGATGACGTTCACCACAGACACGCGGACGCAGCCAGTGCTCAGCTCAGCAGGAGTGGGCTGATCTCATTCTCCAACGCGGCAAGTTTCAGCTGCAGAATGAGCGCCCCTGACCGCAATACAAATGTGACTTAACAAGCTTCCACAAGCGAGTAGAAAGCAGACGAAATAGTTGATAAGAGAGGAAAGACTAATTCAGTGGTATAAATTCAGTGGTGTTTCGGCTGAGATCTCAAAACTTCAGGTTTCAGTGCGCTGCAAAATGTGGCGGAGAGTGGTGCCGACTAGCAGCGGGAACACATCAACCCTGTTCGACTATCTGAAGCAGTTTCACCCGATAGAAGCAGCATAAACAACACTTTAACCGGCACAAACAAACGAGACTTGCTGAGTGACCTCAGAATGACCAATATGATTTTAATATCTAAGAAACCAAAACTTCACGCAGTGATTGACAGGGCGGGTGGGGGCGTGATCGGCTCGGAATGCAATTTCAATTTGCACATTGAATTTTGCTACATTCATTGCGGGACATTTAATGTAAATGCAATCGCAAGTGTCTTAACTGTGAGTGTAAATGCAATTAAGAAAAATAACATAATCATTTTGCTACAGTTTTCGCTTGAAAATGTTAAACATATCTAATCTGTAATACATTTTAATTTTGCACCTAACAAAGCGTTAAAATACACTCACCTAAAGGATTATTAGGAACACCATACTAATAATGTGTTTGACCCCCCTTCGCCTTAATTCTACGTGGCATTGATTCAACAAGGTGCTGAAAGCATTCTTTAGAAATGTTGGCCCATATTGATAGGATAGCATCTTGCAGTTGATGGAGATTTGTGGGATGCACATCCAGGGCACGAAGCTCTCGTTCCACCACATCCCAAAGCTGCTCTATTGGGTTGAGATCTGGTGACTGTGGGGGCCATTTTAGTACAGTGAACTCATCGTCATGTTCAAGAAACCAATTTGAAATGATTCAAGCTTTGTGACATGGTGCATTATCCTGCTGGAAGTAGCCATCAGAGGATGGGTACATGGTGGCCATAAAGGGATGGACATGGTCAGAAACAATGCTCAGGTAGGCCGTGGCATTTAAACGATGCCCAATTGACCCTTCGCTAAGCCACGCCCGAAAACCGCCACTAGCCAATCGTGTCTTAGCAACCGTAACTAGGCGCGGGAGGTCTGGCAAGCTTTCGAGCGAGGGAAACATGCCGAAGCGTTGTGCGTATGGATTGTGCAAATCTGATACCCGGGATCCTAAAAGTTTTTTCCTTCCCGAAAATCTAAAAGCCGAGGGGAGAAATGATCGGCGCGGATCAAGCAGTGTGTGTGACCCCATTCACAACTAAGTGTCGACAGGATTAACAAAAACACATATTGCTTGGAAGTTGGAAATAATAACGGTTCTTTGTTCATAATGCACATGTTTTAACGTAAAATAAGACGTTTAAAGACAAGACGGAGGCTCACTGACATACTTTAAAATATATTTCAGCATTTTGTTTATAGACGGCCTACTGTTGGCCCTGACTGAGTAACTTTAACCCAATCCGATCGCGGCTCTCCCGGTGTTAGTGTTATTCCACAAGATTTATGGATAAACTGTTTGATTTATAATTATTAGATTAGTTTCACATTTCACTTACCCTGCTGTGCACGAACACAGCTGTTCCTCAGTGTGTGTGTTTCCCATGATTGGTCAGCGTACGAGGCGGCGGCTGCTGCGACTATAGGCTTTAGCTTCAATTTTTATGAAATTATTCTCTAATCGGTTGCATATGTTGTGACGTTTTTCCTTCTCAAGTGTTGAAAACTTAGAAGTGCATACCAGGAGACTTTAAGAGGTATCTTTCGAGCAGAAGTTCTTTATTGCGTCGCTGTAGTCATCTCAATCAAGTCTAAATAAGAGAACTTTACATTGCAGTTTATATACATTTCAAGGGGGTGGAATTAATTTCATAGAGGAGGGGACTCTTGATTCAGCTGGTTACCTGATTTCATCAGGTAACAGTGTAACTCAGAGTCTTGAGATGCTAATTCAACAAGCCTGATTAGATCAACAAAAGGCCCAGCTGACCTTTGAGATGTGACAAGAGGTTAATGTCTGAAACCTTGATTGCCTCAAAATGGAAAACAGTGTGTGCATCTTTCTCAGTTAACCTGTTAACCTTCAAGGCCACTTTTGAAAAATCCCCAGAAATGGCATACCCAAACTTAAACAGATACAGTTCATGAACCCTTTGCACTAAAAGCACAAGTATGATCTCATTTGAAAGCTGACACCTAGTAGTTTATTGTAAATGTAGAAATAATTATTGTCATAATGAAAAAAAATGTTTAAATAGCTTCAAAGTTTTGTAAAGTTATTAGAAATTTACTTTTATGAAACATCTTCATAAAAATAAAATTGAAGTTGGCCCTGGAGGAATCTAGAAATGCACTGCAGCTAAAGCCATATGTGTGACCATTTTATATTTAAAATCTGAAAATGATAAGTCTAAAACTCTGTATTTAGTTAAATGTTTTTCAAGATCATGTCAAATTACTTTATTTTGATTAGACTCTAAAATGCAAACTGATGTTTAGTCATCTTCTGAGTCATCTAATCAGTCTATTGTCTCTATTATTTTGTGGTGCAAACGAGCCCCATTCAGAGTCAGTCTCCCCTGCACACATTTACACCTCTCCAGACTGGTTATGGCTCTAAATATGCATTTCTTTTGTCTGCATTATAGCTACTAACGACTGGCTATTCACAGGCTATTCATAGGGTTTCAAACCCTAATTTCTTTTATCAAAGTTCTCACTAAATATTTGAAACTGGTATCAAATGCACTGAAACATTTCAGTAAGCATTCATATTTAGAAAAAAATAATAAAACAATAACTGCTGGTGGCAGGTGCACCTGGGCTAGCTAGCATGTTAGCTTAGCACACCATCAATACACGACCATTTATGAGATTAAAACCATGTTTGTGCTCCAAACTTACTTTATAACGCAAGTCGAGTGTTTTAAATAATCTTCTGTGATCTAATTTGGCTTCAGATAAAAAAAAATCCGACAGAAAATGTATTATTTATAGTGTTCTGCACGATGATGAAATCTATATCGATTAGCGTTACATTATAAATATAATCTATTATTATGAAATACCTGGCATGGCTTGAAGAACACAGGTAACTCAAATATCATTGCAATCATGTTTATTGTCTTCAAAACATCTTTATCTGCATGTTACAGCGATCTCTGTCAGCTACTTTCTGTATCAGTGACGTCCTGGAATGTCACATGACTATGGGTCTTCTTCGTGATCCATATATGGACTGTTATTGTGCATATAGCGCCCTCAGGCTATTGGTATGAATTGAAAACACAGCACATCTCAGTAAGAAGCGATCATAATGATTACATCGACGCATTTGGGTATAAATTCAACAAATATTATTCCTGTCTATAGAAATATGATGTGAATCTATGAGAATATATCAATATTTCTCCAAGTCTGCACATTTTTGAGCTAAAGCCCTGAGGGACGTTGTTTTGTGAATCACTGTCATGACGACAGCACGGAGTGTTTTTTATGAATGGACCAGCTGACGCTCATAATTCATATTAAAGGTATCGACTCATTTTTTCATTTCATAACTCCTGACACAAATTAAGACATAACTGTCACTATAAGTTTCTCAGAATACAATAGTGGTCAAATACTGAATCTTGAGTATTATATCTTTTTAATGATGTATAGTTTGTCAAGGTATAACATTAAATCTGATAGTAAATTTGAACTAAATAAAAAAAAAACCGCTTCAGTGCGCCGACGCTCTGGAAACGGTTAACAGGTTAAAATACTATAGTATTGGAAGCTCAATAAAACATTTAAATTTGTAATCCTACATTTCCCCCTTTGAGAGTTCTAAATAACTCTCACAAAATACAAATTTAGACACTTAAAAATTCATTCTTGTAACTTGTGTAAGTTACAGGCACATAGCAAGTTCATTCTTGTAACTTTTTTAAGTTACAGGCACATAACGTGATCTGTGTTGTTCATCTTTTTCCGAACCATGAAAAGTTATCTTCAGTCATCTGGTGTAATTTTGTTAAACGATCATGAATGTCTTCTTGTATGTTCTCAGATGGATCACTGAAGTTCCCATAGGTTAGTCTCTGCGTTGTGTATTTTTTTTTCTTTTGTGATTGGCTCGTTCAGCAGTGCGTCTAGTTGTCTTCTTAAGGTTGTGGCTTCATAGGCAGATGAGGTCGTTGCCTATGGATCCCAGAACAGCCATCACAGCCAAGTGGTATCTGCACAGAGGAAGACAGAAAACAAAAGACAGGAGAGCAGTATTTGTTCAAACACTAGGGTTGTAAACTTTTTCTGAGTCTGCTAAACAGTAGAGCAGTATTGGTTCAAACACTAGGGTGGTAAATTTTCCGAGTCTGCTATTGTTGTTCCTTCTTTCCCTATTTCTTAATTATGACACCTAAAGAACGCAGTGAGGTGAGGATGGATTAATGGATGGGAAGGCCTATGAGGGATTCTTCACCGAAGAGTTGGCCTCCGACGCCTGTTAAAAATCGGTTCTTCCCTCGGCTCCCCACTGGTTCGTGTCCTATCCTATCCCTGTTGGAGGGGGAACAACTTTACAGTGTGATACGTGAGTCCAGGTTTTCCTTCCCTGACACAATACTGCAGCTGCTGTAATCAACATCACTTGATGTGGTCCATGCCACTTAGGTTCTAATGGCTTTTTCCTGAATTACTTTATCATGACCCATTGACCTGGGATGATTGTGTGTCCACCTTCTGGTGGAGTCTGCCAACATGACTCAACTCTCCCTCTGGCACTCTGTACCGCCTTTGTTTGGTTTTCACAGTAAGCAATCAGGCCATCTGAGACAATGTGTACATCAGCATTTCTAAGATCAATCACACCTGGCATCTGCATGGGGGGTCCAGTAATAATCTCATGAGGGCTCAGTCCTACTGTTCTGTTAGGTGATGCTCACATACTACACAGTACTGCTGGCAGCGCTTCCACCCATGGTACCCCTTCCTGATGCATTTTGCTTAGTCTGGTTTTGATTGTTCTGTTCGATCTTTCAACCTGTCCTGATGCTTGTGGCCTGTATGGGCAGTGGAGATTCCACTTAATCTTCAAAATTCTAGACACTTCCTTGACTACCTGTCCTGTGAAGTGTGTACCTTGATCTGAGTCAATGCAATCTGGTAATCCCCATCTGGGAATGAAATCAGTGACAAGACATTTAGCAGTATTTGCAGCGGTAGCACACCCTGTTGGATAAGCTTCTACCCATCTTGAGAACTTATCTATTACTACCAAAACATCAGGTTTTCCCTTACAACGAGGCAAAGATATGTAATCAATTTGCAGGTGACGAAATGGTCCTGGTGGGGCTGGGGTATGTGCTGCTGGTGTAGTGACTGCTGGTACATAATTATTTTTCTGACATGTAACACACCTTTTGGATGTTTCTGTGGCTACATTTCTGAATTTTGGATTCCACCACTGATTTGAGAACCTGTGATTCATCGTTGCTGGACCACTGTGACCCAAATTGTGTATTTGTTGAGCCAAATATGGCAACAGTGATTCGGGAGCAACATACTTTTCCCCTTTGGTCCAGCACCCGGATGAATCCACTGTGGCTCCTTTGTCTAACCATGTCCATGCTTCATACAGAGGAACGTCTTTGTACAGATCAATTATTGATTCAGGAGGCATACTTGTCTTCTGTGCTGCACTACCTGAACACACTTGTACAGTTGCCTAGAAACAAGCCTGTTTAGCTGCTATATCAGCAAGAGCATTACCTTTAGCTTCCGTAGTATTAGTTGTGAGATGTGCTTTCACTTTTATCACTGCTAATTTCTTTGGAAGTTTCTTGGAAAACATTAGATCTTTCACTAATTCAACATGCTTAATGGGGGATCCAGCAGAAGTTAGAAACTGTCTGGTTTGCCAAATGACACCAAAATCATGAATTACCCCGAAAGCATATCTGGAATCTGTGTAGATATTAGCAACTGATCCTGAAGCTAGTGTGCATGATCTTGTTAGGGCTACTAGTTCTGCAGCTTGAGCTGAAAAATGATCTGGAAGACGTCCTGAAGCTAACACTTCCGTGGTGGACGTTACTGCATAACCTGCTCGTCTGTTACCTTCAATTACTTGAGCTGACCCGTCAACAAACAACTCAAATTCTGAATTCTCTATGGGAGTTTCTCTTACTACACTCGTAGGTGTATATGTAAGCGTAACACAATCGTGAGTCATTTCTCCTTCATCCTCTAACAAATTCTCAGTCATTGCAGACATCATACATGAGGATGGGTTCGTGACAGGTGCACGCTGTAAGACAATATTCGGGGCTGTGAGAGTTGCTAACCAATTTCCCCAGCGAGAGGAAGTGACAGAAGTGACTTTTGCTTGATTCATTAATGCGGACACAGCGTGCGGACATCTTACGTTTACAGACTGTCCTAACACCATTCCTGATGAAGCCTGTAGCGCTAGATGCACTGCCTGTACTGCTCTGAGGCATGGGCCCATACCTTGAGCTACTATGTCAAGTTTACCAGAATAGTAATGAATTGGGCTTAAACTGCCCCCATGATCTTGCATTAGACATGCATTCATGAAGCTTAAATGTTCATGGACATAAAGCACAAATGGTCTATCAGTTTGGGCAATTCCTAATGCTGGTGCTTGACATAGCGCTCTCTTCAAATCATTGAACGCTTTGAGGTGACATTCTTCCATACAAACAGTATCAGAATCTTTACCATGGCCTTTCAACAAGTCATAGAGCGGCTGTGCAATTGAGGCATAGTCTTCAATCCAAGGTCTACAGTAACCTGCTGTTCCTAAAAATGATCGGAGTGTTTTAATGGTAGTAGGCGGGGGTATGGCTTTGACTGAAGCCGCTCGATCCTGTGTAATGGATCTATTTCCTGCACCAATTGTTTGACCCAGAAATGTGACTTGCTTTTTAGCAATTTGAGCTTTGTGAAAGCTGCATTTGTGTCCTTTCTTATGCAAATAGTCCAACAATGATGCCAATTCAGTTTGATCCCTCTTGGCTCTCAACGAAGGCGGTCGCATTTTCTCTCCCTCTCCCTCCCCTTACCTCTCCTGCTTTGCTTCTCTCATCACGTCTAGTCTACTGTCTTGTACTTTGAGAGACTCTCGCTACACTGCTCTCCAAAACCATGAAATTATGGATTTGATCAACTGGTCTCTCAACGCAATTGACACCATCTTCTCGACGAGAAGCTTGGGTTCGGGGGAACCTGACTGCCCTGCCGGGACGTTCGCAGCTGGCTACACTATGGACGCGTGGGAGAGGTGGCGGGTCGTGTGTCTGGCGGCTCTTTCCGTGGAGGACGTTGAAGATATCTACCTATTCGGCACCATGATAACAGGTCTTCTGCTGATTGGATTAGGCATTGCCCTGGTTTATCGAGGAACTAAGCAGACGGTGACAGCTGTCCAAAGCCCCGCAAGGCTGCCCGTGATGATTGAAGCGGTGGGCAGAGCTGTCAGCACTCAGACTGGGTCTATGAACCACAATATGGATAACATCATGGAGAAGCTCACAGCTTTGCAAAGGCAAATGGATCGTTTCAGAGACCAAAATGGACCAGGAGAATAGCCTGTATAAATTGAATGCGGCTACTCGCCCCAAGACCAAACAATCCCAATCTTATCTGTTTCGGCACCCCCCAACCAGCACTGGCCTTGGCCAAGGCCACTGCTGGAACAACAACTCTCACGGAAGAGCACTGCAGTGAGCCGCTCTTGCGTTCCTTCCCCGACTCCTCAGACACCTGGTGATTGTTGACTCTGCCTGGGACATGATCAAGGTTGTCTCCATGGGAAATTGCTGTGTATCGCTATGACAATCCTGCGGACTGAGGCTCCTAGATTATGGTGCTGGCTTAGCGACTCTCTCCAGGCCTACACACACATGAACTTACACATACACAGATATGCACCTGCCCCAACACCCCATCCCACGCCTTCGCCGCTTCGTACCCCCAGTCTGACAGGCGGGTCTGTGACCAGCGCCATAATGGCTGCAGGACCGGATGTGCTTGCCTGGGCTGGACTACCTCCATCCCCCACTCCCAACCGTGTTGCAATGTCTTGTTCATGTTGTAGAGTGTACTGTTTATGTGCTAATGTTGCTGAGGTGTTTTTTTCCTGTTCCCAGACTGTTCTCCTTACAGGAGCATAGTCTGGGGGTTGCCTTTTTTTTCTCCTCACCTCTCCTCATGTCATGCTGTATTTTTTCTCAAGTTGGCGCTGATTATAGCTGCCTAGGTAACACCTTATTACCAAAGCAAATTCCTTGTATGTGCACAACACTACTTGGCAATAAAATTGATTCTGATTCTGATTCTGATTCTGATGTACCTCGTGATCTGTTGAGGCAATCAAAATATCATCGACATATTGGATCATAGTGGACTGTTTTACCGGACATTCTGGGTCACACAAATCACGTCTGACAGTCGGATGGTATATGGTTGGGGAGTTTTGAAATCCCTGTGGCAAACGTGTCCACTGGTATTGCTCATAGTCAACTGTGAAAGCGAACCATGGCTGGCTGTCAGAGTGCAATGGTACAGAAAAGAATCCATTAGACATATCAATTACTGAAAAAATCTTACTCTCTAATGGTATGCCATTACAAATTGTGGAAGGATCTGCCACTAGAGGGGTGATTTTATCAATATTTTTATTGGCTACTCTGTTTTGATGAGTCTCCATGTCCCATTGGATTTCTTGATGGGCCATATGGGCGAGTTACAGGGACTATTGGTTTTAACTAGCACTCCCAGCATCAGCTTTTCTACAATAGGTTTGATCCCCTGTATAGCTTCCTTATTGATCGGATATTGTTTGGTGACCGGGGGTGGAATCCCCGTCAATTTAATTGGTTCTACACCTGTCAACAAACCACAATCATCCTTGTCTTTAGCCCAAATTGGATGATTCTGTAAAAAAGCATACTCAGAAGGGATCACATTATTGGTAGAAACTTGTGCTGAGGAAATTTTAATGCTAGCAGATTCTGAGGACACGTCTAAAGTTAGATGTATTTGTCTCAGGAGATCCATGCCTAAAATTGCACCTGTATTTAATGGAGCACATAACAATTTTGTAGTCAGAGTTTTCGGGCCAAATTGTACATCTATGGGCGGGGTTTCATACAAATCAGAATCTTCACCTATTACGCCAGTTAAAGAAAATTTGTTTTTCTTGTACGGAATGTCTAAACCTTTAGCCAATTTTGTAGGAATTATGGTAATTTCTGCACCTGTATCAAGCAAAAAATCAATTTCTTTCTCTTGTATGCTACCTTTCACAAAAATTCTTGTGTCATTATGATGGATTACAGGGGTAAGGTAGCTACTCACAGCCCCAACAATTAGTTTTTTTCCTGGTGTTTTTGTGCTCTTAAAAGAGCCTGAACAAGCTGTCCTAAAGTTTCAGTGGACACGTTCGGAACTGCTTCCGGGTTGTAAACAGGCTGAGAAGGAGCAGAATTATGCATAGCATTTCTTTTTGTATCTTGCAATTTCTTCCTACACTCTTTCTCCCAATGTCCTAATCTTCCACAATAGTGGCAGCTGCCTTCTTTTTTAGACCACCTGTTTTCTTGTTTTGCTGTGCTAAATGTAGCTGCTGCTGCTACTCTCACTTTGGTTTTAACATCAGCATCTCTTTCCCATGCAGCTAACCTGTCAACGTTACTTCTGAGAGTTCTGTTAGACCAAGTTAGATCTAGGAATGGCAAAGCTCTTCTGTATTCGGCTACAAGGCCATCTGACCAGATACGAATTAGTGGTCCTTTGTCATCGAGCACACTTTCAGAATCATCCACTATTCCACTGTAAGTTATGGCTGACTGACAAAACCGTTCAGTATATTCATTTACCGTTTCTTCTTTCTTTTGTACACAGCTAGTAACTCTAGACCAGTCTATTTTGGGTCCTAAGATAGTCTTTAGGATTTTCAAAACACCTTCTCTCATATCGCCTCTACTGGCATGTTGTAGTTCAGAAGTCACTGCAGATTCAAAACTGTTGAATTCAGAATCAGTTAAAATTTGTGACATTAACTGTGTGACTTCTGTTAACGACATGTCATATAGACGAATTTTGCTGATCAATGCCCTTCTAAATTCAGAAAACTGTTTACGTGGTGAGGGTAAACTCTCAGAGAGTCGTTCTATATCCTTAGGTCCAAGGGCTTTTGCGACAGTTTGTATTCGGACTACAGAAGGGTGGGTAGAAACACTTTCATTTTCCTCAATTCCCTGTGATCTTTTTCTAGCTCCACATACATAAACTGAATTTACATGCTTATCAGTGACTGATTGGGCGGCTACATCTGTTTCAAAGAACGCTCATAAATCAGGGTAAATGTTATCAGGCTGACTTACTTCTTCCACATCAGTTTTTTCTGCATCTTTGTTGTGGTTCAATTTCTTGGTCAATGCGGAAACTCTAGCACGTAGCTCTTTGTTCTCTAGCTCTGCGTTATGCTGAGACTGTTCTGTAGCTTTTGCTAAAAGAAATTCTCTATGGCAACAAATTATGACTTTCACATTGTTCTTGCGAATACTTGCTCCTAGTACTTTTTTACACTCTTCTACAGACCAAATCTTATCTGGATGAATCTCATATTTCTGTGTTAGTTCTTGTCTAACTTTTTCAGTGACTATTAGATCCATCTGTTCTCCTAACAGTGTTTTAAATTCGCTATCTGACCACAAAGGAGTAGCAAGACCACCTTTTTTAGTTGTGGAGATTAGTCTAGCACTTTTCTTAATCATTTTGTGGATTTCTTTGTTACCACACAAACAAACACTAAAACTTCTCTGATCAGAAGAGGTTACACTCGTTAACACAGACTTGTTACCAACACATCACAAACTATTAGCAGGTTACGCTAATCTTCCCTGCCTGAAACAGAGGGTCAAACTTTTCTTCTCTAAAATAATTTTTTTAGAGGGTAACAACACAAAATAACAACAAAAAAAATAAATAATAATTAGCAAATGATACTAATCTTCCCTGCCTGACAAACAGAGGATATCTTTTTAACACGTGATGTTAAAAACTTCCCTGCCTGAACAGAGGTTCAAACTCTCTTCTCTAAAAGAAATTTTTTAGAGGGTAACACCACAAGGTAACAAACAACAAAACAAATAATTAGCAAAATAATACTAATCTTCCCTGCCTGACACAGAGGATATCTTTTTAACATGTGATGTTAAAAACGCCCCTGCCTGAACAGAGGATATATTTTCATCTTTAAAAGACAACTTTTAAAGGATAACTTTAGGTAATCAAACACTACAGCTGTCTGATAACTCTTTCTCTGACGGCACAGAGGCACAAAATTCGTACTGGTCTGGTTCTTTGAATAGAGTGAAACTCACCGAATCGTTGTTTGAATGAAAAGATTCAGCCTGGAAAACTCAGTCAGCTTTGTTGAGGTCCAGTTGAGATTCAGTTCTGGAACTCAGTCAGAAAGTTCATTCTTTGTTGAGATCTTTGTTGAGCTTGAGGTTTTCAAGATTCCGTCTGGAACTCAGTCAGAAAGTTCATCCTTCGTTGAGATCTTTTGTTGATTCAATCTGGATTCTGGTGAGTAGCTCTATCCGGGTCGCGGCAGCATCTGTTGTGACGTTTTTCCTTCTCAAGTGTTGAAAACTTAGAAGTGCAGACCAGGAGACTTTAAGAGGTATCTTTCGAGCAGAAGTTCTTTATTGCGTCGCTGTAGTCATCTCAATCAAGTCTAAATAAGAGAACTTTACATTGCAGTTTATATACATTTCAAGGGGGTGGAATTAATTTCATAGAGGAGGGGACTCTTGATTCAGCTGGTTACCTGATTTCATCAGGTAACAGTGTAACTCAGAGTCTTGAGATGCTAATTCAACAAGCCTGATTAGATCAACAAAAGGCCCAGCTGACCTTTGAGATGTGACAAGAGGTTAATGTCTGAAACCTTGATTGCCTCAAAATGGAAAACAGTGTGTGCATCTTTCTCAGTTAAAATACTATAGTATTGGAAGCTCAATAAAACATTTAAATAAAATTTGTAATCCTACACATATTATGTCATGTATATATCCCTTGAATGCACACTGCAGTCCTTTTTGTCTTGCTCTCTCAGATATTTCACATGTTCGCCAAAAATTACTAATTATCTCATTGGGAATGTCTGACACCAGTGCATACACACTGTAATAGACGTGCTAGACGAGAAAGCTTGACAGGCGTAGCAACAGTAACTAAGGAGGGCGGGGATTAGCGAAGGGTCAATTGGCACTACACACGCAATGGAGAATGGAGTTCATCAAACCAGGAGAAAATACATCTGCTTTGGAGAAGAAAGTAAAAAACAAGTGGCGCTGGGCATGGCTTGAAGAAAGAGGACAAAACGGGAAGGCTTTAGGCACTTGGTGCAGTAAACTTGCGGAGCCTGGAGCTTGTTTTTGCATAGTTTGCCACAAAAAGCTTCACTATGCCACTAGCGGTAAAAAAACAACAACAAACAAAACACTTGTCCGTCATGATGGAGAATGGAATTAAAGAGTAGTGAGAGAATGAGATGCGTGAGATCCTGTCAGCAGCGGCAGATCTTAAAGTTACAGCAGCCACTAATTCTCTGTCAGTAAAGTTAACCTAAGAACAAAGGGAACAGAGAAAACTACTAACTACTCTTTGACTAAAGAACGCTTGTAGCTTTAGTAAGGATTAATCTAATTTAATTTATAATTTATGCAGTGCGGACTGTTATATAACCTTATTCAATTTCTGTATATTTCATACCTGTTAGACAGGAAAGGTACAGATAAATATGACATTTATTATGGGTTTAAGTGAGGATTGTTTTAAGTTCACTTTAATTAAAAGTTATTTTTTTGAAGCCTAACAAATGTTTAAAATTTGGGGGGGGGGGAAATAATTTTCATCGAGACATCAGTAGCTATATTAATATCAGTGATACTGGCCCAGTAATAAAAAGATGCAATTAAGATACAGCCGTAATACTTGAGAATAAATGGTTCCATTTGAAAATAAGTCCGTCTCTGCAGTCTGTCTATTCAGTGTCTGCCCCCCCCCCAAGCAAGAAAAAGTTCAGGCTCAGGATTTTTTTTCACTTTAACCCCTGTAATAACTCAACAAAAACATCATACAATTTTAGAAATATGTATTCCATAATAACACCAGTAGCTACATAAAATATACATATGTGCACAAATATGTAAACAGTCTACACAAGACTAAGTGCAAAATGTGTAAGTGTGTCAGGAAATAAACGAAATAGCCTTTTTAGTCTTAAAGACGACACACATGAACAGCATGTATCAACACATTTATGAGCCTCACAAGACATTGCTGTCAGTGTCAGGAGCTCAATCTATTTACCTCTACAAAATCCACACGCCGTACCAAAAATCTACATTACACATCTTCTATACAAAATTCACACCCTATACAAATCCCACAGCTGTACAATTCTCACAATTTTATACGTTTATATACTTTTAAAAAATATAAAATTTTTATACAATTTTATACTAAATTTACCCTATACAATACTCATCTGGATTGAAGCAGCAAACATTCAGTGTAGGAGTAAAAACAATGACATAACATTATTTAGCTAATATTTGAATCACAGCTTATATCGTGTTTTGACCATGTTTTTGACATCTACAACCCAACTGCATTTTACCTTAAACTTTCTTAAGAAGCCGCAATCGCTTTTCGGGTCGACATTAACACACTGACAAAATTGTATTCAGAATTTAAAATATTTTAAAATATTTGTTATACCACTTTTTAATGTGTGATTGTGTAAAGGTGTTCACGAGATACCAACCTTTCGCGAACTTACTTTCAACGAACACTCGTTTTCATGGAGACGCGGGAGGGACTGTCTGTCTGTGTTTGTGTGTGTATGCGCGTATGTGAGAGAGACGCGTGAGTGACAGAGAGAGAGCAGGGAAAGGAAATGCAGCTGAACGAATACGCTGCGTTTTTTTTTTTAAATGAATACCGAAACGCAATATGTGGCGGCCGGGGCGGCGGCCCAAGACATTGACAAAGACGAAAACTAAGGACATTTACTCTATAATTTTATTTTATTTTAGTTAGTTTTGCCAAACACACATTACAGTTTTAGTTAGATATCGTTTTTTTGTAATGCCTCGTTTTTATTTTGATTTCAGTTAACGACAATGTTTTTTCCCACCTAGTTTTGGTTTTTCGTTCGTTTTCGTTAACGATTATAACCTTGGTGAGTGAGTGCGAGAGTGAGCGACGGAAGAGGTGTGTGAGTGAGCGTGAGAGTGAGCGACGGAAGAGGAGGTGTGAGAGTGAGCGCAAGAGTGAGCGACGGAAGAGGAGGTGTGAGAGTGAGCGACGGAAGAGGAAGAGTGAGCGCAAGAGTAAGCGACGGAAGAGGAGGTGTGTGAGTGAGCGACGGAAGGGGAAGAGTGAGCGCAAGAGTAAGCGACGGAAGAGGAGGTGTGTGAGTGAGCGACGGAAGAGGAAGAGTGAGCGCAAGAGTAAGCGACGGAAGAGGAGGTGTGATAGTGAGCGACGGAAGAGGAAGAGTGAGCGCAAGAGTAAGCGACGGAAGAGGAGGTGTGTGAGTGAGCGACGGAAGGGGAAGAGTGAGCGCAAGAGTAAGCGACGGAAGAGGAGGTGTGTGAGTGAGCGACGGAAGAGGAAGAGTGAGCGCAAGAGTAAGCGACGGAAGAGGAGGTGTGAGAGTGAGCGACGGAAGAGGAAGAGTGAGCGCAAGAGTAAGCGACGGAAGAGGAGGTGTGTGAGTGAGCGACGGAAGGGGAAGAGTGAGCGCAAGAGTAAGCGACGGAAGAGGAGGTGTGAGAGTGAGCGACGTAAGAGGAAGAGTGAGCGCAAGAGTAAGCGACGGAAGAGGAGGTGTGTGAGTGAGCGACGGAAGAGGAGGTGTGTGAGTGAGCGACGGAAGAGGAGGTGTGTGAGTGAGCGACGGAAGAGGAAGAGTGAGCGCAAGAGTAAGCGACGGAAGAGGAGGTGTGAGAGTGAGCGACGGAAGAGGAAGAGTGAGCGCAAGAGTAAGCGACGGAAGAGAAGGTGTGTGAGTGAGTGACGGAAGAGGAAGAGTGAGCGCAAGAGTAAGCGACGGAAGAGGAGGTGTGTGAGTGAGTGACGGAAGAGGAAGAGTGAGCACAAGAGTAAGCGACGGAAGAGGAGGTGTGTGAGTGAGCGCGAGAGTGAGCGACGGAAGAGGAAGAGTGAGCGCAAGAGTAAGCGACGGAAGAGGAGGTGTGTGAGAGTGAGCGCAAGAGTAAGCGTCGGAAGAGGAGGTGTGAGAGTGAGCAACGGAAGAGGAGGTGTGTGAGTGAGCGACGGAAGAGGAGGTGTGTGAGTGAGCGACGGAAGAGGAAGAGTGAGCGCAAGAGTGAGCGACGGAAGAGGAGGTGTGTGAGTGAGCGACGGAAGAGGAGGTGTGTGAGTGAGTGA
This sequence comes from Siphateles boraxobius, assembly GCF_051911475.1. Lineage (NCBI taxonomy): Eukaryota > Metazoa > Chordata > Actinopteri > Cypriniformes > Leuciscidae > Siphateles > Siphateles boraxobius. The sequence continues at coordinate 285,530 of NW_027508816.1, read as the reverse complement.
CGGAAGAGGAAGAGTGAGCGCAAGAGTGAGCGACGGAAGAGGACGTGTGTGAATGAGCGACGGAAGAGTGAGCGCAAGAGTAAGCGACGGAAGAGGAGGTGTGTGAGTGAGCGACGGAAGAGGAAGAGTGAGCGCAAGAGTGAGCGACGGAAGAGGAGGTGTGTGAGTGAGCGACGGAAGAGGAAGAGTGAGCGCAAGAGTAAGCGACGGAAGAGGAGGTGTGTGAGAGTGAGCGCAAGAGTAAGCGACGGAAGAGGAGGTGTGTGAGTGAGCGACGGAAGAGGAGGTGTGAGAGTGAGCGACGGAAGAGGAAGAGTGAGCGCAAGAGTGAGCGACGGAAGAGGAGGTGTGTGAGTGAGCGACGGAAGAGGAAGAGTGAGCGCAAGAGTGAGCGACGGAAGAGGAGGTGTGTGAGTGAGCGACGGAAGAGGAAGAGTGAGCGCAAGAGTAAGCGACGGAAGAGGAGGTGTGTGAGTGAGCGACGGAAGAGGAAGAGTGAGCGCAAGAGTGAGCGACGGAAGAGGAGGTGTGTGAGTGAGCGACGGAAGAGGAGGTGTGTGAGTGAGCGTGAGAGTGAGCGACGGAAGAGGAGGTGTGAGAGTGAGCGCAAGAGTGAGCGACGGAAGAGGAGGTGTGAGAGTGAGCGACGGAAGAGGAAGAGTGAGCGCAAGAGTAAGCGACGGAAGAGGAGGTGTGTGAGTGAGCGACGGAAGGGGAAGAGTGAGCGCAAGAGTAAGCGACGGAAGAGGAGGTGTGTGAGTGAGCGACGGAAGAGGAAGAGTGAGCGCAAGAGTAAGCGACGGAAGAGGAGGTGTGAGAGTGAGCGACGGAAGAGGAAGAGTGAGCGCAAGAGTAAGCGACGGAAGAGGAGGTGTGTGAGTGAGCGACGGAAGGGGAAGAGTGAGCGCAAGAGTAAGCGACGGAAGAGGAGGTGTGAGAGTGAGCGACGTAAGAGGAAGAGTGAGCGCAAGAGTAAGCGACGGAAGAGGAGGTGTGTGAGTGAGTGACGGAAGAGGAGGTGTGTGAGTGAGCGACGGAAGAGGAGGTGTGTGAGTGAGCGACGGAAGAGGAAGAGTGAGCGCAAGAGTAAGCGACGGAAGAGGAGGTGTGTGAGTGAGCGACGGAAGAGGAAGAGTGAGCGCAAGAGTGAGCGACGGAAGAGGAGGTGTGTGAGTGAGCGACGGAAGAGGAGGTGTGTGAGTGAGCGTGAGAGTGAGCGACGGAAGAGGAGGTGTGAGAGTGAGCGCAAGAGTGAGCGACGGAAGAGGAGGTGTGAGAGTGAGCGACGGAAGAGGAAGAGTGAGCGCAAGAGTAAGCGACGGAAGAGGAGGTGTGTGAGTGAGCGACGGAAGGGGAAGAGTGAGCGCAAGAGTAAGCGACGGAAGAGGAGGTGTGTGAGTGAGCGACGGAAGAGGAAGAGTGAGCGCAAGAGTAAGCGACGGAAGAGGAGGTGTGAGAGTGAGCGACGGAAGAGGAAGAGTGAGCGCAAGAGTAAGCGACGGAAGAGGAGGTGTGTGAGTGAGCGACGGAAGGGGAAGAGTGAGCGCAAGAGTAAGCGACGGAAGAGGAGGTGTGAGAGTGAGCGACGTAAGAGGAAGAGTGAGCGCAAGAGTAAGCGACGGAAGAGGAGGTGTGTGAGTGAGTGACGGAAGAGGAGGTGTGTGAGTGAGCGACGGAAGAGGAGGTGTGTGAGTGAGCGACGGAAGAGGAAGAGTGAGCGCAAGAGTAAGCGACGGAAGAGGAGGTGTGAGAGTGAGCGACGGAAGAGGAAGAGTGAGCGCAAGAGTAAGCGACGGAAGAGAAGGTGTGTGAGTGAGTGACGGAAGAGGAAGAGTGAGCGCAAGAGTAAGCGACGGAAGAGGAGGTGTGTGAGTGAGCGCGAGAGTGAGCGACGGAAGAGGAAGAGTGAGCGCAAGAGTAAGCGACGGAAGAGGAGGTGTGTGAGAGTGAGCGCAAGAGTAAGCGTCGGAAGAGGAGGTGTGAGAGTGAGCAACGGAAGAGGAGGTGTGTGAGTGAGCGACGGAAGAGGAGGTGTGTGAGTGAGCGACGGAAGAGGAAGAGTGAGCGCAAGAGTGAGCGACGGAAGAGGAGGTGTGTGAGTGAGCGACGGAAGAGGAGGTGTGTGAGTGAGTGACGGAAGAGGAAGAGTGAGCGCAAGAGTGAGCGACGGAAGAGGACGTGTGTGAGTGAGCGACGGAAGAGTGAGCGCAAGAGTAAGCGACGGAAGAGGAGGTGTGTGAGTGAGCGACGGAAGAGGAAGAGTGAGCGCAAGAGTGAGCGACGGAAGAGGAGGTGTGTGAGTGAGCGACGGAAGAGGAAGAGTGAGCGCAAGAGTAAGCGACGGAAGAGGAGGTGTGTGAGAGTGAGCGCAAGAGTAAGCGACGGAAGAGGAGGTGTGTGAGTGAGCGACGGAAGAGGAGGTGTGAGAGTGAGCGAAGGAAGAGGAAGAGTGAGCGCAAGAGTGAGCGACGGAAGAGGAGGTGTGTGAGTGAGCGACGGAAGAGGAAGAGTGAGCGCAAGAGTGAGCGACGGAAGAGGAGGTGTGTGAGTGAGCGACGGAAGAGGAAGAGTGAGCGCAAGAGTAAGCGACGGAAGAGGAGGTGTGTGAGTGAGCGACGGAAGAGGAAGAGTGAGCGCAAGAGTGAGCGACGGAAGAGGAGGTGTGTGAGTGAGCGACGGAAGAGGAAGAGTGAGCGCAAGAGTGAGCGACGGAAGAGGAGGTGTGTGAGTGAGCGACGGAAGAGGAAGAGTGAGCGCAAGAGTGAGCGACGGAAGAGGAGGTGTGTGAGTGAGCGACGGAAGAGGAGGTGTGTGAGTGAGCGACGGAAGAGGAAGAGTGAGCGCAAGAGTGAGCGACGGAAGAGGAGGTGTGTGAGTGAGCGACGAAAGAGGAGGTGTGTGAGTGAGTGACGGAAGAGGAAGAGTGAGCGCAAGAGTGAGCGACGGAAGAGGACGTGTGTGAGTGAGCGACGGAAGAGTGAGCGCAAGAGTAAGCGACGGAAGAGGAGGTGTGTGAGTGAGCGACGGAAGAGGAAGAGTGAGCGCAAGAGTGAGCGACGGAAGAGGAGGTGTGTGAGTGAGCGACGGAAGAGGAAGAGTGAGCGCAAGAGTGAGCGACGGAAGAGGACGTGTGTGAGTGAGCGACGGAAGAGGAAGAGTGAGCACAAGAGTGAGCGACGGAAGAGGAGGTGTGTGAGTGAGCGACGGAAGAGGAAGAGTGAGCGCAAGAGTAAGCGACGAAAGAGGAGGTGTGTGAGTGAGCGACGGAAGAGGAAGAGTGAGCGCAAGAGTGAGCGACGGAAGAGGAGGTATGTGAGTGAGCGACGGAAGAGGAAGAGTGAGCGCAAGAGTGAGCGACGGAAGAGGAGGTGTGTGAGTGAGCGACGGAAGAGGAAGAGTGAGCGCAAGAGTAAGCGACGAAAGAGGAGGTGTGTGAGTGAGCGACGGAAGAGGAAGAGTGAGCGCAAGAGTGAGCGACGGAAGAGGAGGTATGTGAGTGAGCGACGGAAGAGGAAGAGTGAGCGCAAGAGTGAGCGACGGAAGAGGAGGTGTGTGAGTGAGCGACGGAAGAGGAAGAGGGAGCGCAAGAGTAAGCGACGGAAGAGGAGGTGTGTGAGAGTGAGCGCAAGAGTAAGCGACAGAAGAGGAGGGCTGCGTCCGAAACCGCATACTCAATGAGTAGGTACTTAATTTCAATAAGTACTTACTTAACTCTGTTTTCAACAGAATTGCTGATCCTGATCCTGATCGATTGCTCCTGTCTGCCTTGCTGCCTGCTGTGTTTTGTTTGCTTCGAGGCTGTAAGCTCCGTCTAAGCCTCGTATTAGCTTTGTATTTCTTTCTGTTTTGAACCATCATTTACTACCATATCTAGTTGTTTATACTACTAAATACAGCTTAGACAACATCTCAGATTAACCTGACATCGCTAGCTTCCGTTATTGTTAGCACAACACGCTAGTAACTCGCTAGCCTGTTAACGCGCCACCCGTGCGCTCAGTTATTTATTTATTTTTCTCTCGCGCGCCCGCGCCTCTGAGTTCATAAAAAGCCCAGGTAAGTAAGAATCAGTCAACAAATACGGTGAGTAATGTCTTGTCCTGTTATTGTCACCTGCACTTCATGTTACATGTTTAGCATAGCCTTCCCCGTCGGCAATATAGGGTTTATTTGTGATAAATGCAAAGAGACAGTCAGGGTGACGGAGAAGATTTCAGAATTAGAAACACGCATCCAAACTTTAATTGAGGATAGTAAGTGTGCTAGAGCTTTAGATACTATTTTGGATGCGCCTAGCATAGTGAACTCTTTACATGATTCGGTTCCGGCTGAATTATTGCCTGTGCAGCCAGGCAGATGGGTGACAGTGAGGGATCGCTCTAGTCGCGGATCAAAAAACCACTCTTCCGTTCCGATTACCATAACAAAACGATTTGCCCCACTCAGTGAAACACCCACTGAGAATTCTGTTGATTGTGCCCTGGTAATTGGCGATTCTATTACACGGAACGTGAAAATAGGGACACCAGCCAACATAGTCACATGTTTGCCGGAAGCCAGAGCGCCTGACATCAAAGCAAATTTAAAAGTGCTGGCTAATGCTAATCGTAAATTCTCTAAGATTGTTATTCACGTCGGCACTAATGATGTTCGACTTCGCCAGTCGGAGATCACCAAAATTAATATTAAAGAGGTGTTTGAACTCGCAAGTACGATGTCAGGCACTGTAATTTGCTCTGGCCCCCTTCCTGTTCGAAGGAGTGATGAGATAGTTAGCAGATTGTCATCACTAAATGGCTGGCTGTCTAAGTGGTGTCCGCAAAATAATATAGAATTCATAGACAATTGGAAAAGTTTTTGGGGCAAACCTGACCTGTTGAAAAGAGATGGTATTCATCCCTCCTGGGATGGTGCTGCTCTTCTCTCTAGTAATTTGGCTCATAGTCTTAGAGACAAAACATGACAATCTGGGGCTCAGGTCAGGAAGCAGACAAACTGGCTAAACCGACCGTCTGCTAGCGGCCTCGTGTCACCAAGGTCAGATAAATCCCATCACATAGAGCCTCTTTCACCTAGATATCATCATATAGAGACTGTGTCTGTTCCCCGGATTTGGAAATCCAAAAAACTTCCAAACCGATCTAAGGTTAAAAATGTAATTGATATTCAACAAATAAAAAATAGATATAATACAGATGAACAAACGATAAAGCTAGGGCTACAGAATATCCGATCCCTTACTTCAAAAGCGCTCATAGTTAATGAAATGATTTCAGATTATAACCTAGATGTGCTGTGTATGACAGAAACCTGGCTAAAACCAGACGATTACATTACTTTAAATGAGTCCACCCCCCATGATTACTGTTATAAACATGAACCTCGCCTGAAAGGCAAAGGGGGAGGTGTTGCTGTAATTTATAGTAATATTTTCAAAACCACTAAAAAATCTAGTTTTAAATATACTTCTTTTGAAGTGTTGGTGCTTAATGTAAAAATATATAATGTAAACGATAAATCAAGTTTGAGAATTCTGCTGGCAACAGTATACAGGCCACCAGGGCACCATAAAGATTTTATCAAAGAATTTGCTGACTTTCTATCAGAATTAGTATTGACTGCAGATAAAGTCCTAATTGTTGGTGATTTTAATATACATGTAGATAATGAAAAAGATGCATTGGGATTGGCATTTAAAGACATTCTTAACTCTATTGGAGTTAGACAACACGTGTCAGGACCTACTCATTGTCGTAATCATACTCTAGATCTAATATTATCACATGGAATCAATGTTGATGCTGTTGAAATTCTGCAGCAGAGCGACGACATCTCAGATCATTATCTAGTCTCATGTAAATTACATTTAGCCAAGGCTGCAAAGCCAACTCCGTGTTACAAGTATGTTAGACCTATCACTTCTGCCACTAAAGATTGCTTTATCAATAATCTTCCTAATCAGTTTCATCATCTCAGCATCCCAGATAGCTTAGAAGAACTTGATATTGCAACAGAAACTTTTAACTCTCTCCTTTCCAGCACTTTAGACACAGTTGCTCCGTTGCGCTTAAAGAAGATTAAAGAAAATAGTCCAACGCCGTGGTACAACGAGCACACCCGAGCCCTTAAGAGAGCAGCCAGAAAAACGGAGCGCAACTGGAAGAAAACAAAACTAGAGGTATTTCGGATTTCATGGAAAGAGAGCTCGATTGCTTACAGAGAGGCTTTAAAAGCTGCTAGATCTGCTTATTTTTCAACCCTATTAGAAGAAAATAAACATAATCCAAGGTATTTATTTGAAAAAGTGGCGACACTAACGAAAAAGAAAGCTTCAAGTCCAGAAGTTTCCAAGAAACACAGCAGTAATGAACTTCTTCACTTATAAGATTGATAATATTAGGGACAAAATTATAACTATGCAACCGTCTACTACAGCATCGCATCAGGGAGTGCATTATAGTCTCCCTGAGGTAAAATTTGATTCATTCATTGCCATAGGAGAGGAAGAATTTTGCAAACTCGTTAATTCATCTAAATCGACAACATGTATGTTAGACCCTATACCGACTAAACTATTGAAAGAGATGCTTCCAAAAGTCATAGATCCTCTTCTTAACATCATTAATTCGTCTTTGTCTCTAGGATACGTACCAAAAAGCTTTAAGCTGGCTGTGATTAAACCACTTGTTAAAAAAACGCAACTTGATCCTACAGAATTAGTCAATTACAGGCCGATCTCAAATCTACCTTTTCTATCAAAGATATTAGAAAAAGCAGTATCCTCACAACTGTGTTCCTTTCTTGAAGGAAATGATATCTGCGAGGATTTCCAGTCAGGATTTAGACCGCACCATAGCACTGAGACAGCTCTCATTAGAGTCACAAATGATTTGCTCTTATCATCCGATCGTGGTTGTATCTCTCTATTAGTGCTACTCGATCTTAGTGCTGCATTTGACACCATTGACCACAACATTCTCTTAAATAGACTAGAAAACTATGTTGGCATTAGTGGAATTGCACTAGCATGGTTTAAATCATATTTATCTGACCGCTATCAGTTTGTAGCAGTAAATGAAGAGATGTCTTATCGATCACAAGTTCAGTATGGCGTACCACAAGGCTCAGTTCTCGGACCGCTGCTTTTCACTCTGTACATGCTACCTTTAGGAGATATCATTAGGAAGCATGGCATTAATTTTCACTGTTATGCTGATGATACTCAGCTCTATATTTCTTCCAAACCTAACGAAACTCACCAATTCACAAAATTATCGGAATGCATAGTTGATATAAAAAATTGGATGACTAGTAATTTCCTACTACTAAATTCTGAAAAAACAGAGATTCTAATTATTGGACAAAAAACTTCCACACGTAATAACCTAGAATACCGTCTATGGCTGCTCTGTTAAGTCTTCGTCGTCAGTTAGGAACCTGGGTGTGTGTGTGTGTGTGTGTGTGTGTGTGTGTGTGTGTGTGTGTGTGTGTGTGTGTGTGTGTGTGTGTGTGTGTGTGTGCTCTTTGATACCAATCTTTCATTTGAAAGTCACGTGTCTAGTGTCTGTAAAACCGCATTTTTCCATCTTAAAAATATATCTAAATTACGTCATATGCTCTCATTGACAAATGCGGAACAACTAGTTCATGCGTTCATGACATCAAGGCTAGATTATTGTAATGCTCTACTGGGTGCTTGCCCTGCACGCTTAATAAACAAACTACAGCTAGTTCAAAACGCAGCAGCTAGAGTTCTTACCAGAACCAGGAAGTACGACCATATTAGCCCGGTTCTGTCAACACTGCATTGGCTCCCTATTAAACATCGTATAAATTTTAAAATATTGCTGATTACTTACAAAGCACTAAATGGTTTAGCTCCCCAGTACTTGAGCGAGCTCTTAACGCATTATAGTCCTTCACGTCTATTGCGATCTCAAAACTCCGGCCAGTTGATAATACCTAGAATATCTAAATCGACTGCTGGCGGTAGATCCTTTTCCTATTTAGCACCAAAACTTTGGAACAATCTTCCTAACATTGTCCGGGAAGCAGACACAGTCTGTCAGTTCAAAGCTAGACTAAAAACACATCTCTTTGACCTAGCATTCACATAACACTCTATAGACTTCTATAATTCAATATTAGGCTGCTTAGATTAGGTCAGCCGGAACTGGGAACACTTCCCTTAAATCCTGATGTACTCGTAAGAAGAATGGCATCTACGCTAATTTTAGTGTCTTTGTTTATCCCGAGGTTTTCCCGCAGCCTGCCGGATCCAGGCTGTTTCCAGATCTGACGAAGGACTTTCGCCTGGACCCGATGACAATGCAGTGCTGAAGTGCCGACTAGCCTCTCCCTATGGAGGATCCCTATACCACTCTACAGATAAAGCCTTGTGGAATATTTTGGTTCGCGTACCTACCCGAAGTGATAAGATAAAATAAAATTCTGCAAAATTTATAGACAAGACAAGTAGTTTGTTTAGGTGCGCACATATATTCAAACGCACATAACTATAGAATCAATTCTTAATGCGCATATGAACGCCATCAGCGTCTATCACAGGTTCACGTTTAAAGTCTGTTTAGAGAGAACGGTGTCGTCTTAGCGGCCCCTAATTTAATAACAAATGATCATTTAGACGGAAGTGAATCAATCAAAACTAACTTTAGCTGGAAAAAACATTTTTCAAGAGCCATTATAAAACCAAACCAATCTCTGTTACCTTAAATTATATGTTTGTCTCTGTAAAGCTGCTTTGAAGCGATCTACATTGTTAAAAGCGCTATATAAATGAGGATGACTTGACTTGACTTAACGAGCTCTAAAAGAGTTGGTACTTTATGGCCAAATCTCGTTGAGTATGAATGCGAACCGGACATCTGCCACGTTGACGTTATCATGTGACCTACGACGCGTTATCACAAGTGCAACAACTTAAAAGATATGAACGACACGTTTAATTAATCTCTGTAATATCTTGATATTGATTAAACCTGCTTATTTTGTGATTGTAGTATAATCAATACATTTAGGGTCGATTTAAGTTCTTATTTTTAACGCTTCTAATGTGACCCACAGTTTAAATATGCTATATATATATATATATTAATACTTATATATAACACCTTAAATATATAATTTTTCATTACAAAAAACCTAAATCGTCATCTCTTGAATATGTTTTTAATTTCTTTATTTTAAATCCAAAATGTTCACCCACAAGCAAAAAGCCCTTTTGGGCCCCTAAGGGCTGTCCTTTATGTTTTCCTCTTTTTCTTGTTGAATGTTTCATCCCTCTGGATTATAAATAACAACAACAACAACATTAGTTTGTTTGTACCGCTATTATTCAAAGATATTTAAACTTGTCATTGTTCTTTTTTTCCTGTGTATATAATATCATATTATGATGGATGCAAACCCATATTTATGTTTTCTGTCATTATGATTGTTCATCCTGATCTTGTATGTAACTATAAGTTCTGCAATAAAAAATGATATGAGCGACAGGTGCACTACCACCTCATAACATCAGTAACTCGACAGCCATACCTACAGTTTTCCTCAGCGTTTGTAATGTCTGCACATTGCTCACAGCACACGACAGCTCGAAGATCTCACCTTTGGAGAAGACTGTTGATTTTTATACTAGAAAAATGTAAGTATCACTCCTTAAAAAACAAGATTACCCCAGAATGAATTGCATCGCTAGCCCACCCCAAAACTTACACAATAATAATGATAAATACTGACCAAAACTTTTTTTACTGAAAATTGTATATTTTAGTAAAAACAAGCAAAATGTAATTTGTTTTGTCATATGACATATGCATGAATACACACTAGATAAATGCAGTAAATACAGTTATAGTCAAGCAATGAATTAAAGCATAAATATATTAAATAATTGTATTTTATTTACTGACAACAACAATAAGAAACATGGATAAGTAAAATAATGAATAAAAGTAACCATCAGAATAAACAAATGCATATACAAGTCAACAACACAAACAAAGCTTTATTCAAACTACAAGCATGTATTTACAGGCGCTGAAGTGAAAAAGTGAAAGTGAAAGTGACACGTGATGGCCAAGTATGGTAACCCATACTTGGAATTTGACCTCTGCATTTAACCCATCCAAGTAAGTGCACACACATTAGGAGCAGAGTAGTGAGTAGTGAACACACACACACTGCAAACGTGGATACACACACCCGGAGCAGCGGGCAGCCTTGAGTGGCGCCCGGGGAGCGATTGGGGGTTAGATGCCTTGCTCAAGGACACCTCAGTCATATTCCTGCCGGTACTGGAATCGAACCAGCAACCTTTGAGTCACCAATCCAACTCTGTTATCATTAGGCCATGACTGCCCCCCATCCCCACATCCTACTGCCGTCTCCACACAGCGGTTCTCATTCTGTGGCTTTATACTGATGAATCAGCTGACCACCAGGTGACCGTGCCTCCGTGCCGGAGGTTGTTCTGAGGCGATAAGGGCGGTGGAGTGATGGAGCGTCTCATCCATGGCACCATTTCCAGGATTCAGCTCCGGGCTCTCCATCCTCAGTGCTCACACCAGTCTGCAGACATTTCAGATCCGAATGAGAAAAGTGCTGTAATAACTGTGTTTGAAATTACAATAATTAAAATAAACTACAACTTAAGATTTAAATAGATTTTGTTATTCATTTCTGTAGTATACTCACTCAAAGCCTTTGATGCAGAATTCAGCTTCATGAGCCACTCTCCACTCCCCCAAATGTTCCTCAATTTATCAACAGTACTAATGGACAAATAAAATAGATAACATGTTTACTTACTTTATAGATTTGTGTATTTACCTTACTTACAGCACATTTATCTAATGTAAACAGTGTTGCCACAACAGTAAATTCTAAAATAGCACACATACATCAGATGTCTATTTCATGTTGTGATGTGCTCATCTGCAATACTTATAGAGGATTTTCTTGTCAGATGTAAATAGACATTTAAAATAAGCATCTTTAAGAGGTATATGGTTTATGTACATCTACTTTGGAGATGTGTGCTTACTGGAGCTCTCCTGAAAGCAATACACAATAACGTGTTTTTACAGCAAAATGTGACGGGAGTGTGTGACGGGAGCGAGTGGGAGGATTGTGTGACGGGAGTGTGTGACGGGAGCGAGTGGGAGGATTGTGTGACGGGAACGAGTGGGAGGAGTGTGTGACGGGAGTGTGTGACGGGAGCGAGTGGGAGGATTGTGTGACGGGAGTGTGTGACGGGAGTGAGTGGGAGGAGTGTGTGACGGGAGCGAGTGGGAGGAGTGTGTGACGGGAGCGAGTGAGGGGTGTGTGACGGGAGCGAGTGGGAGGATTGTGTGACGGGAGTGTGTGACGGGAGCGAGTGGGAGGATTGTGTGACGGGAGTGTGAGACGGGAGTGAGTGGGAGGAGTGTGGGAGGAGTGTGTGACGGGAGTGTGTGACGGGACGGGAGCGAGTGGGAGGAGTGTGTGACGGGAATGTGTGATAGGAGCCTGTGACGGGAGTGAGTGATGGGAGTGTGTGACGGGACGGGAGCGAGTGTGAGGATTCTGTGATGGGAGTGTGTGACGGGACAGGAGCGAGTGGGAGGATTGTGTGACGGGAGTGTGTGACGGGAGTGAGTGGGAGGAGTGTGTGACGGGAGTGTGTGACGGGACGGGAGCGAGTGGGAGGAGTGTGTGACGGGAATGTGTGATAGGAGCCTGTGACGGGAGTGAGTGATGGGAGTGTGTGACGGGACGGGAGCGAGTGTGAGGATTCTGTGATGGGAGTGTGTGACGGGACAGGAGCGAGTGGGAGGATTGTGTGACGGGAGTGTGTGATGGGAGTGTTTGACGGGACTGTGTGATGGGACGGGAGCGAGTGGAAAGATTGAGTAACGGGAGTGTGTGACGGGACGGGAGCGAGTGGGAGGAGTGTGTGACGGGAGTGTGAGACGGGACGGGAGCGAGTGGGAGGATTGTGTGACGGGAGTGTGTGATGGAAGCGTGTGACGGGAGTGTGTGACGGGACGGGAGTGTGAGACGGGACGGGAGCGAGTGGGAGGTGTGTGTGAAGGGAGTGTGTGAAGGGAGTGTGTGATGGGAGTGTGTGATGGGAGCGTTTGACGGCAGTGTGTTAGAGAGACCGAGTGTGTCTGAGAGAGCGCTCGACAGTGTGTGAGAGAGACCGAGAGTGTCCGAGAGAGCGCTCGACAGTGTGTGTGAGACCGAGTGTCCGAGAGAGCGCTCGACAGTGTGTGTGAGACCGAGTGTGTCCGAGAGAGCGCTCGACAGTGTGTGTGAGAGACCGAGTGTGTCCGAGAGAGCGCTCGACAGTGTGTGAGAGAGACCGAGAGTGTCCGAGAGAGCGCTCGACAGTGTGTGTGAGACCGAGTGTGTGAGACCGAGTGTCCGAGAGAGCGCTCGACAGTGTGTGTGAGACCGAGTGTGTGAGACCGAGTGTCCGAGAGAGCGCTCGACAGTGTGTGTGAGACCGAGTGTGTGAGACCGAGTGTCCGAGAGAGCGCTCGACAGTGTGTGTGAGACCGAGTGTGTCCGAGAGAGCGCTCGACAGTGTGTGTGAGAGACCGAGTGTGTCCGAGAGAGCGCTCGACAGTGTGTGAGAGAGACCGAGAGTGTCCGAGAGAGCGCTCGACAGTGTGTGTGAGACCGAGTGTGTCCGAGAGAGCGCTCGACAGTGTGTGTGTGAGACCGCGTGTCCGAGAGAGCGCTCGACAGTGTGTGAGAGAGACCGAGTGTGTCCGAGAGAGCGCTCGACAGTGTGTGAGAGAGACCGAGTGTGTCTGAGAGAGCGCTCGACAGTGTGTGAGAGACCGAGTGTGTCCGAGAGAGAGCGCTCTACAGTGTGTGAGAGACCGAGTGTGTCCGAGAGAGCGCTCTACAGTGTGTGAGAGACCGAGTGTGTCCGAGAGAGCGCTCGACAGTGTGTGAGAGACCGAGTGTGTCCGAGAGAGCGCTCGACAGTGTGTGTGAGACCGAGTGTGTCCGAGAGAGCGCTCGACAGTGTGTGTGAGAGACCGAGTGTGTCCGAGAGAGCGCTCGACAGTGTGTGTGAGAGAACGAGTGTGTCTGAGAGAGCGCTCGACAGTGTGTGAGAGACCGAGTGTGTCTGAGAGAGCGCTCGACAGTGTGTGTGAGACCGAGTGTGTGCGAGAGAGCGCTCGACAGTGTGTGAGAGACCGAGTGTGTCCGAGAGAGCGCTCGACAGTGTGTGAGAGACCGAGTGTGTCCGAGAGAGCGCTCGACAGTGTGTGAGAGAGACCGAGTGTGTCTGAGAGAGCGCTCGACAGTGTGTGTGAGACTGAGAACGAACGATCCCAGAGATCTCCAGATACTCACCCACATCCTGAGCCTCGGCTGGCGAACACACACACACACACACGACTAACATCATCATAATTTGGCTTGTCCAGCAGAGGGAGCATGTGAGGCTCTTCTAGATCACAGCACTAACATAACATCAGTGAGTGAGTGAGGAATAATAATCCAGCAACATAAACATCCTAGTTGAGAAAAACATCGCTCACACACACACACACACACTGATCTGGTCAGCTTTTCATCAGGAAGTTGAAAAGCATTTCAGATCACGAGTGAGCAGAGGAGGTGCTCATTTTTTATTAATGAGCATCATTTACCACAGAGAGGCACAATCCATTTATTTAGTGAATACTAATTTATGTAAAACCATGAAATTGGCAAAGTTCAGCAGAACTGAAAGATCACAGACAATAAATACACTTAATGTTTTCACACACAAATATATATAATAATTATGTAGCTTAATTAAAACTAATTTTAGATTTATAATATTAAATTCAGTGTATAAATGGGTGTTTATAAAAGATCGAAACCCTGTAATAACGTTGGTCCCTCACATCAGGATGATCGTGTCGTCTAGAACAGGGTTTCTCAACCTTTTTCCTAATGCGACACACTTTTTTTTTGTATGTCAATACGACCCACTTAGGCGGGAAATAAATCAATAGCCTAACTGAAATGCCTCTTTAGACCTAGGCTACACCGTAGGCCTATATGCTTATTATAATTCATTTCACGAATATACACAAATATTTTCAATAATTAGGCAGACTATGAGGCAAACTGTTTTTTTTACTCACGTTAATGTGACACTTAAGAGTGCCACTCTGAACTGATCATATCCAGACGTGGTGGAATCTGGAAAAGTGCAACTCGTAGTGTCACACACACACACACACACACACACACACACACACACACACACACACACACACACACACACACACACACACACACACACACACACACACACACACACACACACACACACACACACACACACACACAGAGTCACCAAACAGCATAAATGTGAAGGTTGTGTTTCTGTTCAATGACTAACATGAACCCTTCAGTATAAATGTGTTATTTAAGATGAATCTAAATCTAAATCACTAATCGAGAGAGTGAAAGGAGCACATCTCATCTGACCAGTTTCAAAGACATTTTTAATGTTTGAGACTCACAGCCAAAGTGACTCGATTACAGACACATGACACACGAGTGGGTTAATGTGCAGACTGAGCTGGTTTAGAGCTGGTTTAAGGCTCAGAACTGGTTTAATGTTACACTGATAACACTTGATTAATGTTCCAGCTGGTAAAAAGCCTTCATCTCTGACCTTTAGTGACCTGATGTGGAGAGCAGAGTCTCCAACCATCACTGCATCTATCCAGTGACACACACACACACACACTTTGAAAGCCACGTTTCTAGCATCTGTAAAACCGCATTCTTCGATTTTATAAATATATCTAAATTACATCATAAGCTTTCAATGAAAAATGCAGAACAGTTAGTTCATGCGTTCATGACATCAAGGCTAGATTATTGTAATGCTCTACTGGGTGGTTGCCCTGCACGCTTAATAAACAAACTACAGCTAGTTCAAAACGCAGCCGCTAGAGTTCTTACCAGAACCAGGAAGTATGACCATATTAGCCCGGTTCTGTCAACACTGCATTGGCTCCCTATTAAACATCGTATACATTTTTAAATATTGCTGATTACTTACAAAGCACTAAATGGTTTAGCTCCCCAGTACTTGAGCGAGCTCTTAACGCATTATAGTCCTTCACGTCTATTGCGATCTGGCCAGTTGATAATACCTAGAATATCTAAATCGACTGTCCGGGATTTTTTAACATTGTCCGGGAAGCAGACACAGTCTGTCAGTTCAAATCTAGACTAAAAACACATCTCTTTGACCTGGCATTCATATAGAACATTATACATTTCTATTATTCAAATCAGTTAAATGATTATTAGTTACCAAATGAAAGTTATATCTCTCATTCTCAAGCAGCTCTCTCAGCCGGAACCGGGAACACTTCCTATAACACCTGATGTACTCGCTACATCATAAGAAGAATGGCATTTACGCTAATATTAGTCTTTCTTTTTATTCCGAGGTTTACTGAAGTCAGCCGGATCTGGGCCGTATCCGGATCAGATGGTGGACCTGCGCCTGGACACGACCACAACGCATCCCTGAAGTGTCAGCAGAGATTGTGTCCACTAGACTCTCCCTGTGAAGGCCTCATCGGCACTGATCCTCCACACACTCGTCTCCAGACACGCGTGATGACTCCGGTCTTCACACAGATGAACTGCATAATATAATGTTCCGATCCAATCTGACCTCTGACCTGTAATGCTCCTGAATCATAATCATACTCTGTTGGTTCGTTGGCCAGAGGAGAACTGAGTGACTGAGTCTGGGTTCTCACAAGGGTTTTTTCTCCATTCTGTCACTGATGGAGTTTCGGTTCCTGTCACTGTTGCCTTGGCTTTTGGCTTGCTTAGTTTGGGGACATTTAATATTCAACAATATTATTGATCTGCCTTACTTAAGGTAGACGATGATGCAATTTTCAAAAATACGGCTGTCCATCATCATATACGTGACGTAACGATGTCACACATCACGACCGACGTTCGACCAATCCGCTGATGTTCTGGCAGTTTAAAAGGCCCCATTGACAAGGAGTGAGCAGATCAGCACCAGATCTCATTCAACACCCGTGCCTTTGGGATAAAATGTCAATAGAGTCATGATCACGACACATTAATGTTTGTTTATGCGGTGATTTCGAAATCAACACACCTTGGGGTTTGTTTATTGTTGTTGTTGATGTATTATTGGACTGATCTGAGAGAATGCACTGTTTCAGCGCTAGATCACTCAAAACTCGTATTAAGTGCAGGTGTGTGCGTATGACTGATCCCTGTGTTACACACGGATAATCTGATTCAAACGCAGTGTGTTGCAGGTAGTAACCACTTAGCGTTTCTTGATTTCGAATTCTACTGATTGTTGGCCTTTATAAATCCATCTTCAAAAACAACGGTAGATAGCATTGTTTTTGTTAGTTAGTTGAAGAGTGTTTGCCATACACTGTATCTTTTCTGTTTTAGCCAGCGTAGTTTATTTAAGGCGTCGTATACGTTGAAGATATCGGGTTTGTTTCTGCATTTTTCTTTTGGTAGGTAATTTTAGAGGTTTGGGTTAAATAGTTATGGAAATTCTGTTTTGATTATTTCATTGATTTGGCGGCGCTCTTGTTTTCTTGGATTTCTGTTTACTTGTCTTTCTTTTATACTTATAATCTGTTTTGTAAACTCATTGCAGCTTTTCAATTAAAACATACTTAACGTTAATTTTTCTGCTTCTTGGTAGTTTCTGCTACTTGCACCCATGGCGACAGTTGTATCTCACTTAAATGTTGCACAATCATACTGTTAACATCTTCAAGCACGTAACACACACACTCACACATAATCTCACACACATGCACACACTCACCACATATTGTGTCTGTGTTGAGGATTGTCAGAGGGAACGCTTCCTTTCTGTCTAAAACGCACACCAGAACAATAAACCTCCCGAGTTTGATCCATTCTGAAGATGAACGCCATTTGGCTGTAATTTATTTAGTCAGGAGCCGTCCTTTATTTTGTGCTGCGTCGCAGAGCTGCTCGTATTAATCTTGAGGAAAACTTGCACAGCCAAGTGGATCTCTAATTGTATAAAGATTTATGATTTTGCAAAAACAAAACTGCACCATACAATACAAAGACTAATGAACATGTTCCTGCATGGAAAACAAGAATGGGTGCTTTTCTGCTCCCGGGAGGCAGCGGGAATAAATCTGGCCAAAAACACTGAAGTGAAGAACATGAGCGCCAGTAGAACCTGCACATGTGACTTAGTAGAGCTTCAAAACAGCTTTACAGAAAATCATATCAATGCTTATCAGAGAAACTAAACACTGGTCGAGAAATGCTTAAAAGCCAAGCTGAGTGCACTGCATTGTGAGATACAGCATTGCATGCATGCATTATGACAATTGCAGAAGATCATCCCAGTGTTTCACACATACAGAGCATCTGCAGTACATACTAAATATTCAGCAGTGAGACTTTCTGTACACTTTCATGCAGAAACTCATATTTTAAGAGAACTTAATATGCTTTATTTCATGATCATCAGTGTTGCTGTTTGATCATGAAAAAGCTCCAGGTCTTTATATCAGCGTCAGTGTTTCTGAACTTCTGAAACGCCTCCATTGTAGTTTCTTCCGGGAACAAACACGTCACAATATTCCTCATTTAAATAATTCACACTCAGAATAAAGGGGCTGGGCCTGGTTGAGTTAGTTAGTAGTGTTTCTCACGAGAGAAGCAGCGCGAGTCACTTCTCTCTTCTGCAGAATATTACGAGATTAAAAAATATTAAGAATTTAAACAAATTTGCACAGCAAAAAGAAAATAGCTGTCTATGAAAGAGGACAACTAAAAGAAAAAGTCTTGCTATATCAGTGCAAGTAAAAGTTGTGATGTTAATTTATAAAGTTGATAAAGGTATAGAGAGAATTGAAATCCAAGTTCAGTTTGCAACCCCTTCCCTGGAACATCACCTGCCCCGGACCAGGGCTGCGTTCAGCCCCGACAAAACGTTGCACAACGTTTATTAAACAGAAACGGTGATACGTTGAACACGCTGTTCTGATGACGCAAGAGTTGCAACTATGGCAGCCGAGAAGGCCATTCTTTCTGAAGATTTTTTTTGCCTGATGAAGTCGGTATAAATATGTTTTTAGCATATGCCCGATGTTACAGTTACTGCACTCGCCGCCCAGAACACAAGAGAACATCCCAGTCAAGCGAAGGGATTTGTGGAAACCGAAATGTGTCACAGGCCGGCTCATAGCCTGTGGCAAAAATGAGGGGACACAAACACCAGCTTTAGGCCAATCAAAAAGGTTCTTTATTGTAAACCAAAAAACGATTAACTTTAACCAAAGAAAAGGGAATGAGGTGTGAAAATGTCATAATGTAGGATGTATGTAAAGTGCAGGGATGCGTGAATCTGTGTGTGTGAACATGACTGAGTGGAAACTAAGTAAAACTACAAAGGAACAAAGCAGGATCATACCTGGAGGAGCAGAGAGAGAGAGACAGAGTGGTTAGTGAGGAAGTTTAAATACCCTGAACCCAGGTGGCTCCAATCACTAACGACCCTCCTGTGCCTGCAGGAGAAACCACCCCTGTAAAGCAGAGGGGCCATGACAAATGGAAGCACACATCTTACCTAATTCAGACTAAAACACATATATTTATCCTCACATACTGACTTTATATTTATAAATGACCCTGTATTTTCTTTCTCATTTTTAGGAAAAGCACTCAATTACCATTGTTTATTTCTATACCAAATGTCACACACTTGCAATGAAGCTGAAAATATAAACAACTACATCATTATGTTGATATCCTATATTTTTACAATAAAACTTACGACAAACATGTCTTCTACTTCTGCTCTCAACGAAGGCGGTCGCATTTTCTCTCCCTCTCCCTCCCCTGCTTTGCTCCTCTCGTCACGTCTAGTCTACTGTCTTGTACTTTGAGAGACGCTCTCAGCACTGATCAACTGCACAACCTCCAAACTAAGAGATCAACTGGTCTCTCAACGCAATTGACACCATCTTCTGGACGAGAAGCTTGGGTTCGGGGGAACCTGACTGCCCTGCCGGGACGTTCGCAGCTGGCTACACGATGGACGCGTGGGAGAGGTGGCGGGTCGTGTGTCTGGCGGCTCTTTCCGTGGAGGACGTTGAAGATATCTACCTATAGACCAAAACGGACCAGGAGAATAGCCTGTGTAAATTGGAATGCGGCTACTCGCCCCAAGACCAAACAATCCCAATCTTATCTGTTTCGGCACCAGCCAGCACTGGCCTTCCGCTGCTGGAACAACAACTCCCCCGGAAAGATTGTTTAAAAGCGGACAGAACATGACCAGAAACAAGACAAGTATTTATCAATGATAAAATACATGGTCCAACGGTGTCAAAGACTTCTCGGATCAGACGAGAGGGAATACTGTCTGAGGGCCAATCTGTGGGCCGCAGATGATTGACCATCTCAGATAGGGAGAGGATTGATATAGGCTCAAACTGATCTAGCGCCGCGAGGCATATAGGAGGAACAGAGGGATCATGGTCGCAAGGATGAAGTTACAGAAGATCGAAGAGTAACAATCTTCTCAACAAAGAATTCTAGAAAAGAATTACAGAGGTCCAACGTAGGTGTAATAGGAGCAGAGTTACGGGGATTTGTAATAGTATTAAACATGTTAAACAGAACCTGTGGCCTGTGACGGTTGTTTGCGACCAGTTTAGTAATAAAAACAGATTTTGCAAATTTTACAGCTCTCTGATAATCAGATAGGTATTGCTGTAGAATTTCATATGACACTCTGAGTTTATCTTTCTTCCACCTTCTCTCAGCTTGCCGACATGTACGTCTGATCGCTCGGGTGGCGTCATTTAGCCAAGGCTCTGAAAGTGCTTTCGTGCGTTTCATCCTCAACGGATATTTGTGCAGGTTGAGTTAAAAAGAGTTGAAAAAAAGAAACTGTGCCGGGGTTTGACTGTTAATTACACGGCGGCAGTGTGCAAAAGGAGACTTGCCCACAAAACATGGGACTGTAATCGTAAATAAAACAGGAAAGTGATCCGAAATACATACGTTACACATTTCATTTACATGAACACACAAGCCATGAGACACATGAGTCTAATGTGTGTCCTTTTTCATGTGTTGGGCCAGACACCGACTGAGTGAGATTAAAAGCATTAAGTAGATTTAAGAAGTCCTTAACCATAGGTTTGTTTTCACAACAAACATGCAAGTTAAAATCACCACAAATTATAAAATGATTATGGTTTAACCTTAGACCTGCTATAAAATCAGCAAAGTCTTGCATAAAATCTTTGTTAAATCTCGGTGGACGATACACAAGTGCACACAGCGTCGGAGATGAGGTATTTCATTTGAATAGCTGCAGCTCAAAGCTAGAATAGTTGATAGCCGACATTGGAAGGTGGATTTAAAGGTTACACCACCTTGACACTTCAGGAATTTCACATGACTCACATGATTCCCCAAATAATTATAATATTCACAACAATGGTGTTCCATTTAATTTAATTTACTGATAAATAGTTCTAATGTAAGATTATGCCAAACTAGCTGATATGGTGTTTTATTGAGAATTTCACCATAATTTAGAAGATTTGCTAGTGTATCAATGTCTGCATGTTAGTGAATTAATACAACTTGTCCTTGTCATGTCATTATATTTTAAATAACTTTTAGGTTTCTTTTATCAAGTAATTTGTAACTATTCTTAATTTGTGGTAAGATGTGTCAATTATGTAGAAATTATGTATTATTTTATTTTGTGTGTGTATTTGTATGTATTGCCAATCCTTAGCTTTTACATCCTTTCCAAATGTTATTGTTATTCGAAGATTAATAAATTCAACTCCAGCACAGTAGGTGGCGCTATGACCCTACAACCTTTGTTTGCTAATTATCAGGAAACGCATAAAAGAAGAAGAAACGCGGATGAACCTAAGAATGGAGCATCCAATAGCCGGGATCTTCACCGTGGGCCAGAGGACAGGAGTGGAGGTGGCCTTCATTCGAGAAGGCCAGACCGGACCTCCACACTGTCCGAGGTAACATTAACACAGCTCAACAGCTGCCGTTTCTGTGAGTTTAGTACTGTTACTAGCCTGTGGATCATCAGTACAGTGAATGTGGAACCTGTAGTGTTGAGACTGCATTGTCCAGTCACTCGGGTTTGCTTGTGTTGGCATGACATGTTTAGCCTCATTGTGCATATTTTAAATGTTGAAGACATGATATATACATATGAAATTTAGAGCAGTATTCAGTGGCGGCTGGTGAAAAATATCTGAGGTGGGGCTGTGTCATATTCTGTCGGATTCAATCATTCAATAGAGATTGCTAATGTGACGTCATCGTGACGCATTACCAGTGGTGAACGCAAAGCATTTTGGGAATCCGCGGCACAAACAGAAGGCGCCAGACTTGATTGCATGGAGGGAAGAACGCAGTGTTCAAGATGCCGTCTACCTGCTGTGTTATAAACTGCAATAGTCCTTCTTGCACAGTTTTGAAAACGAACGTTAAGGGTTGTTTTAAGGACATGTTTGTGTATGCTCGTAGACAGCCACTCTGAAGCGGTCAGATGCGATTCTAAAAGATTCAAAAGGTCGAGACAGGACCCATCGTCAACATTCTACCCATCACTCTAACTTCGTTCATCCAAAACAAACTAGAAAATAGACTCAAAGTGCTAAATACCTGATTTATCCTTTAAGAACATATTCATATGAGAATAAAGTTAGGGTTAATTAAAATTAAGGAAAACAAATATATTGATCTGTGACCGATCACGGAAACTAAGGACACAAGTCGGCAACACAATGAGCAAAATGAGAAAGCGTTTTTTTTTCAAAATTGGTGAATTTCAATTTCTTGCAGAATCTGTTAGTTGAAATCATGAAGAAGCCTCTCCATGTTTGAGATAGCAGTATTGGTATATTTAAAAGCTTACATTTTGAGGTTGAAATCGGCTTGTTTTTGGAGATTCTAGCATGCAGTAGGGGCGTGGCGTGTCATTGTCTGTGTGCATTTCCATACTGGATAAGCCGGCTTTTGCCCCCGCCCTCCAAGTGAACAGCGTGGCTACTTATTATGCTGCGCTCTGGACGGCTCTATCTGATATCAAAATTCAATGAAGATGGACGCCGCAAAGATTGTCGCAGACGAGCTGAACCGTGGCAGTTACACCGAAAATGTTTTGAAGTACTTCTTCGACAAGCCGCGCTGAAATAGCGAAACTGTTGTGCAAAGGGGCCATAGAACCGGCTGTAAAAGTCTGACTCGCTCAGAGAAGGAGGTACCGGTTCTATGGCCCCTTTGCATTCTGATATCCCTTCCCATGCTTTTACATGTATAGCTAGGGGCAGAATGGCCTCTGGGTTCCGATTGCCGCACTTCGTGGGCTCGGGAAACTGAACCGAAGGTATGGGCGCCCTCGGTGCTTGAATACGGCGACTCGCTGACAGCGGTGGCTGGCTGTTTCATATGTGACGTCCCGATTGCTTTGAATGGGGAACGTTTTGTGAACAGGGAACAGACTTAATGGACTGGCAACAATCTCCACAGAACATGAACTGGCACAGAGAATCGAAATAGAGGATGCAGTTAAGACCTTTGCTGCGATGAAGGCCCACCGTGCGCGCTTCTGAAACGTAAGTTAAGCTTCATTTGCTCTTTAGTCGTTATCGTATATATGTTTAGGTTGCCATCTGCCCACACCTTACTACCTGCCAAGTCATTCCCCAAAATCATGTGAACTCCCTCTACTGGCAACTGGGGTCTAACCCCAACAGCTACATCACCCTCTACCAGACCACATTTTAGGGAAACTTCATGTAAAGGAGAAGAGAATGGAACTAAACCCATGCCACGTACCATTACACAACTGCCAGTATCAGACTCCTTAGAGAATGGCAGGACAGATTCCAGTATAAAAGAATCTAAAGCTCCAGTATCTCTCAAGATCTTAACCGGAACATTTTGGTTGCCATCTACCAGGGACACTACACCATCCGAAATAAAGGCTGAAAAATCACAGTGGGAAGACAGAGAACCAAACTTAACTAGTGGCTGAAAAAACTCACCCTGGTGGTGAGAGGCTGTAACAGGAGCTGCCATCACAGCAGGTTTAACTTGACCTGACTTTGATTTCAGAAGAGGACAATCTTTCTTCCAATGTCCTTCAACTAAACAGTAGCGACAGGTATTAACATTAACTGTTGCTTTAGGTCCCCCAGAACCAAACTTCTGCTGAGGCCTTTGGAAAGAAGCTCCAAAAAAAGGTGACCTACTATTCCTAAGTGGAAAATTATTTTTATGGTGCATGTCACAATTTGACTCAAAATGGCTTTTATGTGTTAGCCTGTACTCATCTGCAAGGACTGCTGCATCAATTGGAGACTTAACTTTACGTTCATTAATGTATGTAGCAACCTGGTCTGACACAGAATTTTTGAACTGTTCTAACACAATCAGGTTAGACAAAACCTCAAAAGTGCTAACTTCAGAAGCTGTACATCAACGATTAAATGCAGAAGACAAATCACGAACAAACTCAGAATAGGTTTGTGAATCTAGTTTTTTCCTGTAACGAAAGCGTTGACGATATGCCTCCGGCACAAGCTCGTAGACCTTCAGAACTGCTGACTTAACTTTATCATAAACTTTACAGTCAGCTACACTTAGTGCTGAAAAAGCCTCACGTGCTTTACCTGAAAGTACACATTGCAACAACATAGTCCTATCCAAATCTGACCAAGCTCTAGCTCCCGCAATACGCTCAAATAAAGTAAAGTATGTGTCTGGATCTGACTCATCAAATTTAGGCAACAATCGAAGATTCTGTGAAACAAACTGTGGTGGTCTTTCTTCTGATCTATTAGCATTTTGCAATCGCGCTCTCTCTAACTGCATTTGCAACAACTCCCTCTGCTGCTCAAAAGTTAATGAAGGGCTAGACTGAAAACTTGCACCCTCACTACTTCCTGACTGACCACAAAGAACACCTACTTCCCTAAGACCTTGCTGTAATACAGCTTTCACAGTCTCTTTAAGTTTTTTATCAACAATCTCAATCTGATAATGTTCCGCTATTTCAATTAACTGCTCCTTAGTACACAACTCTAAGGCTAACTCTGAAGGAACCTGAACGAAACTTCTCAAAGTGGAAGACATTTTCCTCAACCAATACAACCATTAGAAATGCCCCAAAAATATGTTACACAACTCACCTGCTGCCAGTCTGGGTTTAAGGACAGGAGCCACACCCCACTATCCTCCAAAAACTACTAACTAACTGGCCCTTGGTCTTCGTGCAGTCACATGTGGTGGGGTTTTATGCACACAAAACCAGTGGAGTGGAAAAGACAACCAGAAACTGGCGGCCCCCCCATATCCACGGACGTGCTCCCGAGCCGATGTAGGGAAAAAGGGAAAGGGAAGCTCTACCCACGTTCACTGCCACCTAAAAAAAAAAAAAAACACCACGAGCCTCCTATTGACACTCGCTGATAAGCCTCAACAGGAGAGGACTCCCACCTGAACAAAAACCCAGAAAAGGCACAGAGTGAATTGCTAAACAAATTTAGCTACAAAGCTAACTGAACAAAATGGAACACATGGCTCTCAACGCTCTCTCCAAAAAAATATTGGCCCAACCAAAGTATCGCCTCAAACAAAACATTGGCAATCTGAACTAAACTAACAAAACTACGAACCCAAGTTAACTACAAAACAATAATCAAATAAGCCAAACTATAAATAAACAAACATATCAATGATAAGACAAAGACAAACTAAACAAAACTTTAACTCAACTATAACAATCTTAAAGTAAACTAGAATACTAAAGTACAATTAACTTTAAATTACGGACGAGCCCCCACTTGTCACAGGCCGGCTCATAGCCTGTGGCAAAAATGAGGGGACACAAACACCAGGTATAGGCCAATAACAAAGGTTCTTTATTGTAAACCAAAAACTATTAACTTTAACCAAAGAAAAGGGAATGAGGTGTGAAAATGTCATAATGTAGGATGTATGTAAAGTGCAGGGATGCGTGAATCTGTGTGTGTGAACATGACTGAGTGGAAACTAAGTAAAACTACAAAGGAACAAAGCAGGATCATACCTGGAGGAGCAGAGAGAGAGAGACAGAGTGGTTAGTGAGGAAGTTTAAATACCCTGAGCCCAGGTGGCTCCAATCACTAACGACCCTCCTGTGCCTGCAGGAGAAACCACCCCTGTAAAGCAGAGGGGCCATGACAAATGGAAGCACACATCTTACCTAATTCACATAGACTAAAACACATATTATCCTCACATACTGACTTTACATTTATATATGACCCTGTATTTTCTCTCATTTTTAGGAAAAGCACTTAATTACCATTGTTTATTTCTATACCAAATGTCATACACTTGCAATGAAGCTAAAAAATATAAACAACTACATCATTATGTTGATATCCTATATTTTTACAATAAAACTTACGACAAACATGTCTTCTACTTCTGCTCTCAACGAAGGCGGTCGCATTTTCTCTCCCTCTCCCTCCCCTGCTTTGCTCCTCTCGTCACGTCTAGTCTACTGTCTTGTACTTTGAGAGACGCTCTCAGCACTGATCAACTGCACAACCTCCAAACTAAGAGATCAACTGGTCTCTCAACGCAATTGACACCATCTTCTGGACGAGAAGCTTGGGTTCGGGGGAACCTGACTGCCCTGCCGGGACGTTCGCAGCTGGCTACACGATGGACGCGTGGGAGAGGTGGCGGGTCGTGTGTCTGGCGGCTCTTTCCGTGGAGGACGTTGAAGATATCTACCTATAGACCAAAACGGACCTGGGGCCGTATTCACAAAGAATTTTATTTTACCACTAGGAGTACTCCTAAATCCCATTAAAATATTTTAGCTAGGAGTTTTCTCTTAAAAGTTATTCACAACGCCTTTCAGACCTACTCTTAGTAAGGAAAAATGACAACTCCTAAACTAAGAGTGAGTCTTCGTTGCTATGGATGACGTCAATTCTCATGCACGAGTTTCCTCGCAATGATCACGGTAGGTTGTTAGATGACAGGGCCATCATGCGGAACATAACACAGACGCAACAAATCATGGAATTACGACATCTAAATATGTCTGTCCTACACAAAATAATAATAGTAATGTCATCGAAATGCATATATAATGACATGTTTGTGCAGGCCCCAGTGAAGTGTAATTCTAAAAAGGCAGAAAGAGAGAGAAAAGTGGTGAATTCAATTCAATTAAATTAAGGTAGCCTAATACCCTAATGAAACCGCCACTTGCCTAATAATGAAAAACGACACTTGCATTAACACTTGCTTGGTTAATTGACATCCTATTAGTATAGAAGCTTGTTTCCGCCACTGAATAAAAATAAATTAAAATAATTGCGACTTTTTTATCTCATTGCGAGATATGAAGTCAGAATTGTGAGAAATAAAGTCGCAGTTGTGAGATAAAAAGTCGCAATTAGCTTTTTTATTTTTCATTCTGTGGCGGAAACAAGCTTCCATAGCCTAAATAGACTACTTAAAGCAAGTAAATGTTGCTCCTATTGAAGTAATGTAATGACGGTGGATTATGAACTCGCCAAAACGAAAAAGAAAGCCCAACTGGACGCAGGATCAGTTACTGCTGCTGGCCCAGTTGGTGCTGAAAAAATAAAAAATAAAAAATAAAAGGGAAATTCGACACTGGGATATCAAGTAAAACTAAGCGTGAGACATAGGAGAAGATTTGTTTGCAGATCAATGCAGCATTCCCGCTTGTGTGGCGGACCCCGGACGACTGCGAGGCGGTGATATGCGCTACAATCCTTTGTGAATAGGTCTTAGTGAGTTAGGAGTCCTCTCGACTTCTTTTAAGCTGTCCCAGACTTAGGTGCTACTTTTAGGGCTAAAATGCTTCGTGAATTACTTTTAGTGAAAAAAATTAGGAGTCCTAAAGTTAGGAGTGACACGCCCATTATTTTTAGGAGTTGCTACTAAATTCGCCAGTTAGGAGCTACTTTTAGCCTTAAAATTCTTTGTGAATACGGCCCCAGGAGAATAGCCTGTGTAAATTGGAATGCGGCTACTCGCCCCAAGACCAAACAATCCCAATCTTATCTGTTTCGGCACCAGCCAGCACTGGCCTTCCGCTGCTGGAACAACAACTCCCCCGGAAAGATTGTTTAAAAGCGGACAGAACATGACCAGAAACAAGACAAGTATTTATCAATGATAAAATACATGGTCCAACGGTGTCAAAGACTTCTCGGATCAGACGAGAGGGAATACTGTCTGAGGGCCAATCTGTGGGCCGCAGATGATTGACCATCTCAGATAGGGAGAGGATTGATATAGGCTCAAACTGATCTAGCGCCGCGAGGCATATAGGAGGAACAGAGGGATCATGGTCGCAAGGATGAAGTTACAGAAGATCGAAGAGTAACAATCTTCTCAACAAAGAATTCTAGAAAAGAATTACAGAGGTCCAACGTAGGTGTAATAGGAGCAGAGTTACGGGGATTTGTAATAGTATTAAACATGTTAAACAGAACCTGTGGCGGTTGTTTGCGACCAGTTTAGTAATAAAAACAGATTTAGCAAATTTTACAGCTCTCTGATAATCAGATAGGTATTGCTGTAGAATTTCATATGACACTCTGAGTTTATCTTTCTTCCACCTTCTCTCAGCTTGCCGACATGTACGTCTGATCGCTCGGGTGGCGTCATTTAGCCAAGGCTCTGAAAGTGCTTTCGTGCGTTTCATCCTCAACGGATATTTGTGCAGGTTGAGTTAAAAAGAGTTGAAAAAAAGAAACTGTGCCGGGGTTTGACTGTTAATTACACGGCGGCAGTGTGCAAAAGGAGACTTGCCCACAAAACATGGGACTGTAATCGTAAATAAAACAGGAAAGTGATCCGAAATACATACGTTACACATTTACATGAACACACAAGCCATGAGACACATGAGTCTAATGTGTGTCCTTTTTCATGTGTTGGGCCAGACACCGACTGAGTGAGATTAAAAGCATTAAGTAGATTTAAGAAGTCCTTAACCATAGGTTTGTTTTCACAACAAACATGCAAGTTAAAATCACCACAAATTATAAAATGATTATAGTTTAACCTTAGACCTGCTATAAAATCAGCAAAGTCTTGCATAAAATCTTTGTTAAATCTCGGTGGACGATACACAACTGCACACAGCGTCGGAGATGAGGTATTTAATTTGAATAGCTGCAGCTCAAAGCTAGAATAGTTGATAGCCGACATTGGAAGGTGGATTTAAAGGTTACACCACCTTGACACTTCAGGAATTTCACATGACTCCCCAAATAATTATAATATTCACAACAACGGTGTTCCATTTAATTTTATTTACTGATAAATAGTTCTAATGTAAGATTTTGCCAAACTAGCTGATATGGTGTTTTATTGAGAATTTCACCATAATTTAGAAGATTTGCTAGTGTATCAATGTCTGCATGTTAGTGAATTAATACAACTTGTCCTTGTCATGTCATTATATTTTAAATAACTTTTAGGTTTCTTTTATCAAGTAATTTGTAACTATTCTTAATTTGTGGTAAGATGTGTCAATTATGTAGAAATTATGTATTATTTTATTTTGTGTGTGTATTTGTATGTATTGCCAATCCTTAGCTTTTACATCCTTTCCAAATGTTATTGTTATTCGAGGATTAATAAATTCAACTCCAGCACAGTAGGTGGCGCTATGACCCTACAACCTTTGTTTGTTTGCTAATTATCAGGAAACGCATAAAAGAAGAAGAAACGCGGACAAACCTAAGAATGGAGCATCCAATAGCTGCCATCTTCACCGTGGGCCAGAGGACAGGAGTGGAGGTGGCCTTCATTCGAGAAGGCCAGACCGGACCTCCACACTGTCCGAGGTAACATTAACACATCTAGTGAGGAACTCTCTCAACAGCTGCTGTTTCTGTGAGTTTAGTACTGTTACTAACCTGTGGATCATCAGTACAGTGAATATGGAACCTGTAGTGTTGAGACTGCATTGTCCAGTCACTCGGGTTTGCTTGTGTTGGCATGACATGTTTAGCCTCATTGTGCATATTTTAAATGTTGAAGACATGATATATACATATGAAATTTAGAGCAGTATTCAGTGGCGGCTGGTGAAAAATATCTGAGGTGGGGCTGTGTCATATTCTGTCGGAATCAATCATTCAATAGAGATTGCTAATGTGACGTCATCGTGGCGTATATTACCAGTGGTGAACGCAAAGCATTTTGGGAATCCGCGGCACAAACAGAAGGCGCCAGACTTGATTGCATGGAGGGAAGAACGCAGTGTTCAAGATGCCGTCTACCTGCTGTGTTATAAACTGCAATAGTCCTTCTTGCACAGTTTTGAAAACGAACGTTAAGGGTTGTTTTAAGGACATGTTTGTGTATGCTCGTAGACAGCCACTCTGAAGCGGTCAGAGGCGATTCTAAAAGATTCAAAAAGTCGAGACAGGACCATCGTCAACATTCTACCCATCACTCTAACTTAGTTCATCCAAAACTAACTAGAAAATAGACTCAAAGTGCTAAATACCTGATTTATCCTTTAAGAACGGATCAATATATTTGTTTTCCTTAATTTTAATTAACCCTAACTTTATTCTCATCTGAATATGTAACTGCTCTGAAGACAAGAAATGAAAACCAATGTGATATGAATAATGTCCAAAAGATGTAACCCACAGACTGTTTTGAAATGGAGTTGGATAAATATGTTGCTTTTAAAACTGTGTGTGAGGTTACAGTTTGACAAGAGTTTAGAGTGTGACAAAAGCACAATGTTGGGTTTTATTGCGAGTGTAAGTTACACAAATAAGTAAACACTTTGCAGTTTGAATGATAACCTCTATGAACAAAATGACGGAGTATTTTTTTTTTTATGTTTCCAAATTCCACTGTTCGATCTGTCTCATTCTCTCTCTCTCTCTCTCTCTCTCACTCTCTCTGTCTCACTCTCTCTGTCTCACTCTCACTCTCTCTCTCTCTCTCTCTCTCTCTCTCTCTCACTCTCTCTGTCTCACTCTCTCTCACTCTCTCACTCTCTCACTCTCTCACTCTCTCTCTGTCTCTCTCTCACTCTCTCACTCTCTCTCTGTCTCTCTCACTCTCTCTCACTCTCTCTCACTCACTCTCTCTCTCACTCTCTCTCACTCTCTCTCACTCACTCTCTCTCACTCACTCTCTCTCACTCTCTCTCTCTCACTCTCACTCTCTCTCACACACTTCCGGTGTGACTGTTGAGCGAGGGTGTGTGAGCGTGGTGCAGAGCGGTGTGAGTAAAGTTATTTTTTCTCTTTATTCTGCTTTCTTATTTTTGTTGTCTGTTTTGTTATTTGTTTAGTTATTTGGAGGGTCGGGTGCTGTCCGTCAGTCGGAGGCATGGCGGCCCTACAAACACAGGGGTTGAATACACTCACGAGACGCCACGCAATTAAGGTAGCATCAGCTGTGAGCATTGAGGCATGTTGTTTGGCCATTGGAGAGTTAGTTGGACATTCTAGCGTCTTGTCCGCGTCTAGAATGAACAATGCGACAGTAGTTTTTTTAGATAGTGTAGACAAGGCAAATGAGTTGGTTGAGCAGGGAATTGTCATCGATGGGGAGTTCATTTCAGTTCTACCACTTTCTATGCCAGCAAAAAAGGTAATAATTTCTAACATACCACCTTTTGTTAGTGATGTAATTCTAACTCAAGCGCTGTCGCGCTATGGTAAATTGGTGTCACCGATAAAAAAAGATCCCAATCAGTAGCGAATCGCCGTTATTGAAACATATCGTTTCTTTTAGGCGTTTCGTGTAAAAAGAACACCGCAAAAAAGAAAGATGAAAAATAAAATGCTAGATGCAAAAATCAGTAAGACAGCTGAATTACGAGATGAGGATGTTCAAGAGACGGAAAGTGACAGTGATTCTTCTGAGTGCAGTGAGGATCTTGAGGACATTAAGTTGTTTCTCAGGTCAACAAAGGATAAAAGAGGTGTAAAGGTGCAAGAATATTTTCCTGATTTGAAACAATTTGTGGATCGGGCAAAGAGTTTGTTGGCTAGTGATTCATTTACCAATAAGGAAGTGTATAGGTTGAAGAAAATAGTGAAGAACATAAATATCGCTCAAAACAATGATGTTGTATAAGTGGAAGAAAAGGAATATTTTTTCCTGTTGGTATGGCGTATTGTGTTCTTTCTCTTTCTTTGTTTTCTTTATGAATGAAATTCATATTGCATCTATGAATGTTAATGGGGCAAACAATTTAAAGAAAAGAGCACACATTTTTGAGGAAATTGAGCAGAAAAATATAGACATAACTTTTTTACAGGAAACTCATAGTTGTGTGGAGAATGAGGTTGACTGGATGAAGGAATTTAGTGGATTATCCGTGCTAAGTCATAACTCAAATATAAGTGGTGGGGTGGCTGTCTTATTTAATAAAAAGTTTAAACCAACTTCGTATGATGCAGTTGAAGTTGTGAAAGGCTTTTCTTTTATTGGGCGGTGATTTTAATTGTACTGAGTTGGATATCGATAGGAATCATGTTGAACCTCATATGGCTTCACGTAAGAGGTTAATTCATCTAATTGAGAAATATGACTTATGTGACATTTGGAGAATGATAAATGGTAATGAAAAACAATACACATGGGCCCACATGCGTGATAATTATATATCACTGGCCAGATTAGATAGATTTTATGTATTTAAACATCATTTAAATTTATTTAACAAATGTTTTATCACGCCTTTGTCTTTTACTGATCATAGTATGGTAAATTGTAGTTTTATTTCAAATTCAGTGAAATCCAAAAGTGCTTATTGGCATTTTAATACGAGTCTTTTAAATGATAAATTATTTATTGAATCGTTTAAATTTTTTTGGGAATCTTTTAAAGAAACAAAAACGTCTTTTAAATCCTTACAGCAATGGTGGGATTATGGAAAGGTACAGATAAAGCAATTCACACAACAATATACTCGAAATGTTACAAAAGAATTTAATCGTTCTGTAGATTTTATTGAAAAACAATTAATAGATTTACAAAAGTTGTATCAATCCTCAGGTGATAGTAATATTTTGGAAACTTGTTTTAGGAAAAAAGCTGAACTTAAAGAGCTGTTAGAGTTTAAGGCACAAGGTGCTTTAGTTCGTGCTCGTTTTTTGGGTGTTGATCAAATGGATGCACCTTCCAAGTATTTCTTTGGTCATGAGAAAAAAAATGGGCAGAATCGTTTAATTCATGCCCTACGTTCTGAGGATGGCAATTTGTTATATGATCCCAGACCGATTCGTGATGTAGCGATTAGTTTTTATCAATCTCTGTACAAAAGTGAACTTAAGCCGGAAAATAAAGGAAAATCTCCTTTTCTAGAGGATTTACCAAAGATCTCAGAGGAGTCCAGTGAAGAGCTGGAATGTAGCCTAACCCTGGGAGAGCTGTATAAGGCACTCCATGAGATGGAGTCTGGGAAAGCTCCAGGTATAGATGGGCTTCCAGTGGACTTCCTGAAGGCTTTCTGGTCGGAGTTAGGAGTTGACCTGCTAGAGGTATTCAACGACAGCTTGCGGAAGGGTGGGCTGCCGTTGAGTTGCCGAAGGGCAGTAGTTACTCTCCTTCCGAAAAAGGGGGTTCTGTTGGAGATCAAGAACTGGAGGCCGGCATCACTTTTGTGCACTGACTATAAATTACTTTCTAAAACTTTGGCTAAGAGAATGACTAAGGTAATGGGACAGGTGATCCATTCAGATCAATCATACTGTATACCTGGTAGGTCAATATTTGACAATATTTCTTTAATTAGAGATGTTATACAAGTTTCCAAATTATTTAATATCGATTGTGGTTTGTTGTCTCTTGACCAAGAAAAAGCTTTTGATCGGGTTGAGCATGGTTTTTTATGGAATATTTTAGAAGCTTTTGGTTTTAATGAGAATTTTCTAAACATGATTAAAATTCTTTATAGTGACATAGAGAGTATAATTAAGATTAATGGTGGCTTATGTGCTCCGTTCAAGGTCAAAAGAGGTATTAGACAAGGTTGTTCGCTATCTGGAATGTTGTTTTCTCTTGTCATTGAACCCCCTTTTACAAAAAATCAGGAAGAATTTGGATGGTTTCAAGATACCTTTATGTGAATTTGATTTTTGTTTGTCAGCTTATGCTGATGATCTCATAATAGTAATTAATAAACAAAGTGATATACATGTTTTATCTGGACTGATAGAGGAATTTGGAAAATGGTCATCAGCTAAAGTCAATTGGAAAAAAAAGTGAAGCGTTTTTATTAGGAGATTGGAAGAAAGGGAAACCAAGTCTTCCTGAAGGTTTGTGCTGGAATAGGTGGGGGTTGAAATATTTAGGAGTTTTTTTGGGAGATGATAATTTGTTACAAAAGAATTGGGATGGTGTTTTACAGAAAGTTAAAGGACGTTTAGATAATTGGAAGTGGCTTCTACCCAATATGTCCTATAGGGGTAGAGCGCTTATTGTAAATTTGGTTGCCTCTTTTTTTATGGCACAGATTGGTTTGTATTGATCCTCCTGTGAAACTAATAGCCGAAATTCAAGCGGCTTTTGTTGATTTTTTTTTTTTGGGACAAACTTCACTGGATTCCACAGAGTATTCTTTTTCTACCTATGGAAGGAGGAGGCCAGGGGTTGATCCATTTACAGAGCAGGATTGCAGCTTTCCGACTGCAGTTTTTACAAAGACGACTTGATGGACCGATGAATGTGAGTTGGAGGGCAGTCAGTTGTGCCCTACTTAAGACTGTTGGAAACTTCGGAATGGACAAATCTCTTTTCCTAATGGACCCTCAGTGTTTGGATCTCTCGAAATTGCCGTTTTTTTATCAACACCTTTTTAAGATCTGGAACTTTTTTCACATTCAAAGGACTGAGAATTTTCACTCAATTTTTTGGTTACTGAATGAACCCTTGATACTAAGTGCAAGACTAGATGTATCTGCACCCAATTTCCTACCAGGATTTAGTAAGAGTTTGAAAGACTCGAGAATTTATGTTTTAAATCATTTATTGTGTTTAACTGGTCCTGGGTTTCAGAATGTAGAAACTTTTGCTGAAAAGATTGGAATTCGATCTGTTCGTTCAGTTTCTCGTTATCTGAATAAATTAAAAGAAGTGTTTACGGATGAAGAAAAATTGATGTTGGAGGAATTCTCTTTAGGGACTAATATGCCTGATAGTGAAGATTTGTTTCCTTGTTTGTTAATT
The DNA here is from genome assembly GCF_051911475.1 of Siphateles boraxobius. NCBI lineage: Eukaryota > Metazoa > Chordata > Actinopteri > Cypriniformes > Leuciscidae > Siphateles > Siphateles boraxobius. Next base: position 251,177 of record NW_027508816.1, on the reverse strand, counting down.
AAGCCAAAAAATGAAGAGTGTTCGGGATGGTTTATTCAACAAAGGAAGTTTTTATCCGTTGATTTTTTTCATGTGTTGGTAAAGAACTGTATAAAATGTGTGTGCTCGTTTTAAACAAAAAAAAGTTGCATAATAGAGTTGATACCCCCTGGCGTGCTGTGTTAAAGTTGGGTGATGAGGTAAGACCTGAATGGAGAGTGTTGTACAAGCCACCATTATCAAAAAGAACAGGAGATTTACAGTGGAGAATCTTGCATGGAGCTGTTGCAGTGAATTCTTTTATTTCAGTCTTAGATTCGAAGAATGACTCCGGTTGTCCTTTCTGTTTAAAAAAAGAGACTGTGTTTCATGCTTTCATGCAATGTTTCAGACTTGAACCGTTGTTTGAAATGGTAGAAAGACTGTGTAATAAGTTTGAAGAGTGTTTTTTCTTCCTGAGACTTTTATTATTGGTTTTAAATATGATCAAAAAAAGCGAGTTGTTTTTCAATTGTTGAATTTTATTTTGGGACAAGCAAAGTTGGCAATATACATGAGTAGGAAAAACAAAATTGAGCAATAAAGTAATGATGATGTTATTTTTGTTTTTAATTCGTTACTTAAAGCAAGAATTTTGATTGATTTCAGATTTTACAAAGCTATGTGTGATATTTGTACTTTTAAAATGAAATGGTGTAGTTGGGAAGGTTTATGTAAAATTGATGATGATGAGTTAATTTTTTGTTTTTAATTTAATGTTTTTTCCTCTAACTAATTATGATGTGAATTTATAGAATAATGTGTGATTTTGGCGAATTGTAAATAAAGTTTTGTTTAAAATCTCAAAAAAAAATCTCTCTCACTCTCACAGGCTTTGTTCATGTCCATGTTGTGCACATGGAATAAAGATTATATTCTCCTTCCTCCTCTTTCCCTCTGTTAGGTTCACGGTGAGGGTGCGCCTGGGACTGGAGGAGTTCCCGGAGGGGTCCGGGAGCAATAAGAGGGCGGCGAGGGAGGCAGCGGCCCGTAAAGCTCTGCGGGAGCTGAGGAGAAGAGGGTCGCTGCCGGAGAGGGTGAGAGAACGACCGACACCACAGAAACAGTGTGACGATAGTTGTCACCGGTCCCCTTCAGATGATATTTTATTCATTAGTGAACCGTCACCAGTTATTGTAATCTAGTCTCTGTGAGTGATGATTGACGCTGACAGCTAGTGGAAAGCATGAGGCTTTAGTTCACAGTAGTGTTGTCACGATACCAAAATTATTGTTTCGATACCAAGTCAAGAACTGCGATTTCGATGCTTTTCCTGAAAAGGGAGAAACAGTGTCAAATATCATTGCTGTGCTTTATTTTAAAACCGGGACAACATTCTAATCATACAACACCCTAATAAATGAACATATGAACAGCAGATATGTTAAACATTTGAACAAAATATGAAATATAAAAAATAAATTAGAGCAATGACCTTCAAGGTAAAAAATAATAAATAAGAGTTACCGGGAACTGATAAGATTTTATCAATATCGATGCCACTGACGATTCTGCTTATCGATCCGATTCTTTAACGATTCTCTTATCGATTCCTGACAGCACTGTGTGGAAAAAAGTAGTCATGCTTTTTTGGGTGGGAAAAACAAGTGGTTTTATTCGTTTTAATGCTTACACTTGAGTAAGCAAACTGTATTTTTATGTAATAAATGAAACCTTATTGTAAAGTGTTACCGATTAGTTACACACCGATTCAGACGTCTCGTGAGTTCAGTGTTGGAAAGATCAGTTGTTTAAACCGCTCTCCCTCTCGCTCTCGCTCTCCCTCTCGCTCTCCCTCTCGCTCTCCCTCTCGCTCTCCCTCTCTGCTCTCCCTCTCGCTCTCCCTCTCGCTCTCCCTCTCGCTCTCCCTCTCGCTCTCCCTCTCGCTCTCCCTCTCGCTCTCGCTCTCCCTCTCGCTCTCGCTCTCCCTCTCGCTCTCCCTCTCGCTCTCCCTCTCGCTCTCCCTCTCGCTCTCCCTCTCGCTCTCCCTCTCTGCTCTCCCTCTCTGCTCTCCCTCTCTGCTCTCCCTCTCTGCTCTCCCTCTCGCTCTCCCTCTCTGCTCTCCCTCTCCCTCTCTGCTCTCCCTCTCTGCTCTCCCTCTCCCTCTCTGCTCTCCCTCTCCCTCTCTGCTCTCCCTCTCTGCTCTCCCTCTCTGCTCTCCCTCTCTGCTCTCCCTCTCTGCTCTCCCTCTCTGCTCTCCCTCTCTGCTCTCCCTCTCTGCTCTCCCTCTCTGCTCTCCCTCTCCCTCTCTGCTCTCCCTCTCTGCTCTCCCTCTCGCTCTCCCTCTCCCTCTCTGCTCTCCCTCTCTGCTCTCCCTCTCTGCTCTCCCTCTCTGCTCTCCCTCTCGCTCTCCCTCTCCCTCTCTGCTCTCCCTCTCTGCTCTCCCTCTCTGCTCTCCCTCTCTGCTCTCCCTCTCTGCTCTCCCTCTCTGCTCTCCCTCTCTGCTCTCCCTCTCTGCTCTCCCTCTCTGCTCTCCCTCTCCCTCTCTGCTCTCCCTCTCTGCTCTCCCTCTCTGCTCTCCCTCTCTGCTCTCCCTCTCTGCTCTCCCTCTCTGCTCTCCCTCTCTGCTCTCCCTCTCTGCTCTCCCTCTCTGCTCTCCCTCTCTGCTCTCCCTCTCTGCTCTCCCTCTCCCTCTCTGCTCTCCCTCTCTGCTCTCCCTCTCGCTCTCCCTCTCCCTCTCTGCTCTCCCTCTCTGCTCTCCCTCTCTGCTCTCCCTCTCTGCTCTCCCTCTCGCTCTCCCTCTCCCTCTCTGCTCTCCCTCTCTGCTCTCCCTCTCTGCTCTCCCTCTCTGCTCTCCCTCTCTGCTCTCCCTCTCTGCTCTCCCTCTCTGCTCTCCCTCTCTGCTCTCCCTCTCTGCTCTCCCTCTCTGCTCTCCCTCTCGCGCTCTCCCTCTCTGCTCTCCCTCTCTGCTCTCCCTCTCTGCTCTCCCTCTCGCTCTCCCTCTCGCTCTCCCTCTCGCTCTCCCTCTCCCTCTCCGCTCGTTCAGTTAAACATGCGCCCTGTCACGCGCAGCAGTTCATCTAAGTTACATTACTCACTGATCAAATAAGTCTTTAGCGGGACAAAAATTCGCTGTAGTGTTTGTCACATGACAGCTGCAGCTTATTAGTATCGGTACTAATACATTTAGGAATCGTGACGTTTTTAATTTCTGAGAATCGCGATACTTCAGTACTTCACAGCAGAGACTCGTTCAGAAACCGAGAGAAATGCACTAATAGTGCTAAAACTACTCCGACTAGTAGCCAACAGTGTCTGGGACGGTTTTCCATTGTTATTCCAGGTAAAACAGACGAGACGCACCGCAGTAAACCTGTAGCGACCCGTATGGTTTCTATAGGAGACGCTTCAGCAGTTTAATACAGAACTAGAGTCAGACGTTCACGAACCACACTCTTTTATTCCCTTCTGCTGTGTGTCACATGATGTAATCTCGAGTTTCTCTGTCCTAGCAGAGACTCAGAGAAGGGCCACGGCTGCAGGACTGCCTGAACCGGCAGTCTCTCTCTGGCCTGCGCTATTACGCTGCCGCTCATGGGGAGGAGCTGGAGGTGGTTTTAGTGGAGCAGACGGGGCCCCCCAATTCCCAGAGGTACACACACACACACACACACACACACACTCTATCTCTCTCTCTCTCTCAAGGCAAGGCAAGTGTATTTATAGAGTATCTTTTATTCTTTTACACTATGGCAATTCAAAGTGTACACCAGTGTATCAATATTTTGCACAGCTGCTTGTTTTACTGTGAGATTTCCCCATGGTGATTACACTGTGTCTGTGGTGTTATTTCGGCCCGCCTAAGAAATCGATTGGACGTCTCCAGTAGACCCCATTTTCCCCTAAAACTGACTCACGGGGTAAACATCACTGAATTTACTTAAGCTGTGACGCTATTTTCTTCTGGAAGCAAACTTCTTTTGCATCACTTTCTTGTTATCTCTGCAAAGCTGCTTTGAAACACTCAGTATGAGCTATATAAATAAAGGTGACTTAACTCTCCCACACGCATCTGGACCTCATCTCATTGTGTCCCCACTGTCATGATCACGTTTCGCACACCTGTCATCCACTCTTCTCACGGTCTCTCTGTCTCTCAGGTTCACCTACCAGGTGAAATTGGGGGGCCGCTCCTTCCTCCCCATGAGCGGCTCCTCAAAGAAGCAGGCCAGAGAGAAGGCGGCCCACGCAGCGGTGGCCATCCTCCTCGAGGAGAACTCTCAGGTACTCACTCACTCTCTCACACAATCACTCACTCTCTCTCTCACTCTCTCTCACTCTCTCACTCTCTCACTCTCTCTCACTCACTCTCTCTCACTCACTCTCTCTCACTCACTCTCTCTCACTCACTCTCTCTCACTCACTCTCTCTCACTCACTCTCTCTCACTCACTCTCTCTCACTCACTCTCTCTCACTCACTCTCTCTCACTCACTCTCTCTCACTCACTCTCTCTCACTCACTCTCTCTCACTCACTCTCTCTCACTCTCTCTCACTCTCTCTCTCTCACTCTCACTCACTCTCTCTCACTCTCTCTCACTCTCTCTCACTCTCTCTCACTCTCTCTCACTCTCTCTCACTCTCTCTCACTCTCTCTCACTCTCTCTCACTCTCTCTCACTCTCTCTCACTCTCTCTCACTCTCTCTCACTCTCTCTCACTCTCTCTCACTCTCTCTCACTCTCTCTCACTCTCTCTCACTCTCTCACACAATCACACAATCTCTCTCTCACTCTCAATTTCAAATTAGCTTTATTAGCATGACTGTGTAACACAATGTTGCCAAAGCATCAACATATTATATATATATATATATATATATATAAATAATAAAACAAACAAACAAATAAAATATGTAACATTGTAAATGTCATCTTCTCCAAGTAAGAAGGACATTTCAGTGTCACACAGTTCAAAGAATGATGGGATCAAGGCTTCAAATCTGGGCAGAAAAGTTTCTCTTATATCGGTATATTTGGGACAGAAGAGCAGAAAGTGTTCCTCATCCTCCATGTGCTGTAGATCACAGTGTCTACAGATCCTCTGCTCTCTCTCTCTTGTCTGTCTTCCTCTCTCTATCTCTAGGTCATGGTCACTTAATCTGTATTTGGAGAGGATTTGTCTTTCTTTAAAATGTTTAATAAATAGATAACTGGCCAATTTAGTGGTTCTATTGAGGGTCGAGTAACATTGGAGTTTATTTTGGAGGTCAAAATGTGCTTTTAGTGACTCATCATGGGTGTCTTTTAGATGTGTGTGTATTTCTTTAACAATAGTTTTGGGGCTGTAGCTGTAGTCAGCGGGGGGTGTAGTCTGATGGAGGAGTTGAAGAGCGAGTGTGTGTAGAGGAGGAGGTTCTGCTGAGGTTTCATTGGCGAGGAGGGCTTCATATTGGACTGACTCTGGATCAGACTGATGGAGGTGATGCCAGAACTGAACACATCTCTTCTGGATCTCCATGTTCAGCGGGTACAAGCCTAGCTCAGCCCTGCAGACACACACACACACACACACACACACACACACACACACACACACACACACACACTAGCTCAGCCCTGCAGGCACACACACACGCGCACACACGCGCGCGCACACACACACACAAACACTCTAGCTCAGCCCTGCAGACACACACACACACACTCTAGCTCAGCCCTGCAGGCACACACACGCGCACACACACACACACACACACACACACTCTAGCTCAGCTCTGCAGGCACACACACACGCGCACACACACACACACACACACACACACACACACACTCTAGCTCAGCCCTGCAGGCACACGCACACGCACACACACTCTAGCTCAGCCCTGCAGGCACACACACACACGCACACACACGCACACACACACACACACACACACACACACACACACACACACACTCTAGCTCAGCCCAGCAGGCGCACACACAAACACACACACACACACACACTCTAGCTCAGCCCTGCAGGCGGCAGTGGATGTGTTCCTATGAACCCCTAAAATATTTTTGGCAATTTCCAATTGTAATTTTTCTACTGGTGTTTTCTCCCAATTTTTTTAATTATTGTGCTGGTCCCCAAATTTCACATCCATATAAAATAATTGGTTTTATTATTGAATTATATAATTTTATCCAGGTTTTAATGGGTAATTTTAAGTGGCCACATCGGGATTTTATTGCATAAAAACCCCTCCGAGCCTTTTCACTCAGTGTTTTGACAGCCAGACCGAAGCGTCCCGAAGCGCTGATGTCGATGCCCAGATAGCTAGAGCTATCTAATGGATTTTGATAATTTTTAATTGTTTAATTTTTAAGGTCCGCAGGTGCATTTTTTCGATACAAATTTTCAAAGTGAGATTTCCAAATTGTGCCATTCTGGAGTGACATCTCTAATTTGGGTTTTTCAAGTTTTTTATATAGGTTCCAGAAAGTGTTTTGATCTACCGAATCATCAATTTTGACTTTAAAATATTTTTCTTTTTTGTTCCACAAAAGTCTTTTATAATTTTGCAGACAGTCTGAATAAGAAAGCCGTAATGTCTGGCTGGACGGGTCTTTGTGCTTTTTGTTAGAGAGTCTCCTCAGTTCTTTTCTGAGACCTGCACATTCATCATCGAACCACACATCCTTTCTCATTCTCTGTTGATTTGTGTTATGTTTGCTTTGCGGTTTAATGTTAGATAGAGTTATCAATGTTTTTAATATGTAATTTAAGTTTTTTGTTGCTAAATTTATTCCATTAATATCTAAAGTAAAATCAGTGGACATAAATTCATCCAGCATTTTTAATATAGTAGGACTGTTCATATTTTCTTTGAATTGATCCGAGTTGGATTGATTCCATTTGAGTTTAGGTTTCAAAGGAAACAGTTTTTCAGAATCAAGTGGAGAAGTTTTAGTTATATCACATGAGGGTTTCAGATAAAGCACAGTTTGGCAGTGATCGGAGATCGGGAGCTGAGGTCTGACTGTGAAGGCATTAATAAAGCTTGGATCAATATCTGTTATTGAATAATCAACCACACTGGTTCCTAATCTGGAGCAGTAAGTGAATCTACCTAAAGTATCTCCACGAGTCCTGCCATTAATGATGTAGAGTCCTAAACCTTTACAGAGTTTTAACATTTGTTTTCCATTAATGTTCACTGAGTTATCATAGCTGTTTCTTGGTGTGATATTTGATGAGGAATCTCTCTCTCTCACTCACAATCACTCACTCTCTCTATAATAAAAAAAAAATGCATGAATACATTTTGTACCAACATTCAAACAAGACAAAAACAATTCTGACTTTAGTTTTGTCCACTTGCTGACTCTCGTAGTTTGTGGCAGGCTGTTACATACTTTGCTGCTGTTGTGATTGAGCTAGATTCTTCTCCCAAAATATGATTCAATTTTTCTGAATTTGGTAATGCCATAAAATTTGGTTCTAGCTGTTGGAATCTAGTGAAATAGTCCGATCTAATGCTGTTATAGTGATCACAGTGTATCAGGAAGTGTTCTTCTGTCTCCACCTCTCTCTGAGAGCACAGAGAACACACACACACACACACCTCTCTCTGAGAGCACAGAGAACACACACACACACACACACACACACCTCTCTCTGAGAGCACAGAGAACACACACACACACACACACCTCTCTCTGAGAGCACAGAGAACACACACACACACACACACCTCTCTCTGAGAGCACAGAGAACACACACACACACACACACACACACACCTCTCTCTGAGAGCACAGAGAACACACACACACACACACACACACACCTCTCTCTGAGAGCACAGATAACACACACACACACACACACACACACACCTCTCTCTGAGAGCACAGAGAACACACACACACACACCTCTCTCTGAGAGCACAGAGAACACACACACACACACACACACACACACACACCTCTCTCTGAGAGCACAGAGAACACACACACACACACACACACACACACACACACACACACACACCTCTCTCTGAGAGCACAGAGAACACACACACACCTCTCTGAGAGCACAGAGAACACACACACACACACACACACACCTCTCTCTGAGAGCACAGAGAACACACACACACACACGCACAGAGAACACACACACACACACACACACACACACCTCTCTCTGAGAGCACAGAGAACACACACACACACACACACACACACACACCTCTCTCTGAGAGCACAGAGAACACACACACACACACACACACACACACACACACACACACCTCTCTGAGAGCACAGAGAACACACACACACACACACACACACACACACACACACACACTCTGTCACTCTCACTCAACCACAACCTACTGTCAGTAGCTTTTCACACTGAAGCTTGATTCCTTTCCCCATTAACACCTGATCTATGATGTCCACAGCCGTCCTCCAGCAGCTCCCGGTCCCCGGCCCCCGGCAGCTCCCGGTCCCCGGCCCCCGGGACCCCCGGCAGCTCCCGGCCCCCGGGACCCCCGGCAGCTCCCGGCCCCCGGGACCCACGGCAGCTCCCGGCCCCCGGGACCCACGGCAGCTCCCGGCCCCCGGGACCCACGGCAGCTCCCGGCCCCCGGGACCCACGGCAGCTCCCGGCCCCCGGGACCCACGGCAGCTCCCGGCCCCCGGGACCCACGGCAGCTCCCGGCCCCCGGGACCCACGGCAGCTCCCGGCCCCCGGGACCCACGGCAGCTCCCGGCCCCCGGGACCCACGGCAGCTCCCGGCCCCCGGGACCCACGGCAGCTCCCGGCCCCCGGGACCCACGGCAGCTCCCGGCCCCCGGGACCCACGGCAGCTCCCGGCCCCCGGGACCCACGGCAGCTCCCGGTCCCCGGCCCCCGGGACCCACGGCAGCTCCCGGTCCCCGGCCCCCGGGACCCACGGCAGCTCCCGGTCCCCGGCCCCCGGGACCCACGGCAGCTCCCAGACCCCGGCCCCCGGGACCTCCGGCAGCTCCCAGTCCCCGGTCCCCAGTCCCAGATTAAGGTTATTATTATTATTATTATTATTATTATTATTATTATTATTATTATTATTATTATTATTATTAATATTAATTTCATCAAGCTTTTCTATGAGCTCTTTCATTCAGCAGACTCTTGTATGCTTGTATGTGTGTGTTTGTTCATCCTGTGATATGATTCAACTTCTGCTGTGCAAATTATTCACTTGTGTTTGTTTCAATTTAATTTTCAGATGGAGCAGGACTAAAAAAAAATAAAAAATTATTTGTAGAAAAATCTGTTTCTAATTTTTTTTCAATAATTTGTGCTTTAAAGCACCAAAATATAATGGTTCCTTCAGCAAAGGCCAATCCACACGGCCCAGACAGATGCCAACATTTGAGTTGTTAGTTCATGAGTTCACACTAATAATTAGAGTAAAAGACTAGTTAATGAAAAAGACTAGAGTTAGTCAAGGCAAGGCTATTTATATTGCACATTTCATACACAGTGGTAATTCAAAGTGCTTTACATAGAAGAAATTAAAATAATCAAAAGAAATCACAATAATTAAAACCGTTTTGAATAAAAAAATAAAATGCAGTACAGACGGACGAACAGTGGTACAGTGCTCATCCAGTAAATGCACAGCTAAACAGAAGTGTTGTGAGTCTGGATTTGAATGTGACTGTAGGAGCACATCTGATCTCTTCTGGAAGCTGGTTCAGCTGCGGCTGGCATAGTAGCTAAAGCGGACTCGCCATGCTTAGAGTGAACCCTTGGTGTTTCTAGCTGATGTGATCCTAATGATCTGCAGATATGCTCACTGAATATAAACCCAACAGATCACTCAATGTATTGAGGTCCTAGGCCATTTAGTGATTTATTTACCAGAAATAATACTTTAAAATCAATCCTATATGTAACTGGCAGCCAGTGTAAAGAGCTGAGGACTGGTGTGATGTGTTCATGTGTTCTGGTTCTGCTCAGCGTTCTGTATGAGCTGCAACTGTCTTATGGTGTTTTTGGGAAGGCCAGTGAGGAGTCCATTACAATAATCCACTCTGCTGGTGATGAAAGCATGCACACGTTTCTCTAAGTCTTGACTGGAAACAAAGCATCTAATTCTTGCAATATTTTTCAGGTGATAGTATGCTGATTTAGTTATTGCTTTGACATCCCAGCTAGAATTTTTTTTGTTCTAAAAATGTTCTGAGAACATTACCATGCAGTGTTCTAATAATGTTTTCAGCTGGTAGTTTTATTTTGGTTCCCAGAATGATCTCCTATAAGCTAGGATAACATTCTCTAAAAACATTCTAAATATGTTTAATGCTAATATTGTTAGAACATTATTCCCAAATGTTCTTCTAACATTTTCAGCTGGTAGTTTTATTTTGGTTCCCAGAATGTTCTCTTAAAAGACGGCATAACATTCTCTAAGAACACTCTAAAAATGTTTTGTGATGACCTTCTTTTTTAATCATTAAGGTTTAATCATAACATTTTTAGAACATTACATCCCCTAACATTCTTATAAAGTTTTTAGCGGGAAGTTTTATTTTTGTTCCCAAAATGTTCTCTTAAACAAAAAATGCTTAGCTATAACATTGTTCAGAATCAGAATCAGAATCAGAATCAGAAAGAGCTTTATTGCCAAGTGTGCTTGCACACACAAGGAATTTGTTTTGGTACTGAGGCTTCCAGTGGACATATACAAATACAACATGAAACATAATACTACAAATTATAAGAATAAAAAATAAAAATATAAATATATGAGAATAAAACTATCACAGTTGGGTTTAGTCAGAATAGACATTTTCAGATTTACAGATTATGAACCTATTTACAGTGTTTTGAATATTATAAATAAATCTACATATAAGTATCACCTGAGTTGTGGGATATTGCACTAAACAGTGGGAGTATTGCACTTACAGGCATATGCCTTGGGAGGAGTGTTAACTGTTCAGGAGGGAAATGGCCTGTGGGAAGAAACTGTTCCTGTGCCGAGATGTTCTTGTGGCCAGTGATCTGAGTCTCCGTCTTGACGGTAACAGTTCAAACAGGTGGTGTCCAGGGTGAGTGGAGTCTGTGATGATTTTACCTGCTCTCTTCCTCACTCTGGAAGAGTACAGGTCCTGGAGGTTTGGCAGGGGGGCACCAATAATCCTCTCCGCAGTCCGGACTGTCCGTTGTAGTCTCCTGATGTCTGATTTGGTAGCTGAACCAAACCAGACAGTGATGGAAGCGCACAAGACAGACTCAATGACGGCTGAGTAGAACTGAATCAGCAGATCCTGTGGCAGGTTGAACTTCCTCAGCTGGCGAAGGAAGTACAGTCTCTGCTGAGCCTTTTTCACAGTGGAGTCAATGTGATTGTCCCACTTCAGGTCCTGAGAGATGATAGTGCCCAGGAACCTGAATGACTCCACTGCTTCCACAGTGCTGTTCATGATGGTGAGTGGGGGGAGTGCTGAGCTGTTCCTCCTGAAGTCCACGATCATCTCCACTGTTTTGAGCGTGTTCAGCTCAAGGTTGTTATAACTGCACCAGGCAGCCAGCTGTTCAACCTCCAGTCTGTAAGCAGACTCGTCACCGTTTCGGATGAGACCGATGACAGTGGTGTCGTCTGCAAATTTCAGGAGCTTGACAGTGGGGTCTTTAGAAGTGCAGTCATTAGTGTACAGGGAGAAGAGCAGTGGGGAGAGAACGCACCCTTGGGGAGCACCAGTGCTGATTGTGAGTGTCTTGGATGTGTGTTTCCCCAGTCTCACTCGCTGCTGCCGGTCCGTCAGGAAGCTGGTGATCCACTGACAGATCGAGGATGGTATGGAGAGCTGGGTCAGTTTGGCTGTGAGAAGACCAGGCATGATGGTATTGAAGGCCGAACTGAAGTCCACAAAGAGGATCCTTGCATAAGTCCCTGGTCTGTCGAGATGTTGCAGGATATAATGCAGTCCCATGTTGACTGCATCATCCACAGACCTGTTTGCTCTGTAAGCAAACTGAAAGGGATCCAGCAGGGGTCCGGTGATGTCCTTCAGGTGGGCCAGCACCAGTCTTTCAAACGACTTCATGACCACAGACGTGAGAGCGACAGGTCTGTAGTCATTAAGTCCAGTGATTTTGGGTTTTTTGGGGACAGGAATGATAGTGGAGCGTTTGAAGCAGCAGGGAACTTCACACTGCTCCAATGATCTGTTGAAGATCTGCGTGAAGACCGGGGCCAGTTGGTCAGCGCAGGCTTTTAAACAAGCAGATGAGATGCCGTCTGGGCCTGAGGCTTTCCTAGTCTTCTGTTTTTTGAAGACTCGGCTCACGTCCTCCACACAGACCTTAAGCTCAGGTTGGATGGCAGGAGGGGGGAGTGATAATTGGAGAACAGGAGGTGATGCTGAATGTGTGAAGTGCAGATCAGACCGGGTGTGTGGTGTGAATGAGGGCTTTTCAAACCGGCAGTAAAATGAATTCAAATCGTCAGCCAGGTGTTGATTGTCCACAGATCGAGGGGATGGTGACTTGTAGTTGGTAATGTTCCTCAGGCCATTCCAGACTGATGATGGGTCGTTGGATGAAAACTGTTTTTTCAGTTTATCAGAGTAGTTCCTTTTAGCAACTCTGATCTCCTTTGTCAATCTGTTTCTGGCCTGGTTATACAAGATTTTATCCCCACTTCTGTAAGCATCCTCTTTGGCATGACGAAGGTGTTTGAGTTTCCCAGTAAACCATGGTTTATCATTAGTGAATGATAAGAATGTCCTGGTAGGAATGCATGTATCCTCACAGAAACTTATATATGATGTTACAGTATCTGTGAGCTCATCCAGATCATTGGTAGCAGCTTCAAAAACAGTCCAATCAGTGCAATCAAAGCAGGCCTGTAGATTCTGCTCTGCTTCATTAGTCCATCTTTTTACAGTCCTTATTCCAGGTTTAGCTGATTTCAGTTTCTGCCTGTAGGTCGGTATGAGATGAACCAAACAGTGATCAGAGAGCCCCAAAGCTGCCCGTGGGACGGAGTGATATGCATTTCTTATTGTGGTGTAACAGTGGTCCAGTATATTACTGTCTCTGGTGGGACATGTAACGTGCTGTCTGTATTTTGGTAGTTCACGGGAAAGATTTGCTTTGTTAAAATCCCCAAGAATGATTAAAAGAGAGTCTGGGTACCTTTGTTCCGTTTCAGATATTTGTTCAGCCAGCTGTTGTAGCGCCGCGCTCACGCACGCGTCTGGAGGGATGTAAACATTCACGAGAATGAAAGAGGAAAATTCCCGAGGCGAGTAGAAGGGTTTACAGTTTATGAAATGTGCCTCTAAATTAGGAGAGCACATCTTCTTCAGTGTTGTTACATCTGAACACCAACTTTCGTTAATGTAGAAACTGTCATGGTTGTCAAAAACAGGACGGAAGCAATCGCAGGTCAAACTCAGTTCTTTATTGAACAATGAAAAGCTAGACAGGAACACGGGTGTGGACTGGTGACGCAGGGACCTCGATGGTCGAAGACGAACCCGTGAAGTGCAGTGAAAACCCAAACGACAATCCAACGAAGAGACGACGACGAATCCAACAGGAACACCACACGGAGAGACAAACATCCAACGAATCCAACAGGAACACCACACGGAGAGACAACATCCAAGAGACAACATCCAAGAGACAACATCCAACGATCTGACAAAGGAGATGAGAGAACTGTGAGAATATATGGTGAGATGAGATCGGCTGCAGCTGGTGATGTGATGACGATCAGCTGGAGCGGATCAAGGAATGACACTCATTCACGCCCACTACACACGTGCTTTCATACAACAACATAAACACGAGACGAGAAGGAAGCAATGAACTTGTATACCGTGACAGTACCCCCTCTCCTAGGAACGCCTCCTGGCGTTCCCAGACTCCCTTACCTGTCGATTGAAATCATCGATCAGAGAGTGATCCAGGATGTCTCTAGCCGGAACCCAACTTCTCTCCTCCGGACCGTAACCTTCCCAGTCCACCAAGTACTGAAATCCACGTCCCCTCCGTCTAGAATCCAGAATGCGATTTACCGAATAGGTGGTCTCCCCATCTACGAGACGCGGCGGGGGGGGAACCGGGACTGGCGGATTAATGCGAGCATGAAACACGGGCTTGATTTTTGAAACATGGAAAACGGGGTGAACCCTCCTGTACGCTGGAGGTAAACTAAGGCGGACTGTCACCGGACTAATGATCTTGGTGACAGTGAACGGGCCAATGAATTTGGGGGCAAGCTTATTAGAGACGGATCGGAGAGGAATGTTCTTAGTTGAAAGCCACACTTTTTGACCAACGACGTATACGGGAGGCTTCGACCGGTGGCGATCGGCCTTAGCCTTGGTGCGCGCCCCCACTTGGAGTAGAGCCTCACGGGCTCTAGTCCAAGTGCGGTGACACCTCTGGATTAAGGCGTGAGCGGAGGGGACCGCGACCTCGGATTCCAGACTAGGAAAAATAGGTGGCTGGTAACCTAAACTACACTCAAACGGAGATAGGCCCGTAGCCGACACTGGTAACGTATTGTGGGCGTACTCCACCATGGAAATCTGTTGACTCCAAGAGGAAGGATTCTTAGAAACCAAACATCGCAACACCCTTTCCAGATCTTGGTTGGCTCTTTCGGTCTGACCATTGCTCTGGGGGTGGAACCCTGAGGACAGACTAACTGTCGCCCCCAGTAACTTACAAAATTCTTGCCAAAATTTGGACACAAACTGGGGTCCTCTGTCAGAGACCACGTCCATCGGGAGGCCATGTAAGCGAAAGACGTGGTCAATGACTGTCAACGCTGTCTCCTTAGCTGAGGGTAATTTGGGTAAGGGAATGAAATGAGCCGCCTTCGAGAACCGGTCCACCACAGTCAAAACGACTGTGTTGCCCTGGGAGGGCGGGAGGGCGGTGACAAAATCTAGAGCGATATGGGACCAGGGTCTCGAAGGGACAGGCAGCGGTTGAAGGAGCCCATCAGGCGGACGATTGGAAGTCTTACCAGTGGCACAGACCGAGCAAGCCAAAACAAAACTGTGGATGTCACGAGCCATAAGTGGCCACCAAAATCGTTGCTTGACTAAAAACTTAGTACGATTAACTCCTGGATGACAAGCCACGTTGGAGCAATGACCCCACTGTATAACGTCGGACCGTAATCCCTCCGGCACAAATAAGCGATTCGGTGGGCAACCGGGCGGAGGCATTACCCCTTCTAAGGCCGTCTTGACCTTCGATTCGATCTCCCATACGAGTGTGGAAACAAATAGGGTTTCCGGTAAAATGCACTCGGGAGTAGACGGGCGTTCGGAACGATCAAAAATGCGAGATAAAGAGTCGGGTTTGATGTTCTTAGAACCCGGGCGGTACGAGAGAGAAAAATCAAAGCGACCGAAAAAAAGTGCCCACCGAGCCTGCCTGGAGTTCAATCTTTTGGCGGTTCTGATGTACTCTAGATTCTTGTGATCGGTCCAGACGATAAAAGGAACCCCCGCACCTTCTAACCAATGACGCCATTCCTCCAACGCTAACTTGACTGCCAACAACTCCCTGTTACCAATGTCGTAATTGCGTTCGGCTGGGGATAATCGATGAGAAAAAAACGCGCAAGGATGCATCTTATCGTCTGCGGGCGAACGCTGGGACAGGACTGCTCCTACCCCCACCTCTGATGCGTCGACCTCCACCACGAACTGACGTGAAGAATCAGGGGCAACGAGGATGGGAGCTGAAACAAAGCGGCTCTTGAGTTTGGCAAACACAGCCTCGGCTGTATCTGACCACCTGAACGGAGTTCTGGGGGAGGTCAAGGCAGTCAGAGGTGCGGCTAGTTGGCTGAAGTTGCGAATGAAACGCCGATAGAAGTTGGCGAACCCCAGAAACCTCTGCAGGGCCTTACGGGAATCTGGACTTGGCCACTCTACCACAGCCTTAACCTTCTCAGGGTCCACACGCATTCCCTCAGACGAAATGATGTATCCTAGAAAAGGAACAGACTGTGCATGAAAATCGCATTTCTCCGCCTTGACAAAAAGCCCATTCTCTAGCAACCTCTGAAGCACTCGTCGAACGTGTTGCACATGTTCCTGGAGAGACGAGGAAAATATCAATATGTCATCCAGGTAAACATATATGAACTGATCTATCATGTCTCGCAACACGTCATTGACCAGTGCCTGGAAGACTGCTGGGGAGTTGGACAGCCCGAAAGGCATGACCAAGTATTCAAAGTGCCCCCTGGGGGTGTTAAAGGCAGTCTTCCATTCATCCCCCTCCCTAATGCGAACCAGATGATAAGCGTTACGCAAGTCCAATTTCGTGAAAACAGACGCTCCCTGCAACCTCTCGAAGGCTGAAGACATTAACGGCAAAGGATAAGTATTCTTTACCGTGATGTTATTCAGCCCCCGGTAGTCAATACAAGGTCGCAGAGACCCGTCCTTCTTTCCCACAAAAAAGAACCCCGCCCCCGCCGGAGAAGAGGAAGGACGGATGAAACTGGTTGCCAGAGAATCAGAAATATATTTCTCCATAGCCTCCCTCTCCGGATTGGAAAGCGAATATAACTTGCCCTTAGGCGGAGACTTACCTGGCAGTAAATCTATGGCACAGTCATAGGGACGATGCGGAGGAAGAGAAGCAGCCCGAGACTTACTGAACACTTCCTTCAGATCGTGGTACTCCTCGGGCACGTTAGACAAGTCCCCTGCCTCCTCCTGTAACACAAAAACAGGCACAGACGGACAAGCAGACATCAGACAAGACTTATGACATTCCTTGCTCCACTCCAGAATAGCTCTTTGCTGCCAGTCCACACGAGGGTTGTGATGAATGAGCCAGGGGTGTCCAAGAACTACAGGTGCCAGGGGGGAATCCAGTATATAAAAAAAAATAGTTTCTGAGTGATTGCCTGAGGTGATGAGTGTGATGTTTTCGGTGATGAGCGAGATGATGGGAAGTTCTTGACCATTTAATGCGTGTACTGCAATCCTCTGTGTGAGTGGTTTAAGGGGAATCTGAAGTCTATGTGCAAAAGTACTGTCCATAAAATTACCCTCAGCCCCGGAGTCCAGAAGTGCTTGACAGTCGTGCTGGTGAATTGACCATCTCAGTCTTACCGGAAGGAGGGTAGATGTGGATGAGGTCTTCTCGGCGGAGATCCCACCCGATAGTAGCCTCATACTTACTATCGGGCTTGGCCTTTTACCGGGCAGTTGTAGGCAAAATGTCCCGAACCTCCACAGTATAGGCAGAGGCCCTGGGACCTCCGCCTTTCCCTCTCCTCCCGGGAAAGCCGAGCTCGACCCACCTGCATGGGTTCGTGATCGAAGACTGGGCTGACCACGTCCCTGCCACTGGACCGTTGACCCTCTGCTCCAGCTGGAGACCAAATGGACGGTGCTCTTCCCCCGACTCTGGTGATGCGAGCGTCCACCCTCAGAGCGAGCTCGACGAGTCCATTCAGCGTCGTGGGGAGGTCCAGGGCGTAGATCTCCCTCTGGACGCGGTCAGCCAACCCATGCAGGAACATGTCCCACTGCGCCGCCTCGTTCCACTGGCTTTCGGCCGCCAGGGTGCGGAACTCGATCGAATAGTCCGAGACCGACCTGTCACCCTGACGGAGGCCGGCCAACACCCTGGCAGCCTCTCTCCCCGCGACGGCCCGATCGAACACCCGTCTCATCTCTGAGGAGAGTGCCTGGAACGAGGCACAGCAAGGGTCTTGATTTTCCCACACCGCTGTCCCCCATAACGCCGCCTTTCCGGTCAACAAAGTAATGACAAATGCCACCTTGGCTGGCTCATTATTGAAAGTTCTCGGTTGCAGTGCAAAATGCATGGCACAACGTGTCAGAAATGCTCTGCAGTAAGCAGACTCACCAGCGTATGATTCTGGAACAGGTAGGCGTGGCTCTGATGTCGTAGCGATCGCTGGTGGTGTGGGGGGAACAGCTGGTGTGGGTGGCGCAGCGGGAGCACGAAGTAATTGGATCTGCTGGGTGAGCTCGGACACCTGCGTCACCAAAGCTTGTACCGCACGACCCGTGTCCCCTAAATTCCTCTCCTGAGAATCCATTCTTCTCGCGCTGTGCTGAAGGAATTCCTCCAACGAGGTCGGCGAACCTGCTGCTTCCATAGCAGGGTCAGATCGTTCTGTCATGGTTGTCAAAAACAGGACGGAAGCAATCGCAGGTCAAACTCAGTTCTTTATTGAACAATGAAAAGCTAGACAGGAACACGGGTGTGGACTGGTGACGCAGGGACCTCGATGGTCGAAGACGAACCCGTGAAGTGCAGTGAAAACCCAAACGACAATCCAACGAAGAGACGACGACGAATCCAACAGGAACACCACACGGAGAGACAAACATCCAACGAATCCAACAGGAACACCACACGGAGAGACAACATCCAAGAGACAACATCCAAGAGACAACATCCAACGATCTGACAAAGGAGATGAGAGAACTGTGAGAATATATGGTGAGATGAGATCGGCTGCAGCTGGTGATGTGATGACGATCAGCTGGAGCGGATCAAGGAATGACACTCATTCACGCCCACTACACACGTGCTTTCATACAACAACATAAACACGAGACGAGAAGGAAGCAATGAACTTGTATACCGTGACAGAAACACAATCCACCACCTCTCGTTTTCCCCGTTAGCTCCGCGATGCGATCCGCTCGGAACAGCTGGAAGCCCGGCAGATGTATTGCGTTGTCCGGTATGGCTTCACTCAGCCAGGTTTCAGTGAAGCACAAAGCAGCAGAGTTTAAAAAATCCTTGTTAGTGTGGGTGAGGAGAAGAAGTTCATCCGTTTTGTTAGGAAGGGATCGGAGATTCGCGAGATGAATGCTGGGGAGTGCAGTGCGCAGGCCGCGCTCGCGGAGTTTAACCAGCGCGCCGGCTCGCTTCCCGCGTTTGCGTCTGAACGCGCGTTTGAACAACAACGCTGCCCCTCCGACGAGAATGTCCAGCAAAACGTCCGAATAATCAAAAACTGTAGAAAAGGTTTCTGGTGTGTGTTTCCTAATGTCCAGTAGTTCGTCTTTGGTGAAACTGATAGGAAAAGAATGACTAAACGCAGAACAAACGAACAAAAACAACACAATAGCTGGAGAGCTCCACACCGAGGCAGCCATCCGCGGCGCCATCTTGGATCTACATCTTAAAAAACATACAATTTAAAACATACAATTTTATTCATCTCAAAATCTAACAGGTTTATAAATGGCATCCACATAAATTATTAGAAGTTCTGCGTACAGTAAATGCCCAACATTACATGAAGAACTCAGTAAAGTCCAATGTGCAATCATGCGTCTTGACTGCAGTGTTTGCTCAGAGCGCTCATCAGTCTTTGCTTGTCTTGGTTCTTGCAGAAGAATAATACAGTCATCTGTATTAATATGTGTTCTAGTGTTCTCTCTTCTAGTTGTCCAGCTGCTCTCCCAGTTAGCAGCAGTGAACTCTATTCTCTGTGTGCATGGTAGAGTTTTTCCTCATAGCCTATAAAAGAAGATCATGCATCAGTGTTAACAGAAAGAATACAAATACATACATATTAAGATCACAAGCAATATTGACATTGAAAACTTTCAAAGTTAGCCAGCCTAATTAGTTATCAGAAATTATGTAAAGACTAATTTATTGAAAGTATAAATATGATACCTTATAATCCGTGTATCATTTGTTCAATCTTTTTTTTATTTAATACTGAAAATAGAAAATTCCCCCAGAAAATCAAGAATTCAGCTTGATTCTTCGTTTTTCGTTCTGAGGTAGAAAAATAAATAAACAGCTTGAATATTCTAATTCTCCAGGTGGGCGGGAATGAAACGCCCCTTTCCTCTGATTTGTCAGCCGAAGATCAAACTGTTCCGTCATCTCTTCCTCAGTTCCGCACAGCAGAAGAATAAGTAATAATATCAATATATATCGCAATATTTTTTTTTTTTCCGATAACGGTGATATGATTTTTAAACACATTTTCGATATACAGCATTTGTCACTGACTGACGTTAGGCGCGCAGCCGGCAGAAAGAGCAGAACACAATTGGCGACTTTCGTGATGACGTTCACCACAGACACGCGGACGCAGCCAGTGCTCAGCTCAGCAGGAGTGGGCTGATCTCATTCTCCAACGCGGCAAGTTTCAGCTGCAGAATGAGCGTCCCTGACCGCAATACAAATGTGACTTAACGAGCTTCCACAAGCGAGTAGAAAGCAGACGAAATAGTTGATAAGAGAGGAAAGACTAATTCAGTGGTATAAATTCAGTGGTGTTTCGGCTGAGATCTCAAAACTTCAGGTTTCAGCGCGCTGCAAAATGTGGCGGAGAGTGGTGCCGACTAGCAGCGGGAACACATCAAACCTGTTCCACTATCTGAAGCAGTTTCACCCGATAGAAGCAGCATAAACAACACTTTAACCGGCACAAACAAACAAGACTTTTTTGCGTGAATTTGGAGCATGTGGGGATGCTGAGTGACCTCAGAATGACCAATATGATTTTAATATCTAAGAAACCGAAACTTCACGCAGTGATTGACAGGGCGGGAGGGGGCGTGATCGGCTCGGAATGCAATTTCACACATTGAATTTTGCTACATTCATCGCGGGACATTTAATGTAAATGCAATCGCAAGTGTCTTAACTGTGAGTGTAAATGCAATTAAGAAAAATAACATAATCATTTTGCTACAGTTTTTGCTTGAAAATGTTAAACATATCTAATCTGTAATACATTTGAATTTTGCAACTAACAAAGCGTTAAAATACACTCACCTAAAGGATTATTAGGAACACCATACTAATAATGTGTTTGACCCCCCTTCGCCTTAATTCTACGTGCCATTGATTCAACAAGGTGCTGAAAGCATTCTTTAGAAATGTTGGCCCATATTGATAGGATAGCATCTTGCAGTTGATGGAGATTTGTGGGATGCACATCCAGGGCACGAAGCTCCCGTTCCACCACATCCCAAAGATGCTCTATTGGGTTGAGATCTGGTGACTGTGGGGGCCATTTTAGTACAGTGAACTCATCGTCATGTTCAAGAAACCAATTTGAAATGATTCGAGCTTTGTGACATGGTGCATTATCCTGCTGGAAGTAGCCATCAGAGGATGGGTACATGGTGGCCATAAAGGGATGGACATGGTCAGAAACAATGCTCAGGTAGGCAGTGGCATTTAAATGATGCCCAATTGACCCTTCGCTAAGCCACGCCCGAAAACCGCTACTAGCCAATCGTGTCTTAGCAACCGTAACTAGGCGCGGGAGGTCTGGCAAGCTTTCGAGCGAGGGAAACATGCCGAAGCGTTGTGCGTATGGATTGTGCAAATCTGATACCCGGGATCCTAAAAGTTTGGATGGGGGAGTGGAATTTTTTTCCTTCCGGAAAATCTAAAAGCCGAGGGGAGAAATGATCGGCGCGGATCAAGCAGTGTGTGTGACTCCATTCACAACTAAGTGTCGACAGAATTAACAAAAACACATATTGCTTGGAAGTTGGAAATAATAACGGTTCTTTGTTCATAATGCACATGTTTTAACGTAAAATAAGACGTTTAAAGACAAGACGGAGGCTCACTGACATACTTTAAAATATATTTCAGCATTTTGTTTATCGACGGCCTACGGTTGGCCGTGACTGAGTAACTTTAACCCAATCCGATCGCGGCTCTCCCGGTGTTAGTGTTATTTCACAAGATTTATGGATAAACTGTTTGATTTATAATTATTAGATTAGTTTCACATTTCACTTACCCTGCTGTGCACGAACACAGCTGTTCCTCAGTGTGTGTGTTTCCCATGATTGGTCAGCGTACGAGGCGGCGGCTGCTGCGACTATAGGCTTTAGCTTCAATTTTTATGAAATTATTCTCTAATCGGTTGCATATGTTGTGACGTTTTTCCTTCTCAAGTGTTGAAAACTTAGAAGTGCAGACCAGGAGACTTTAAGAGGTATCTTTCGAGCAGAAGTTCTTTATTGCGTCGCTGTAGTCATCTCAATCAAGTCTAAATAAGAGAACTTTACATTGTAGTTTATATACATTTCAAGGGGGTGGAATTAATTTCATAGAGGAGGGGACTCTTGATTCAGCTGGTTACCTGATTTCATCAGGTAACAGTGTAACTCAGAGTCTTGAGATGCTAATTCAACAAGCCTGATTAGATCAACAAAAGGCCCAGCTGACCTTTGAGATGTGACAAGAGGTTAATGTTGAAACCTTGATTGCCTCAAAATGGAAAACAGTGTGTGCATCTTTCTCAGTTAAAATACTATAGTATTGGAAGCTCAATAAAACATTTAAATAAAAATTGTAATCCTACATTTCCCCCTTTGAGAGTTCTAAATAACTCTCACAAAATACAAATTTAGACACTTAAAAATTCATTCTTGTAACTTGTGTAAGTTACAGGCACATAGCAAGTTCATTCTTGTAACTTTTTTAAGTTACAGGCACATAACGTGATCTGTGTTGTTCATCTTTTTCCGAACCATGAAAAGTTATCTTCAGTCATCTGGTGTAATTTTGTTGAAAGATCAAGAATGTCTTCTTGTATGTTCTCTGATGGATGACTGAAGTTCCCATAGGTTAGTCTCTGCGTTGTGTATTTTTTTTCTTTTGTGATTGGCTTGTTCAGCAGTGCTTCTAGTTGTCTTCTTAAGGTTGTGGCTTCATAGGCAGATGAGGTCGTTGCCTATGGATCCCAGAACAGCCATCACAGCCAAGTGGTATCTGCACAGAGGAAGACAGAAAACAAAAGACAGGAGAGCAGTATTTGTTCAAACACTAGGGTTGTAAACTTTTTCTGAGTCTGCTAAACAGTAGAGCAGTATTGGTTCAAACACTAGGGTGGTAAATTTTCCGAGTCTGCTATTGTTGTTCCTTCTTTCCCAATTTCTTAATTATGACACCTAAAGAACGCAGTGAGGATGGATTAATGGATGGGAAGGCCTATGAGGGATTCTTCACCGAAGGGTTGGCCCCCGACGCCTGTTGCAATCGGTTCTTCCCTCGGCTCCCCACTGGTTCGTGTCCTATCCTATCCCTGTTGGAGGGGGAACAACTTTACAGTGTGATACGTGAGTCCAGGTTTTCCTTCCCTGACACAATACTGCAGCTGCTGTAATCAACATCACTTGATGTGGTCCATGCCACTTAGGTTCTAATGGCTTTTTCCTGAATGACTTTATCATGACCCATTGACCTGGGATGATTGTGTGTCCACCTTCTGGTGGAGTCTGCCAACATGACTCAACTCTCCCTCTGGCACTCTGTACCGCCTTTGTTAGGTTTTCACAGTAAGCAATCAGGGCATCTGAGGCAATGTGTACATCAGCATTTCTAAGATCAATCACACCTGGCATCTGCATGGGGCGTCCAGTAATAATCTCATGAGGGCTCAGTCCTACTGTTCTGTTAGGTGATGCTCTCATACTACACAGTACTGCTGGCAGCGCTTCCACCCATGGTACCCCTTCCTGATGCATTTTGCTTAGTCTGGTTTTGATTGTTCTGTTCGATCGTTCAACCTGTCCTGATGCTTGTGGCCTTTATGGGCAGTGAAGATTCCACTTAATCTTCAAAATTCTAGACACTTCCTTGACTACCTGTTCTGTGAAGTGTGTACCTTGATCTGAGTCAATGCAATCTGGTAATCCCCATCTGGGAATGAAATCAGTGACAAGACATTTAGCAGTATGTGCAGCTGTAGCACGCCCTGTTGGATAAGCTTCTACCCATCTTGAGAACTTATCTATTACTACCAAAACATCAGTTTTTCCCTTACAACGAGGCAAGGATATGTAATCAACTTGCAGGTGACGAAATGGTCCTGGTGGGGCTGGGGTACGTGCTGCTGGTGTAGTGGCTGCTGGTACATCATTATTTTTCTGACATGTAACACACCTTTTGGATGTTTCTGTGGCTACATTTCTGAATTTTGGATTCCACCACTGATTTGAGAACCTGTGATTCATCGTTGCTGGACCACTGTGACCCAAATTGTGTATTTGTTGAGCCAAATATGGCAACAGTGATTCGGGAGCAACATACTTTTCCCCTTTGGTCCAGCACCCGGATGAATCCACTGTGGCTCCTTTGTCTAACCATGTCCATGCTTCATACAGAGGAACGTCTTTGTACAGATCAATTATTGATTCAGGAGGCATAATTGTCTTCTGTGCTGCACTACCTGAACACACTTGTACAGTTGCATAGAAACAAGCCTGTTTAGCTGCTATATCAGCAAGAGCATTACCTTTAGCTTCCGTAGTATTAGTTGTGAGATGTGCTTTCACTTTTATCACTGCTAATTTCTTTGGAAGTTTCATGGAAAACATTAGATCTTTCACTAATTCAGCATGCTTAATGGGGGATCCAGCAGAAGTTAGAAACTGTCTGGTTTGCCAAATGACACCAAAATCATGAATTGCCCCGAAAGCATATCTGGAATCTGTGTAGATATTAGCAACTGATCCTGAAGCTAGTGTGCATGCTCTTGTTAGGGCTACTAGTTCTGCAGCTTGAGCTGAAAAATGATCTGGAAGACGTCCTGAAGCTAACACTTCCGTGGTGGACGTTACTGCATAACCTGCTCGTCTGTTACCTTCAATTACTTGAGCTGACCCGTCAACAAACAACTCAAATTCTGAATTCTCTATGGGAGTTTCTCTTACTACACTCGTAGGTGTATATGTAAGCGTAACACAATCGTGAGTCATTTCTCCTTCATCCTCTAACAAATTCTCAGTCATTGCAGACATCATACATGAGGATGGGTTCGTGACAGGTGCACGCTGTAAGACAATATTCGGGGCTGTGAGAGTTGCTAACCAATTTCCCCAGCGAGAGGAAGTGACAGAAGTGACTTTTGCTTGATTCATTAATGCGGACACAGCGTGCGGACATCTTACGTTTACAGACTGTCCTAACACCATTCCTGATGAAGCCTGTAGCGCTAGATGCACTGCCTGTACTACTCTGAGGCATGGGCCCATACCTTGAGCTACTATGTCAAGTTTACCAGAATAGTAATGAATTGGGCGTAAACTGCCCCCATGATCTTGCATTAGACATGCAGTCATGAAGCTTAAATGTTCATGGACATAAAGCACAAATGGTCTATCAGTTTGGGCAATTCCTAATGCTGGTGCTTGACATAGCGCTCTCTTCAAATCATTGAACGCTTTGAGGTGACATTCTTCCATACAAACAGTATCAGAATCTTTACCATGGCCTTTCAACAAGTCATAGAGCGGCTGTGCAATTGAGGCATAGTCTTCAATCCAAGGTCTACAGTAACCTGCTGTTCCTAAAAATGATCGGAGTGTTTTAATGGTAGTAGGCGGGGGTATGGCTTTGACTGAAGCCGCTCGATCCTGTGTAATGGATCTATTTCCTGCACCAATTGTTTGACCCAGAAATGTGACTTGCTTTTTAGCAATTTGAGCTTTGTGAAAGCTGCATTTGTGTCCGTCCTTATGCAAATAGTCCAACAATGATGCCAATTCAGTTTGATCCCTCTTGGCTCTCAACGAAGGCGGTCGCATTTTCTCTCCCTCTCCCTCCCCTAACCTCTCCTGCTTTGCTTCTCTCGTCACGTCTAGTCTACTGTCTTGTACTTTGAGAGACTCTCGCTACACTGCTCTCCAAAACCAAGAAATTATGGATTTGATCAACTGGTCTCTCAACGCAATTGACACCATCTTCTGGACGAGAAGCTTGGGTTCGGGGGAACCTGACTGCCCTGCCGGGACGTTCGCAGCTGGCTACACGATGGACGCGTGGGAGAGGTGGCGGGTCGTGTGTCTGGCGGCTCTTTCCGTGGAGGACGTTGAAGATATCTACCTATTCGGCACCATGATAACAGGTCTTCTGCTGATTGGATTAGGCATTGCCCTGGTTTATCGAGGAACTAAGCAGACGGTGACAGCTGTCCAAAGCCCCGCAAGGCTGCCTGTGATGATTGAAGCGGTGGGCAGAGCTGTCAGCACTCAGACTGGGTCTATGAACCACAATATGGATAACATCATGGAGAAGCTCACAGCTTTGCAAAGGCAAATGGATCGTTTCAGAGACCAAAATGGACCAGGAGAATAGCCTGTATAAATTGAATGCGGCTACTCGCCCCAAGACCAAACAATCCCAATCTTATCTGTTTCGGCACCCCCCAACCAGCACTGGCCTTGGCCAAGGCCGCTGCTGGAACAACAACTCTCCCGGAAGAGCACTGCAGTGAGCCGCTCTTGCGTTCCTTCCCCGACTCCTCAGACACCTGGTGATTGTTGACTCTGCCTGGGACATGATCAAGGTTGTCTCCATGGCAACTTGCTGTGTATCGCTATGACAATCCTGCGGACTGAGGCTCCTAGATTATGGTGCTGGCTTAGCGACTCTCTCCAGGCCTACACACACATGAACTTACACATACACAGATATGCACCTGCCCCAACACCCCATCCCACGCCTTCGCCGCTTCGTACCCCCAGTCTGACAGGCGGGTCTGTGACCAGCGCCATAATGGCTGCAGGACCGGATGTGCTTGCCTGGGCTGGACTACCTCCATCCCCCACTCCCAACCGTGTTGCAATGTCTTGTTCATGTTGTAGAGTGTACTGTTTATGTGCTAATGTTGTTGAGGTGTTTTTTCCTGTTCCCAGACTGTTCTCCTTACAGGAGCATAGTCTGGGGGTTGCCTTTTGTTTTCTCCTCACCTCTCCTCATGTCATGCTGTATTTTTTCTTAAGTTGGAGCTGATTATAGCTGCCTAGGTAACACCTTATTACCAAAGCAAATTCCTTGTATGTGCACAACACTACTTGGCAATAAAATTGATTCTGATTCTGATTCTGATGTACCTCGTGATCTGTTGAGGCAATCAAAATATCATCGACATATTGGATCATAGTGGACTGTTTTACCGGACATTCTGGGTCACACAAATCACGTCTGACAGTCGGATGGTATATAGTTGGGGAGTTTTGAAATCCCTGTGGCAAACGTGTCCACTGGTATTGCTCATAGTCAACTGTGAAAGCTAACCATGGCTGGCTGTCAGAGTGCAATGGTACAGAAAAGAATCCATTAGACATATCAATTACTGAAAAAATCTTACTCTCTAATGGTATGCCATTACAAATTGTGGAAGGATCTGCCACTAGAGGGGTGATTTTATCAATATTTTTATTGGCTACTCTGTAGTCTATGGTGAGTCTCCATGTCCCATTGGATTTCTTGATGGGCCATATGGGCGAGTTACAGGGACTATTGGTTTTAACTAGCACTCCCTGCATCAGCAACTTTTCTACAATAGGTTTGATCCCCTGTATAGCTTCCTTATTGATCGGATATTGTTTGGTGACCGGGGGTGGAATCCCCGTCAATTTAATTGGTTCTACACCTGTCAACAAACCACAATCATCCTTGTCTTTAGCCCAAATTGGATGATTCTGTAAGAAAGCATACTCAGAAGGGATCACATTATTGGTAGAAACTTGTGCTGAGGAAATTTTAATGCTAGCAGATTCTGAGGACACGTCTAAAGTTAGATGTATTTGTCTCAGGAGATCCATGCCTAAAATTGCACCTGTATTTAATGGAGCACATAACAATTTTGTAGTCAGAGTTTTCGGGCCAAATTGTACATCTATGGGCGGGGTTTCATACAAATCAGAATCTTCACCTATTATTACGCCAGTTAAAGAAAATTTGGTTTTCTTGTACGGAATGTCTAAACCTTTAGCCAATTTTGTAGGAATTATGGTAATTTCTGCACCTGTATCAAGCAAAAAATCTATTTCTTTCTCTTGTATGCTACCTTTCACAAAAATTCTTGTGTCATTATGATGGATTACAGGGGTAAGGTAGCTACTCACAGCCCCAACAATTAGTTTTTTTCCTGGTCTTTTTGTGCTCTTAAAAGAGCCTGAACAAGCTGTCCTAAAGTTTCAGTGGACACGTTCGGAATTGCTTCCGGGTTGTAAACAGGCTGAGAAGGAGCAGAATTATGCATAGCATTTCTTTTTGTATCTTGCAATTTCTTCCTACACTCTTTCTCCCAATGTCCTAATCTTCCACAATAGTGGCAGCTGCCTTCTTTTTTAGACCACCTGTTTTCTTGTTTTGCTGTGCTAAATGTAGCTGCTGCTGCTACTCTCACTTTGGTTTTAACATCAGCATCTTTTTCCCATGCAGCTAACCTGTCAACATTACTTCTGAGAGTTCTGTTAGACCAAGTTAGATCTAGGAATGGCAAAGCTCTTCTGTATTCGGCTACAAGGCCATCTGACCAGATACGAATTAGTGGTCCTTTGTCATCGAGCACACTTTCAGAATCATCCACTATTCCACTGTAAGTTATGGCTGACTGACAAAACCGTTCAGTATATTCATTTACCGTTTCTTGTTTCTTTTGTACACAGCTAGTAACTCTAGACCAGTCTATTTTGGGTCCTAAGATAGTCTTTAGGATTTTCAAAACACCTTCTCTCATATCGCCTCCACTGGCATGTTGTAGTTCAGAAGTCACTGCAGATTCAAAACTGTTGAATTCAGAATCAGTTAAAATTTGTGACATTAACTGTGTGACTTCTGTTAACGACATGTCATATAGACGAATTTTGCTGATCAATGCCCTTCTAAATTCAGAAAACTGTTTACGTGGTGAGGGTAAACTCTCAGAGAGTCGTTCTATATCCTTAGGTCCAAGGGCTTTTGCGACAGTTTGTATTCGGACTACAGAAGGTTGGGTAGAAACACTTTCATTTTCCTCAATTCCCGGTGATCTTTTTCTAGCTCCACATACATAAACTGAATTTACAGGCTTATCAGTGACTGATTGGGCTGCTACATCTGTTTCAAAGAACGCTCATAAATCAGGGTAAATGTTATCAGGCTGACTTACTACTTCCA
This sequence comes from Siphateles boraxobius, assembly GCF_051911475.1. Lineage (NCBI taxonomy): Eukaryota > Metazoa > Chordata > Actinopteri > Cypriniformes > Leuciscidae > Siphateles > Siphateles boraxobius. Next base: position 222,251 of record NW_027508816.1, on the reverse strand, counting down.
CATCAGTTTTTTCTGCATCTTTGTTGTGGTTCAATTTCTTGGTCAATGCGGAAACTCTAGCACGTAGCTCTTTGTTCTCTTTCTCTAGCTCTGCGTTATGCTGAGACTGTTCTGTAGCTTTTGCTAAAAGAAATTCTCTATGGCAACAAATTATGGCTTTCACATTGTTCTTGCGAATACTTGCTCCTAGTACTTTTTTACACTCTTCTACAGACCAAATCTTATCTGGATGAATCTCATATTTCTGTGTTAGTTCTTGTCTAACTTTTTCAGTGACTATTAGATCCATCTGTTCTCCTAACAGTGTTTTAAATTCGCTATCTGACCACAAAGGAGTAGCAAGACCACCTTTTTTAGTTGTGGAGATTAGTCTAGCACTTTTCTTAATCATTTTGTGGATTTCTTTGTTAACACACAAACAAACACTAAAACTTCTCTGATCAGAAGAGGTTACACTCGTTAACACAGACTTGTTACCAACACATCACAAACTATTAGCAGGTTACGCTAATCTTCCCTGCCTGAAACAGAGGGTCAAACTTTTCTTCTCTAAAATAATTTTTTTAGAGGGTAACAACACAAAATAACAAAAAAAATAAATAATAATAATTAGCAAATGATACTAATCTTCCCTGCCTGACAAACAGAGGATATCTTTTTAACACGTGATGTTAAAAACTTCCCTGCCTGAACAGAGGTTCAAACTCTCTTCTCTAAAAGAAATTTTTTAGAGGGTAACACCACAAGGTAACAAACAACAAAACAAATAATTAGCAAAATAATACTAATCTTCCCTGCCTGACACAGAGGATATCTTTTTAACATGTGATGTTAAAAACGCCCCTGCCTGAACAGAGGATATATTTTCATCTTTAAAAGACAACTTTTAAAGGATAACTTTAGGTAATCAAACACTACAGCTGTCTGATAACTCTTTCTCTGACGGCACAGAGGCACAAAATTCGTACTGGTCTGGTTCTTTGAATAGAGTGAAACTCACCGAATCGTTGTTTGAATGAAAAGATTCAGTCTGGAAAACTCAGTCAGCTTTGTTGAGGTCCAGTTGAGATTCAGTTCTGGAACTCAGTCAGAAAGTTCATTCTTTGTTGAGATCTTTGTTGAGCTTGAGGTTTTCAAGATTCCGTCTGGAACTCAGTCAGAAAGTTCATCCTTCGTTGAGATCTTTTGTTGATTCAATCTGGATTCTGGTGAGTAGCTCTATCCGGGTCGCGGCAGCATCTGTTGTGACGTTTTTCCTTCTCAAGTGTTGAAAACTTAGAAGTGCAGACCAGGAGACTTTAAGAGGTATCTTTCGAGCAGAAGTTCTTTATTGCGTCGCTGTAGTCATCTCAATCAAGTCTAAATAAGAGCACTTTACATTGCAGTTTATATACATTTCAAGGGGGTGGAATTAATTTCATAGAGGAGGGGACTCTTGATTCAGCTGGTTACCTGATTTCATCAGGTAACAGTGTAACTCAGAGTCTTGAGATGCTAATTCAACAAGCCTGATTAGATCAACAAAAGGCCCAGCTGACCTTTGAGATGTGACAAGAGGTTAATGTCTGAAACCTTGATTGCCTCAAAATGGAAAACAGTGTGTGCATCTTTCTCAGTTAAAATACTATAGTATTGGAAGCTCAATAAAACATTTAAATAAAATTTGTAATCCTACACATATTATGTCATGTATATATCCCTTGAATGCACACTGCAGTCCTTTTTGTCTTGCTCTCTCAGATATTTCACATGTTCGCCAAAAATACTAATTATCTCATTGGGAATGTCTGACACCAGTGCATACACACTGTAATAGACGTGCTAGACGAGAAAGCTTGACAGGCGTAGCAACAGTAACTAAGGAGGGCGGGGCTTAGCGAAGGGTCAATAGCACTACACACGCAATAGAGAATGGAGTTTATCAAACCAGGAGAAAATACATCTGCTTTGGAGAAGAAAGTAAAAAACAAGTGGCGCTGGGCATGGCTTGAAGAAAGAGGACAAAACGGGAAGGCTTTAGGCACTTGGTGCAGTAAACTTGCGGAGCCTGGAGCTTGTTTTTGCATAGTTTGCCACAAAAAGCTTCACTATGCCACTAGCGGTAAAAAAACAACATGATGGAGAATGGAATTAAAGAGTAGTGAGAGAATGAGATGCGTGAGATCCTGTCAGCAGCGGCAGATCTTAAAGTTACAGCAGCCACTAATTCTCTGTCAGTAAAGTTAACCTAAGAACAAAGGGAACAGAGAAAACTACTAACTACTCTTTGACTAAAGAACGCTTGTAGCTTTAGTAAGGATTAATCTAATTTAATTTATAATTTATGCAGTGCGGACTGTTTTATAACCTTATTCAATTTCTGTATATTTCATACCTGTTAGACAGGAAAGGTACAGATAAATATGACATTTATTATGGGTTTAAGTGAGGATTGTTTTAAGTTCACTTTAATTAAAAGTTATTTTTTTGAAGCCTAACAAATGTTTAAAATTTGGGGGGAGAAATAATTTTCATCGAGACATCAGTAGCTATATTAATATCAGTGATACTGGCCCAGTAATTAAAAGATGCAATTAAGATACAGCCGTAATACTTGAGAATAAATGGTTCCATTTGAAAATAAGTCCGTCTCTGCAGTCTGTCTATTCAGTGTCTGCCCCCCCCCCAAGCAAGAAAAAGTTCAGGCTCAGGATTTTTTTTCACTTTAACCCCTGTAATAACTCAACAAAAACATCATACAATTTTAGAAATATGTATTCCATAATAACACCAGTAGCTACATAAAATATACATATGGGCACAAATATGTAAACAGTCTACACAAGACTAAGTGCAAAATGTGTAAGTGTGTCAGGAAATAAACGAAATAGACTTTTTAGTCTTAAAGACGACACACATGAACAGCATGTATCAACACATTTATGAGCCTCACAAGACATTGCTGTCAGTGTCAGGAGCTCAATCTATTTACCTCTACAAAATCCACACGCCGTACCAAAAATCCACATTACACATCTTCTATACAAAATTCACACCCTATACAAATCCCACAGCTGTACAATTCTCACAATTTTATACATTTATATATTTTTAAAAATATAAAATTTTTATACAATTTTATACTAAATTTACCCTATACAATACTCATCTGGATTGAAGCAGCAAACATTCAGTGTAGGAGTAAAAACAATGACATAACATTATTTAGCTAATATTTGAATCACAGCTTATATCGTGTTTTGACCATGGTTTTGACATCTACAACCCAACTGCATTTTACCTTAAACTTTCTTAAGAAGCCGCAATCGCTTCTCGGGTCGACATTAACACACTGACAAAATTGTATTCAGAATTTAAAATATTTTAAAATATTTGTTATACCACTTTTTAATGTGTGATTGTGTAAAGGTATTCACGAGATACCAACCTTTCGCGAACTTGCTTTCAACGAACACTCGTTTTCATGGAGACGCGGGAGGGACTGTCTGTCTGTGTTTGTGTGTGTGTGCGCGTATGTGACAGAGACGCGTGAGTGACAGAGAGAGAGCAGGGAAAGGAAATGCAGCTGAACGAATACGCTGCGTTTTTTTTTTTTTTTAAATGAATACCGAAACGCAATATGTGGCGGCCGGGGCGGCGGCCCAAGACATTGACAAAGACGAAAACTAAGGACATTTACTCTATAATTTTATTTTATTTTAGTTAGTTTTGCCAAACACACATTACAGTTTTAGTTAGATATCGTTTTTTTGTAATGCCTCGTTTTTATTTTGATTTCAGTTAACGACAATGTTTTTTTCCCACCTAGTTTTGGTTTTTCGTTCGTTTTCGTTAACAATTATAACCTTGGTGAGTGAGTGCGAGAGTGAGCGACGGAAGAGGAGAGTGAGCGACGGAAGAGGTGTGTGAGTGAGCGTGAGAGTGAGCGACGGAAGAGCAGGTGTGAGAGTGAGCGCAAGAGTGAGCGACGGAGAAGGAGGTTTGTGAGTGAGCGACGGAAGAGGAAGAGTGAGCGCAAGAATAAGCGACGGAAGAGGAGGGCTGCGTCCGAAACCGCATACTCAATGAGTAGGTACTAAATTTCAATAAGTACTTACTTAACGAGCGCTAAAATAGTACGTACTTTATAGCCAAATCTCGTTGAGTATGAATGCGAACCGGACATCTGCCATGTTGACGTTATCATGTGCAACAACTTAAGTGCAACAACAAGTGCAACAACTTAAAAGATATGAACGACACGTTTAATTAATCTCTGTAATATCTTGATATTGATTAAACCTGCTTATTTTGTGATTGTAGTATAATCAATACATTTAGGGTCGATTTAAGTTCTTATTTTTAACGCTTCTAATGTGACCCACAGTTTAAATATGCTATATATATATATATATATATATATATATTAATACTTATATATAACACCTTAAATATATAATTTTTCATTACAAAAAACCTAAATCGTCATCTCTTGAATATGTTTTTAATTTCTTTATTTTAAATCCAAAATGGATTACGACAGTGTGTGAGAGACCGAGTGTGTCCGAGAGAGCGCTCGACAGTGTGTGAGAGACCGAGTGTTTGAGAGAGCGCTCGACAGTGTGTGAGAGACCGAGTGTGTCTGAGAGAGCGCTCGACAGTGTGTGAGAGACCGAGTGTGTCTGAGAGAGCGCTCGACAGTGTGTGAGAGACCGAGTGTGTCTGAGAGAGCGCTCGACAGTGTGTGAGAGAACGAGTGTGTCCGAGAGAGCGCTCGACAGTGTGTGAGAGACCGAGTGTGTCTGAGAGAGCGCTCGACAGTGTGTGAGAGACCGAGTGTGTCTGAGAGAGCGCTCGACAGTGTGTGAGAGACCGAGTGTGTCTGAGAGAGCGCTCGACAGTGTGTGAGAGACCGAGTGTGTCTGAGAGAGCGCTCGACAGTGTGTGAGAGACCGAGTGTGTCCGAGAGAGCGCTCGACAGTGTGTGAGAGACCGAGTGTGTCCGAGAGAGCGCTCGACAGTGTGCGAGAGAGACCGAGTGTGTCCGAGAGAGCGCTCGACAGTGTGTGAGACCGAGTGTGTCCGAGAGAGCGCTCGACAGTGTGTGAGAGACCGAGTGTGTCCGAGAGAGCGCTCGACAGTGTGTGAAAGATCGAGTGTGTCCGAGAGTGCGCTCGACAGTGTGTGAGAGACCGAGTGTGTCCGAGAGAGCGCTCGACAGTGTGCGAGAGAGACCGAGTGTGTCCGAGAGAGCGCTCGACAGTGTGTGAGACCGAGTGTGTCCGAGAGTGCGCTCGACAGTGTGTGAGAGGCCGAGTGTCTGAGAGAGCGCTCGACAGTGTGTGAGAGACCGAGTGTGTCTGAGAGAGCGCTCGACAGTGTGTGAGAGACCGAGTGTGTCCGAGAGAGCGCTCGACAGTGTGTGAGAGACCGAGTGTGTCTGAGAGAGTGCTCGACAGTGTGTGAAAGATCGAGTGTGTCCGAGAGTGCGCTCGACAGTGTGTGAGAGACCGAGTGTGTCTGAGAGAGCGCTCGATAGTGTGCGAGAGAGACCGAGTGTGTCCAGGAGAGCGCTCGACAGTGTGTGAGACCGAGTGTGTCCGAGAGAGCGCTCGACAGTGTGTGAGAGACCGAGTGTGTCCGAGAGAGCGCTCGACAGTGTGTGAGAGACCGAGTGTTTGAGAGAGCGCTCGACAGTGTGTGAGAGACCGAGTGTGTCTGAGAGAGCGCTCGACAGTGTGTGAGAGACCGAGTGTCTGAGAGAGCGCTCGACAGTGTGTGAGAGACCGAGTGTGTCCGAGAGAGCGCTCGACAGTGTGTGAGAGACCGAGTGTGTCCGAGAGAGCGCTCGACAGTGTGTGAGAGACCGAGTGTGTCTGAGAGAGCGCTCGACAGTGTGTGTGAGAGACAGAGTGTGTCCGAGAGAGCGCTCGACAGTGTGTGAGAGACCGAGTGTGTCCGAGAGAGCGCTCGACAGTGTGTGAGAGACCGATTGTGTCTGAGAGAGCGCTCGACAGTGTGTGAGACCGAATGTCTGAGAGAGCGTTCGACAGTGTGTGAGAGACCGAGTGTCTGAGAGAGCGCTCGACAGTGTGTGAGAGACCGAGTGTGTCTGAGAGAGCGGTCGACAGTGTGTGAGACCGAGTGTGTCCGAGAGAGCTTTCGACAGTGTGTGAGAGACCGAGTGTGTCCGAGAGAGCGCTCGACAGTGTGTGAGAGACCGAGTGTGTCTGAGAGAGCGCTCGACAGTGTGTGAGAGACCGAGTGTGTCCGAGAGAGCGCTCGTCAGTGTGTGAGAGACCGAGTGTGTCCGAGAGAGCGCTCGACAGTGTGTGAGAGACCGAGTGTGTCCGAGAGAGCGCTCGACAGTGTGTGAGAGACCGAGTGTGTCCGAGAGAGCGCTCGACAGTGTGTGAGAGACCGAGTGTGTCCGAGAGAGCGCTCGACAGTGTGTGAGAGACCGAGTGTGTCCGAGAGAGCGCTCGACAGTGTGTGAGAGAACGAGTGTGTCTGAGAGAGCGCTCGACAGTGTGTGAGAGAGACCGAGTGTGTCCGAGCGCTCGACAGTGTGTGTGAGAGACCGAGTGTGTCCGAGAGAGCGCTCGACAGTGTGTGAGAGACCGAGTGTGTCCGAGAGAGCGCTCGACAGTGTGTGTGAGACCGAGTGTGTCCGAGAGAGCGCTCGACAGTGTGTGAGAGACCGAGTGTGTCCGAGAGAGCGCTCGACAGTGTGTGTGAGACCGAGTGTGTCCGAGAGAGCGCTCGACAGTGTGTGAGAGACCGAGTGTGTCCGAGAGAGCGCTCGACAGTGTGTGAGAGACCGAGTGTGTCCGAGAGAGCGCTCGAAAGTGTGTGTGAGACCGAGTGTGTCCGAGAGAGCGCTCGACAGTGTGTGTGAGACCGAGTGTGTCCGAGAGAGCGCTCGACAGTGTGTGAGAGACCGAGTGTGTCCGAGAGAGCGCTCGACAGTGTGTGAGAGACCGAGTGTGTCTGAGAGAGCGCTCGACAGTGTGTGAGAGACCGAGTGTGTCCGAGAGAGCGCTCGACAGTGTGTTAGAGAGACCGAGTGTCCGAGAGAGCGCTCGACAGTGTGTTAGAGAGACCGAGTGTCCGAGAGAGCGCTCGACAGTGTGTGTGAGAGACCGAGTGTGTCCGAGAGAGCGCTCGACAGTGTGTGAGAGAAACCGAGTGTGTCCGAGAGAGCGCTCGACAGTGTGTGAGAGACCGAGTGTGTCTGAGAGAGCGCTCGACAGTGTGTGAGAGACCGAGTGTCTGAGAGAGCGCTCGACAGTGTGTGAGAGACCGAGTGTGTCCGAGAGAGCGCTCGACAGTGTGAGAGAGACCGAATGTGTCCGAGAGAGCTCTCGACAGTGTGTGAGTGACCGAGTGTGTCTGAGAGAGCGCTCGACAGTGTGTGAGAGACCGAGTGTCTGAGAGAGCGCTCGACAGTGTGTGAGAGACCGAGTGTGTCCGAGAGAGCGCTCGACAGTGTGTGAGAGACCGAGTGTGTCCGAGAGAGCGCTCGACAGTGTGTGAGAGACCGAGTGTGTCTGAGAGAGCGCTCGACAGTGTGTGAGAGAGACCGAATGTGTCCGAGAGAGCGCTCGACAGGGTGTGAGAGACCGAGTGTGTCTGAGAGAGCGCTCGACAGTGTGTGAGAGACCGAGTGTCTGAGAGAGCGCTCGACAGTGTGTGAGAGACCGAGTGTGTCCGAGAGAGTGCTCGACAGTGTGTGAGAGACCGAGTGTGTCCGAGAGAGCGCTCGACAGTGTGTGAGAGACCGAGTGTGTCCGAGAGAGCGCTCGACAGTGTGTGAGAGACCAAGTGTGTCTGTGAGCGCTCGACAGTGTGTGAGAGACCGAGTGTGTCTGAGAGAGCGCTCGACAGTGTGTGTGAGAGAGCGCTCGACAGTGTGTGTGAGAGACCGAGTGTGGCCTAGAGAGCGCTCGACAGTGTGTCCTAGAGAGCGCTCGACAGTGTGTGTGAGACCGAGTGTGTCCGAGAGAACGCTCGACAGTGTGTGAGAGAGACCGAGTGTGTCTGAGAGCGCTCGACAGTGTGTGAGAGAACGAGTGTGTCCGAGAGAGCGCTCGACAGTGTGTGAGAGAGACAGAGTGTCCGAGAGAGCGCTCGACAGTGTGTGAGAGAGACCGAGTGTGTCCGAGAGAGCGCTCGACAGTGTGTGAGAGACCAAGTGTGTCCGAGAGAGCGCTCGACAGTGTGTGAGAGACCGAGTGTGTCTGAGAGAGCGCTCGACAGTGTGTGAGAGACCGAGTGTGTCCGAGAGAGCGCTCGACAGTGTGTGAGAGAGACCGAGTGTGTCTGAGAGAGCGCTCGACAGTGTGTGAGAGAGACCGAGTGTGTCCGAGAGAGCGCTCGAGTGTGTGAGAGAGACCGAGTGTGTGAGAGAGACCGAGTGTGTCCGAGAGAGCGCTCGACAGTGTGTGAGAGACCGAGTGTGTCCGAGAGAGCGCTCGACAGTGTGTGAGAGACCGAGTGTGTCCGAGAGAGCGCTCGACAGTGTGTGAGAGACCGAGTGTGTCTGAGAGAGCGCTCGACAGTGTCTGTGAGACCGAGTGTGTCCGAGAGAGCGCTCGACAGTGTGTGAAAGACCGAGTGTGTCCGAGAGAGCGCTCGACAGTGTGTGAAAGACCGAGTGTGTCCGAGAGAGCGCTCGACAGTGTGTGAGAGACCAAGTGTGTCCGAGAGAGCGCTCGACAGTGTGTGAGAGACCGAGTGTGTCCGAGAGAGCGCTCGACAGTGTGTGAGAGACCGAGTGTCCGAGAGAGCGCTCGACAGTGTGTTAGAGAGACCGAGTGTCCGAGACAGCGCTCGACAGTGTGTGTGAGAGACCGAGTGTGTCTGAGAGAGCGCTCGACAGTGTGTGAGAGAGACCGAATGTGTCCGAGAGAGCGCTCGACAGTGTGCGAGAGAGACCGAGTGTGTCCGAGAGAGCGCTCGACAGTGTGTGAGACCGAGTGTGTCCGAGAGAGCGCTGGACAGTGTGTGAGAGACCGAGTGTGTCCGAGAGAGCGCTCGACAGTGTGTGAGAGACCGAGTGTGTCCGAGAGAGCGCTCGACAGTGTGTGAGAGACCGAGTGTGTCCGAGAGAGCGCTCGACAGTGTGTGAGAGACCGAGTGTGTCCGAGAGAGCGCTCGACAGTGTGCGAGAGAGACCGAGTGTGTCCGAGAGAGCGCTCGACAGTGTGTGAGACCGAATGTGTCCGAGAGAGCGCTCGACAGTGTGTGAGAGACCGAGTGTGTCCGAGAGAGCGCTCGACAGTGTGTGAGAGACCGAGTGTGTCCGAGAGAGCGCTCGACAGTGTGTGAGAGACCGATTGTCTGAGAGAGCGCTCGACAGTGTGTGAGAGACCGAGTGTGTCTGAGAGAGCGCTCGACAGTGTGTGAGAGACCGAGTGTGTCCGAGAGAGCGCTCGACAGTGTGTGAGAGAGACCGAGTGTCCGAGAGAGCGCTCGACGGTGTGTGAGAGAGACCGAGTGTGTCCGAGAGAGCGCATGACAGTGTGTGAGAGACCGAGTGTGTCCGAGAGAGCGCTCGACAGTGTGTGAGAGACCGAGTGTGTCTGAGATAGCGCTCGGCATACTGACTTTGTCTTTTCTTGAACTATTTCAGAACTTCCTCCACCCCTTGGGCCATGGTGCCATGACTTCCTGCAGACTGAGTCCTTGGGCCGACGGTTGGGACGGTGTCGAGATGTCCCTGGACGCCATGGCTCCCTGTGGACTCACTATTCTATGGTAGGTTTCGGTGGGCGACGCTTGGGAAGGTTGGCGAAACCGTGTGGGTGTCGTGATGTCCCTGGACGACACGACTCCCTGCGGACTGAGTCTTCCGTCCCATGGAAGGTTCGGTGTGGCGATGGGTCCAGGTTCCTTTCGGCAACCCCCTGAGGGGTGTTGCAGCTCACTGCGGCTGATTCCTTGATGCGACGGTTAAGACTTTGTGGCGCCCACTGTCCCGACCGTTGCCTCAAGGAGTCCGTCTGCTGGGAGTTGGACACCCCCCAGGGAGTGCTGAAGGAACACGGGTGTAACGCCCACTGATCCACCAATGGGTTTTCGTCAACACCCCCCCTGGGGATAACACGAAACTGCCTCTGGTCTGATTTCTTGGGCTGATGATTGAGACGGTGGGCGCCCACTGTCCCAGCCGTCGGCCCAAGGAGTCTTGCTGCAGGGAGTCGCGTCAAACCCAGGGAGGTATCGGCTAAACCCTTGGGTGGTTTGGTGGGCGATGCGTTTGGGTCTGGGTCCTTGGGCGACGGTGGGGGTGTTGTGACGACTCCGGTCGCCACAGCTTCCTTTGGACTCAGTTCTCCATCCCATGGTAGGTTCCGGTGGGCGATACGTTTGGATCTGAGTCCTTGGGCGACGGTGAGGGGGTGTCGTGACGACTCCGGTCGCCACAGCTCCCTCTGGACTCGGTTCTCCATCCCATGGTAGGTTCCGTTGGGCGATACGTTTGGGTCTGAGTCCTTGGGCGACGGTGGGGGTGTTTTGACGACTCCGGTCGCCACAGCTCCCTCTGGACTCGGTTCTCCATCCCATGGTAGGTTCCGGTGGGCGATACGTTTGGGTCTGAGTCCTTGGGCAACGGTGAGGGGGTGTCGTGACGACTCCGGTCGCCACAGCTCCCTCTGGACTCAGGCCTCCTTTCCTTTTCCCATTTCTTTCAGGGCCATATCAAGATCAGATGGTGGACCTGCACCTAGACACGACCACAACGCATGTAGTCAGCTGGATCCGGGCCGTATCCATATCAGATGGAAGACCAGCACCTGTCCCATGGGTGTCAGCAGAGCGATGAAATCAACATTGATTCCATGTGAGAATATTAGATCTAATCAGTCAGGCCCCACAGTACATCAAGGACCTTTTGCGTCCGCACTCCTCTAGCCGCACTCTTCGGTCTTCTGGCCAGAACCTTCTTATGGTCCCCAAGACTCGTTATAAGACCCGAGGGGACCTGTCTTTTCAGTCTGTTGCCCCCAGACTGTGGAATGCCCTGCCCCTGTCTCTGCGTCTGGCTGACTCTGTTGACTCTTTTAAAAAAGATCTGAAGACTTGTTTATTTAAGAAAGCTTTTGGTTGATGGGTTTTAACTAGTGTCACTTTGATTTTACATATGTACTGTATATACATTTTATATTGTTTATGTAAGGTTTTGTTTTTACCTTTCTCGTGTACAGCACTTTGTGATTTTATCTGTGAAAAGCGCTTTAGAAATAAACTTTACTTTACTTACTTACTAATGTTTGATTACGACATTAAGTGAGTCCTGACACATGTTACCTAATTCCAATAGAGTTCAGAATGTCTGTAAATTCCAATGGTGGCCTGAATACAGTAGCCAGCACAAATCTTAAGTGGAATTTTGCACTTACACTTAGAGGTCTAGATTGAAATATAATTCTTTTGAAGTGACGGTGCATTATGCAACACAGAGTAATACTGAAAATAGTACTATAAACTACAGCAACACCTCCTTCATTTCCTATTAGCTGAGGCTCGTGTTTATAACAATAATCTTTGTAGGTTTTAATAATCTTCCCCCGTTCCACTGCACGTTTTTAAATGACAAACCACTCTGTGTGATCGGGGCCTCAGCTCTTTGTTTGTTCCCCTGTGATTAATGTGAAAATTATGAAATAAAGTGACTAAAAAGATTTTAAGTGCTAATAACCGCTGTGTCCTTGAAATAATTAAATAGATTTTTGCCCCATTACAGGATACAAGATAAAAGACGAGAGGGCGTGGTTTAAACTAAAATGACTGCAGCGCTTGTGAGTGGAGAAAAACAGAATAAAAGTGTACATGTGTAAAAGGAATAAATAGGTATTGTGTGTGTGTGTATACAAGAGAAACTCATTTTAAGCTTTCTATTAGTGTACTTTTATATGAAGTCAATATAATTGAAAAATGGTTCTCATGTCTCTGTGGCAAGTATACACTTAGGTCCTAAAAAACATGAAGACGGCAGAAAGTGCACCCTGTGCTTTTTCTTAATTTTCAAAACAACAGTGCAAAGCAGGGTTTAGGTTAGCGTTGAATTCAGAATGCTAAGCATACTTGCTTTGTCTTTTCTTGAACTATTTCAGAACTTCCTCCACTCCTTGGGGACGGTGCCATGACTTCCTGCAGACTGAGTCCTGAGCCCTGTGGCGACTCCGGTCGCCACAGCTCCCTCTGGACTCAGGCCTCCTTTCCTTTTCCCATTTCTTTCCAGGCCATATCAAGATCAGATGGTGGACCTGCACCTAGACACGACCACAACGCATGTAGTCAGCTGGATCCGGGCCGTATATATCAGATGGAAGACCAGCACCTGTCCCATGGGTGTCAGCAGAGCGATGAAATCAACATTGATTCCATGTGAGAATATTAGATCTAATTTTTGATTACAACATTAAGTGAGTCCTGACACATGTTACCTAATTCCAATAGAGTTCAGAATGTCTGTACGTTCCAATGGTGGCCTGAATACAGTAGCCAGCACAAATCTTAAGTGGAATTTTGCACTTACACTTAGAGGTCTAGATTGAAATATAATTATTTTGAAGTGACGGTGCATTATGCAACACAGAGTAATACTGAAATAGTAGTATAAATTACAGCAACATCTCCTTCATTTCCTATCAGCCGAGGCTCGTGTTTATAACAATAATCTTTGTAGGTTTTAATAATCTTCCCCCGTTCCACTGCACGTTTTTAAATGACAAACCACTCTGTGATCGGGGCCTCAGCTCTTTGTCTGTTCCCCTGTGATTAATGTGAAAATTATGAAATAAAGTCACTAAAAAGATTTTAAGTGCTAATAACCTCTGTGTCCTTGAAGTAATTAAATAGATTTTCGCCCCAATACAGGATACAAGATAAAAGACGAGAGGGCGTGGTTTAAACTAAAATGACTGCAGCGCTTGTGAGTGGAGAAAAACAATAAAAGTGTACATGTGTAAAAGGAATAAATAGGGATATACATGAAATATTTTTCACTTAAATTAACAGATTAACAAAATGAAGAAAAAACGGTCACAAAAAGGACCCCAATTTCATTGTTGAACAGACATTACAAACGAGTTCACGTAAAGGAAACAGACGGCAGAAAGCGCGCCCCGTTATTCTTTATTTTACAAAGACACAACGTTTTGTTTTTTTAGTGTGTGTGTGTGTGTGTGTATACAACAGAAACTAATTTTAAGCTTTCTATTAGTGTACTTTTATATGAAGCCAATAAAATTGAAAAATGGTTCTCATGTCTCTGTGGCAAGTATACACTTAGGTCCTAAAAAACATGAAGACGGCAGAAAGTGCACCCTGTGCTTTTTCTTAATTTTCAAAACAACAGTGCAAAGCAGGGGTTAGGTTAGCGTTGAATTCAGAATGCTAAGCATACTGACTTTGTCTTTTCTTGAACTATTTCAGAACTTCCTCCACCCCTTGGGCCATGGTGCCATGACTTCCTGCAGACTGAGTCCTTGGGCCGACGGTTGGGACGGTGTCGAGATGTCCCTGGACGCCATGGCTCCCTGTGGACTCACTATTCTATGGTAGGTTTCGGTGGGCGACGCTTGGGAAGGTTGGCGAAACCGTGTGGGTGTCGTGATGTCCCTGGACGACACGACTCCCTGCGGACTGAGTCTTCCGTCCCATGGAAGGTTCGGTGTGGCGATGGGTCCAGGTTCCTTTCGGCAACCCCCTGAGGGGTGTTGCAGCTCACTGCGGCTGATTCCTTGATGCGACGGTTAAGACTTTGTGGCGCCCACTGTCCCGACCGTTGCCTCAAGGAGTCCGTCTGCTGGGAGTTGGACACCCCCCAGGGAGTGCTGAAGGAACACGGGTGTAACGCCCACTGATCCACCAATGGGTTTTCGTCAACACCCCCCCTGGGGATAACACGAAACTGCCTCTGGTCTGATTTCTTGGGCTGATGATTGAGACGGTGGGCGCCCACTGTCCCAGCCGTCGGCCCAAGGAGTCTTGCTGCAGGGAGTCGCGTCAAACCCAGGGAGGTATCGGCTAAACCCTTGGGTGGTTTGGTGGGCGATGCGTTTGGGTCTGGGTCCTTGGGCGACGGTGGGGGTGTTGTGACGACTCCGGTCGCCACAGCTTCCTTTGGACTCAGTTCTCCATCCCATGGTAGGTTCTGGTGGGCGATACGTTTGGATCTGAGTCCTTGGGCGACGGTGGGGGTGTTGTGACGACTCCGGTCGCCACAGCTTCCTTTGGACTCAGTTCTCCATCCCATGGTAGGTTCCGGTGGGCGATACGTTTGGGCCTGAGTCCTTGGGCGACGGTGAGGGGGTGTCGTGACGACTCCGGTCGCCACAGCTCCCTCTGGACTCAGGCCTCCTTTCCTTTTCCCATTTCTTTCCAGGCCATATCAAGATCAGATGGTGGACCTGCACCTAGACACGACCACAACGCATGTAGTCAGCTGGATCCGGGCCGTATATATCAGATGGAAGACCAGCACCTGTCCCATGGGTGTCAGCAGAGCGATGAAATCAACATTGATTCCATGTGAGAATATTAGATCTAATGTTTGATTACAACATCAAGTGAGTCCTGACACATGTTACCTAATTCCAATAGAGTTCAGAATGTCTGTACATTCCAATGGTGGCCTGAATACAGTAGCCAGCACAAATCTTAAGTGGAATTTTGCACTTACACTTAGAGGTCTAGATTGAAATATAATTCTTTTGAAGTGACGGTGCATTATGCAACACAGAGTAATACTGAAATAGTAGTATAAATTACAGCAACACCTACTTCATTTCCTATCAGCCGAGGCTCGTGTTTATAACAATAATCTTTGTAGGTTTTAATAATCTTCCCCCGTTCCACTGCACGTTTTTAAATGACAAACCACTCTGTGTGATCGGGGCCTCAGCTCTTTGTCTGTTCCCCTGTGATTAATGTGAAAATTATGAAATAAAGTCACTAAAAAAGGTTTTTTTAGTGTTTTTAAGTGCTAATAACCTCTGTGTCCTTGAAGTAATTAAATAGATTTTCGCCCCAATACAGGATACAAGATAAAAGACGAGAGGGCGTGGTTTAAACTAAAATGACTGCAGCGCTTGTGAGTGGAGAAAAACAATAAAAGTGTACATGTGTAAAAGGAATAAATAGGGATATACATGAAATATTTTTCACTTAAATTAACAGATTAACAAAATGAAGAAAAAACGGTCACAAAAAGGACCCCAATTTCATTGTTGAACAGACATTACAAACGAGTTCACGTAAAGGAAACAGACGGCAGAAAGCGCGCCCCGTTATTCTTTATTTTACAAAGACACAACGTTTTGTTTTTTAGTGTGTGTGTGTGTGTGTGTATACAACAGAAACTAATTTTAAGCTTTCTATTAGTGTACTTTTATATGAAGCCAATAAAATTGAAAAATGGTTCTCATGTCTCTGTGGCAAGTATACACTTAGGTCCTAAAAAACATGAAGACGGCAGAAAGTGCACCCTGTGCTTTTTCTTAATTTTCAAAACAACAGTGCAAAGCAGGGGTTAGGTTAGCGTTGAATTCAGAATGCTAAGCATACTGACTTTGTCTTTTCTTGAACTATTTCAGAACTTCCTCCACCCCTTGGGCCATGGTGCCATGACTTCCTGCAGACTGAGTCCTTGGGCCGACGGTTGGGACGGTGTCGAGATGTCCCTGGACGCCATGGCTCCCTGTGGACTCACTATTCTATGGTAGGTTTCGGTGGGCGACGCTTGGGAAGGTTGGCGAAACCGTGTGGGTGTCGTGATGTCCCTGGACGACACGACTCCCTGCGGACTGAGTCTTCCGTCCCATGGAAGGTTCGGTGTGGCGATGGGTCCAGGTTCCTTTCGGCAACCCCCTGAGGGGTGTTGCAGCTCACTGCGGCTGATTCCTTGATGCGACGGTTAAGACTTTGTGGCGCCCACTGTCCCGACCGTTGCCTCAAGGAGTCCGTCTGCTGGGAGTTGGACACCCCCCAGGGAGTGCTGAAGGAACACGGGTGTAACGCCCACTGATCCACCAATGGGTTTTCGTCAACACCCCCCCTGGGGATAACACGAAACTGCCTCTGGTCTGATTTCTTGGGCTGATGATTGAGACGGTGGGCGCCCACTGTCCCAGCCGTCGGCCCAAGGAGTCTTGCTGCAGGGAGTCGCGTCAAACCCAGGGAGGTATCGGCTAAACCCTTGGGTGGTTTGGTGGGCGATGCGTTTGGGTCTGGGTCCTTGGGCGACGGTGGGGGTGTTGTGACGACTCCGGTCGCCACAGCTTCCTTTGGACTCAGTTCTCCATCCCATGGTAGGTTCCGGTGGGCGATACGTTTGGATCTGAGTCCTTGGGCGACGGTGAGGGGGTGTCGTGACGACTCCGGTCGCCACAGCTCCCTCTGGACTCGGTTCTCCATCCCATGGTAGGTTCCGTTGGGCGATACGTTTGGGTCTGAGTCCTTGGGCGACGGTGGGGGTGTTTTGACGACTCCGGTCGCCACAGCTCCCTCTGGACTCGGTTCTCCATCCCATGGTAGGTTCCGGTGGGCGATACGTTTGGGTCTGAGTCCTTGGGCAACGGTGAGGGGGTGTCGTGACGACTCCGGTCGCCACAGCTCCCTCTGGACTCAGGCCTCCTTTCCTTTTCCCATTTCTTTCCAGGCCATATCAAGATCAGATGGTGGACCTGCACCTAGACACGACCACAACGCATGTAGTCAGCTGGATCCGGGCCGTATATATCAGATGGAAGACCAGCACCTGTCCCATGGGTGTCAGCAGAGCGATGAAATCAACATTGATTCCATGTGAGAATATTAGATCTAATGTTTGATTACAACATTAAGTGAGTCCTGACACATGTTACCTAATTCCAATAGAGTTCAGAATGTCTGTACATTCCAATGGTGGCCTGAATACAGTAGCCAGCACAAATCTTAAGTGGAATTTTTCACTTACACTTAGAGGTCTAGATTGAAATATAATTCTTTTGAAGTGACGGTGCATTATGCAACACAGAGTAATACTGAAATAGTAGTATAAATTACAGCAACACCTCCTTCATTTCCTATCAGCCGAGGCTCGTGTTTATAACAATAATCTTTGTAGGTTTTAATAATCTTCCCCCGTTCCACTGCACGTTTTTAAATGACAAACCACTCTGTGTGATCGGGGCCTCAGCTCTTTGTCTGTTCCCCTGTGATTAATGTGAAAATTATGAAATAAAGTCACTAAAAAAGGTTTTTTTAGTGTTTTTAAGTGCTAATAACCTCTGTGTCCTTGAAGTAATTAAATAGATTTTCGCCCCAATACAGGATACAAGATAAAAGACGAGAGGGCGTGGTTTAAACTAAAATGACTGCAGCGCTTGTGAGTGGAGAAAAACAATAAAAGTGTACATGTGTAAAAGGAATAAATAGGGATATACATGAAATATTTTTCACTTAAATTAACAGATTAACAAAATGAAGAAAAAACGGTCACAAAAAGGACCCCAATTTCATTGTTGAACAGACATTACAAACGAGTTCACGTAAAGGAAACAGACGGCAGAAAGCGCGCCCCGTTATTCTTTATTTTACAAAGACACAACGTTTTGTTTTTTTAGTGTGTGTGTGTGTGTGTGTATACAACAGAAACTAATTTTAAGCTTTCTATTAGTGTACTTTTATATGAAGCCAATAAAATTGAAAAATGGTTCTCATGTCTCTGTGGCAAGTATACACTTAGGTCCTAAAAAACATGAAGACGGCAGAAAGTGCACCCTGTGCTTTTTCTTAATTTTCAAAACAACAGTGCAAAGCAGGGGTTAGGTTAGCGTTGAATTCAGAATGCTAAGCATACTGACTTTGTCTTTTCTTGAACTATTTCAGAACTTCCTCCACCCCTTGGGCCATGGTGCCATGACTTCCTGCAGACTGAGTCCTTGGGCCGACGGTTGGGACGGTGTCGAGATGTCCCTGGACGCCATGGCTCCCTGTGGACTCACTATTCTATGGTAGGTTTCGGTGGGCGACGCTTGGGAAGGTTGGCGAAACCGTGTGGGTGTCGTGATGTCCCTGGACGACACGACTCCCTGCGGACTGAGTCTTCCGTCCCATGGAAGGTTCGGTGTGGCGATGGGTCCAGGTTCCTTTCGGCAACCCCCTGAGGGGTGTTGCAGCTCACTGCGGCTGATTCCTTGATGCGACGGTTAAGACTTTGTGGCGCCCACTGTCCCGACCGTTGCCTCAAGGAGTCCGTCTGCTGGGAGTTGGACACCCCCCAGGGAGTGCTGAAGGAACACGGGTGTAACGCCCACTGATCCACCAATGGGTTTTCGTCAACACCCCCCCTGGGGATAACACGAAACTGCCTCTGGTCTGATTTCTTGGGCTGATGATTGAGACGGTGGGCGCCCACTGTCCCAGCCGTCGGCCCAAGGAGTCTTGCTGCAGGGAGTCGCGTCAAACCCAGGGAGGTATCGGCTAAACCCTTGGGTGGTTTGGTGGGCGATGCGTTTGGGTCTGGGTCCTTGGGCGACGGTGGGGGTGTTGTGACGACTCCGGTCGCCACAGCTTCCTTTGGACTCAGTTCTCCATCCCATGGTAGGTTCCGGTGGGCGATACGTTTGGATCTGAGTCCTTGGGCGACGGTGAGGGGGTGTCGTGACGACTCCGGTCGCCACAGCTCCCTCTGGACTCGGTTCTCCATCCCATGGTAGGTTCCGTTGGGCGATACGTTTGGGTCTGAGTCCTTGGGCGACGGTGGGGGTGTTTTGACGACTCCGGTCGCCACAGCTCCCTCTGGACTCGGTTCTCCATCCCATGGTAGGTTCCGGTGGGCGATACGTTTGGGTCTGAGTCCTTGGGCAACGGTGAGGGGGTGTCGTGACGACTCCGGTCGCCACAGCTCCCTCTGGACTCAGGCCTCCTTTCCTTTTCCCATTTCTTTCAGGGCCATATCAAGATCAGATGGTGGACCTGCACCTAGACACGACCACAACGCATGTAGTCAGCTGGATCCGGGCCGTATCCATATCAGATGGAAGACCAGCACCTGTCCCATGGGTGTCAGCAGAGCGATGAAATCAACATTGATTCCATGTGAGAATATTAGATCTAATCAGTCAGGCCCCACAGTACATCAAGGACCTTTTGCATCCGCACTCCTCTAGCCGCACTCTTCGGTCTTCTGGCCAGAACCTTCTTATGGTCCCCAAGACTCGTTATAAGACCCGAGGGGACCTGTCTTTTCAGTCTGTTGCCCCCAGACTGTGGAATGCCCTGCCCCTGTCTCTGCGTCTGGCTGACTCTGTTGACTCTTTTAAAAAAGATCTGAAGACTTGTTTATTTAAGAAAGCTTTTGGTTGATGGGTTTTAACTAGTGTCACTTTGATTTTACATATGTACTGTATATACATTTTATATTGTTTATGTAAGGTTTTGTTTTTACCTTTCTCGTGTACAGCACTTTGTGATTTTATCTGTGAAAGGCGCTTTAGAAATAAACTTTACTTTACTTACTTACTTACTAATGTTTGATTACGACATTAAGTGAGTCCTGACACATGTTACCTAATTCCAATAGAGTTCAGAATGTCTGTAAATTCCAATGGTGGCCTGAATACAGTAGCCAGCACAAATCTTAAGTGGAATTTTGCACTTACACTTAGAGGTCTAGATTGAAATATAATTCTTTTGAAGTGACGGTGCATTATGCAACACAGAGTAATACTGAAAATAGTAGTATAAACTACAGCAACACCTCCTTCATTTCCTATTAGCTGAGGCTCGTGTTTATAACAATAATCTTTGTAGGTTTTAATAATCTTCCCCCGTTCCACTGCACGTTTTTAAATGACAAACCACTCTGTGTGATCGGGGCCTCAGCTCTTTGTTTGTTCCCCTGTGATTAATGTGAAAATTATGAAATAAAGTGACTAAAAAGATTTTAAGTGCTAATAACCGCTGTGTCCTTGAAATAATTAAATAGATTTTTGCCCCATTACAGGATACAAGATAAAAGACGAGAGGGCGTGGTTTAAACTAAAATGACTGCAGCGCTTGTGAGTGGAGAAAAACAGAATAAAAGTGTACATGTGTAAAAGGAATAAATAGGTATTGTGTGTGTGTGTATACAAGAGAAACTCATTTTAAGCTTTCTATTAGTGTACTTTTATATGAAGTCAATATAATTGAAAAATGGTTCTCATGTCTCTGTGGCAAGTATACACTTAGGTCCTAAAAAACATGAAGACGGCAGAAAGTGCACCCTGTGCTTTTTCTTAATTTTCAAAACAACAGTGCAAAGCAGGGTTTAGGTTAGCGTTGAATTCAGAATGCTAAGCATACTTGCTTTGTCTTTTCTTGAACTATTTCAGAACTTCCTCCACTCCTTGGGGACGGTGCCATGACTTCCTGCAGACTGAGTCCTGAGCCCTGTGGCGACTCCGGTCGCCACAGCTCCCTCTGGACTCAGGCCTCCTTTCCTTTTCCCATTTCTTTCCAGGCCATATCAAGATCAGATGGTGGACCTGCACCTAGACACGACCACAACGCATGTAGTCAGCTGGATCCGGGCCGTATATATCAGATGGAAGACCAGCACCTGTCCCATGGGTGTCAGCAGAGCGATGAAATCAACATTGATTCCATGTGAGAATATTAGATCTAATGTTTGATTACAACATTAAGTGAGTCCTGACACATGTTACCTAATTCCAATAGAGTTCAGAATGTCTGTACGTTCCAATGGTGGCCTGAATACAGTAGCCAGCACAAATCTTAAGTGGAATTTTGCACTTACACTTAGAGGTCTAGATTGAAATATAATTATTTTGAAGTGACGGTGCATTATGCAACACAGAGTAATACTGAAATAGTAGTATAAATTACAGCAACACCTCCTTCATTTCCTATCAGCCGAGGCTCGTGTTTATAACAATAATCTTTGTAGGTTTTAATAATCTTCCCCCGTTCCACTGCACGTTTTTAAATGACAAACCACTCTGTGTGATCGGGGCCTCAGCTCTTTGTCTGTTCCCCTGTGATTAATGTGAAAATTATGAAATAAAGTCACTAAAAAAGGTTTTTTTAGTGTTTTTAAGTGCTAATAACCTCTGTGTCCTTGAAGTAATTAAATAGATTTTCGCCCCAATACAGGATACAAGATAAAAGACGAGAGGGCGTGGTTTAAACTAAAATGACTGCAGCGCTTGTGAGTGGAGAAAAACAATAAAAGTGTACATGTGTAAAAGGAATAAATAGGGATATACATGAAATATTTTTCACTTAAATTAACAGATTAACAAAATGAAGAAAAAACGGTCACAAAAAGGACCCCAATTTCATTGTTGAACAGACATTACAAACGAGTTCACGTAAAGGAAACAGACGGCAGAAAGCGCGCCCCGTTATTCTTTATTTTACAAAGACACAACGTTTTGTTTTTTTAGTGTGTGTGTGTGTGTGTATACAACAGAAACTAATTTTAAGCTTTCTATTAGTGTACTTTTATATGAAGCCAATAAAATTGAAAAATGGTTCTCATGTCTCTGTGGCAAGTATACACTTAGGTCCTAAAAAACATGAAGACGGCAGAAAGTGCACCCTGTGCTTTTTCTTAATTTTCAAAACAACAGTGCAAAGCAGGGGTTAGGTTAGCGTTGAATTCAGAATGCTAAGCATACTGACTTTGTCTTTTCTTGAACTATTTCAGAACTTCCTCCACCCCTTGGGCCATGGTGCCATGACTTCCTGCAGACTGAGTCCTTGGGCCGACGGTTGGGACGGTGTCGAGATGTCCCTGGACGCCATGGCTCCCTGTGGACTCACTATTCTATGGTAGGTTTCGGTGGGCGACGCTTGGGAAGGTTGGCGAAACCGTGTGGGTGTCGTGATGTCCCTGGACGACACGACTCCCTGCGGACTGAGTCTTCCGTCCCATGGAAGGTTCGGTGTGGCGATGGGTCCAGGTTCCTTTCGGCAACCCCCTGAGGGGTGTAGCAGCTCACTGCGGCTGATTCCTTGATGCGACGGTTAAGACTTTGTGGCGCCCACTGTCCCGACCGTTGCCTCAAGGAGTCTGTCTGCTGGGAGTTGGACACCCCCCAGGGAGTGCTGAAGGAACCCGGGCGTAACGCCCACTGATCCACCAATGGGTTTTCGTCAACACCCCCCCTGGGGATAACACGAAACTGCCTCTGGTCTGATTTCTTGGGCTGATGATTGAGACGGTGGGCGCCCACTGTCCCAGCCGTCGGCCCAAGGAGTCTTGCTGCAGGGAGTCGCGTCAAACCCAGGGAGGTATCGGCTAAACCCTTGGGTGGTTTGGTGGGCGATGCGTTTGGGTCTGAGTCCTTGGGCGACGGTGGGGGTGTTGTGACGACTCCGGTCGCCACAGCTCCCTCTGGACTCAGTTCTCCATCCCATGGTAGGTTCGGTGGGCGATACGTTTGGGTCTGAGTCCTTGGGCGACGGTGGGGGTGTTGTGACGACTCCGGTCGCCACAGCTTCCTTTGGACTCAGTTCTCCATCCCATGGTAGGTTCCGGTGGGCGATACGTTTGGGCCTGAGTCCTTGGGCAACGGTGGGGGTGTTGTGACGACTCCGGTCGCCACAGCTTCCTCTGGACTCAGTTCTCCATCCCATGGTAGGTTCCGGTGGGCGATACGTTTGGGCCTGAGTCCTTGGGCGACGGTGGGGGTGTTGTGACGACTCCGGTTGCCACAGCTTCCTCTGGACTCAGTTCTCCATCCCATGGTAGGTTCGGTGGGCGATACGTTTGGGTCTGAGTCCTTGGGCGACGGTGGGGGTGTTGTGACGACTCCGGTCGCCACAGCTTCCTCTGGACTCAGTTCTCCATCCCATGGTAGGTTCGGTGGGCGATACGTTTGGGTCTGAGTCCTTGGGCGACGGTGGGGGTGTTGTGACGACTCCGGTCGCCACAGCTTCCTCTGGACTCAGTTCTCCATCCCATGGTAGGTTCCGGTGGGCGATACGTTTGGGCCTGAGTCCTTGGGCGACGGTGAGGGGGTGTAGTGACGACTCCGGTCGCCACAGCTCCCTCTGGACTCAGGCCTCCTTTCCTTTCCCATTTCTTTCCAGGCCATATCAAGATCAGATGGTGGACCTGCACCTAGACACGACCACAACGCATGTAGTCAGCTGGATCCGGGCCGTATTTATCAGATGGAAGACCAGCACCTGTCCCATGGGTGTCAGCAGAGCGATGAAATCAACATTGATTCCATGTGAGAATATTAGATCAAATGTTTGATTACAACATTAAGTGAGTCCTGACACATGTTACCTAATTCCAATAGAGTTCAGAATGTCTGTACATTCCAATGGTGGCCTGAATACAGTAGCCAGCACAAATCTTAAGTGGAATTTTGCACTTACACTTAGAGGTCTAGATTGAAATATAATTCTTTTGAAGTGACGGTGCATTATGCAACACAGAGTAATACTGAAATAGTAGTATAAATTACAGCAACACCTCCTTCATTTCCTATCAGCCGAGGCTCGTGTTTATAACAATAATCTTTGTAGGTTTTAATAATCTTCCCCCGTTCCACTGTACGTTTAAAAATGACAAACCACTCTGTGTGATCGGGGCCTCAGCTCTTTGTCTGTTCCCCTGTGATTAATGTGAAAATTATGAAATAAAGTCACTAAAAAGATTTTAAGTGCTAATAACTTCTGTGTCCTTGAAGTAATTAAATAGATTTTCGCCCCAATACAGGATACAAGATAAAAGACGAGAGGGCGTGGTTTAAACTAAAATGACTGCAGCGCTTGTGAGTGGAGAAAAACAATAAAAGTGTACATGTGTAAAAGGAATAAATAGGGATATACATGAAATATTTTTCACTTAAATTAACAGATTAACAAAATGAAGAAAAAACGGTCACAAAAAGGACCCCAATTTCATTGTTGAACAGACATTACAAACGAGTTCACGTAAAGGAAACAGACGGCAGAAAGCGCGCCCCGTTATTCTTTATTTTACAAAGACACAACGTTTTGTTTTTTTAGTGTGTGTGTGTGTGTGTGTATAATAGAAAGCTTAAAATTAGTTTCTGTTGTAGTGTACTTTTATATGAAGCCAATAAAATTGAAAAATGGTTCTCATGTCTCTGTGGCAAGTATACACTTAGGTCCTAAAAAACATGAAGACGGCAGAAAGTGCACCCTGTGCTTTTTCTTAATTTTCAAAACAACAGTGCAAAGCAGGGGTTAGGTTAGCGTTGAATTCAGAATGCTAAGCATACTGACTTTGTCTTTTCTTGAACTATTTCAGAACTTCCTCCACCCCTTGGGCCATGGTGCCATGACTTCCTGCAGACTGAGTCCTTGGACCGACGGTTGGGACGGTGTCGAGATGTCCCTGGACGCCATGGCTCCCTGTGGACTCACTATTCTATGGTAGGTTTCGGTGGGCGACGCTTGGGAAGGTTGGCGAAACCGTGTGGGTGTCGTGATGTCCCTGGACGACACGACTCCCTGCGGACTGAGTCTTCCGTCCCATGGAAGGTTCGGTGTGGCGATGGGTCCAGGTTCCTTTCGGCAACCCCCTGAGGGGTGTTGCAGCTCACTGCGGCTGATTCCTTGATGCGACGGTTAAGACTTTGTGGCGCCCACTGTCCCGACCGTTGCCTCAAGGAGTCTGTCTGCTGGGAGTTGGACACCCCCCAGGGAGTGCTGAAGGAACCCGGGCGTAACGCCCACTGATCCACCAATGGGTTTTCGTCAACACCCCCCCTGGGGATAACACGAAACTGCCTCTGGTCTGATTTCTTGGGCTGATGATTGAGACGGTGGGCGCCCACTGTCCCAGCCGTCGGCCCAAGGAGTCTTGCTGCAGGGAGTCGCGTCAAACCCAGGGAGGTATCGGCTAAACCCTTGGGTGGTTTGGTGGGCGATGCGTTTGGGTCTGAGTCCTTGGGCGACGGTGGGGGTGTTGTGACGACTCCGGTCGCCACAGCATCCTCTGGACTCAGTTCTCCATCCCATGGTAGGTTCGGTGGGCGATACGTTTGGGTCTGAGTCCTTGGGCGACGGTGGGGGTGTTGTGACGACTCCGGTCGCCACAGCTTCCTTTGGACTCAGTTCTCCATCCCATGGTAGGTTCCGGTGGGCGATACGTTTGGGCCTGAGTCCTTGGGCGACGGTGGGGGTGTTGTGACGACTCCGGTCGCCACAGCTTCCTCTGGACTCAGTTCTCCATCCCATGGTAGGTTCGGTGGGCGATACGTTTGGGTCTGAGTCCTTGGGCGACGGTGGGGGTGTTGTGACGACTCCGGTCGCCACAGCTTCCTTTGGACTCAGTTCTCCATCCCATGGAAGGTTCGGTGTGGCGATGGGTCCAGGTTCCTTTCGGCAACCCCCTGAGGGGTGTTGCAGCTCACTGCGGCTGATTCCTTGATGCGACGGTTAAGACTTTGTGGCGCCCACTGTCCCGACCGTTGCCTCAAGGAGTCTGTCTGCTGGGAGTTGGACACCCCCCAGGGAGTGCTGAAGGAACCCGGGCGTAACGCCCACTGATCCACCAATGGGTTTTCGTCAACACCCCCCCTGGGGATAACACGAAACTGCCTCTGGTCTGATTTCTTGGGCTGATGATTGAGACGGTGGGCGCCCACTGTCCCAGCCGTCGGCCCAAGGAGTCTTGCTGCAGGGAGTCGCGTCAAACCCAGGGAGGTATCGGCTAAACCCTTGGGTGGTTTGGTGGGCGATGCGTTTGGGTCTGAGTCCTTGGGCGACGGTGGGGGTGTTGTGACGACTCCGGTCGCCACAGCTTCCTCTGGACTCAGTTCTCCATCCCATGGTAGGTTCCGGTGGGCGATACGTTTGGGCCTGAGTCCTTGGGCGACGGTGAGGGGGTGTCGTGACGACTCCGGTCGCCACAGCTCCCTCTGGACTCAGGCCTCCTTTCCTTTTCCCATTTCTTTCCAGGCCATATCAAGATCAGATGGTGGACCTGCACCTAGACACGACCACAACGCATGTAGTCAGCTGGATCCGGGCCGTATTTATCAGATGGAAACCAGCACCTGTCCCATGGGTGTCAGCAGAGCGATGAAATCAACATTGATTCCATGTGAGAATATTAGATCTAATGTTTGATTACAACATTAAGTGAGTCCTGACACATGTTACCTAATTCCAATAGAGTTCAGAATGTCTGTACATTCCAATGGTGGCCTCAATACAGTAGCCAGCACAAATCTTAAGTGGAATTTTGCACTTACACTTAGAGGTCTAGATTGAAATATAATTCTTTTGAAGTGACGGTGCATTATGCAACACAGAGTAATACTGAAATAGTAGTATAAATTACAGCAACACCTCCATTTCCTATCAGCCGAGGCTCGTGTTTATAACAATAATCTTTGTAGGTTTTAATAATCTTCCCCCGTTCCACTGCACGTTTTTAAATGACAAACCACTCTGTGTGATCGGGGCCTCAGCTCTTTGTCTGTTCCACTGTGATTAATGTGAAAATGATGAAATAAAGTCACTAAAAAGATTTTAAGTGCTAATAACCTCTGTGTCCTTGAAGTAATTAAATAGATTTTCGCCCCAATACAGGATACAAGATAAAAGACGAGAGGGCGTGGTTTAAACTAAAATGACTGCAGCGCTTGTGAGTGGAGAAAAACAATAAAAGTGTACACGTGTAAAAGGAATAAATAGGGATATACATGAAATATTTTTCACTTAAATTAACAGATTAACAAAATGAAGAAAAAACGGTCACAAAAAGGACCCCAATTTCATTGTTGAACAGACATTACAAACGAGTTCACGTAAAGGAAACAGACGGCAGAAAGCGCGCCCCGTTATTCTTTATTTTACAAAGACACAACGTTTTGTTTTTTTAGTGTGTGTGTGTGTGTGTATAATAGAAAGCTTAAAATTAGTTTCTGTTGTAGTGTACTTTTATATGAAGCCAATAAAATTGAAAAATGGTTCTCATGTCTCTGTGGCAAGTATACATTTAGGTCCTAAAAAACATGAAGACGGCAGAAAGTGCACCCTGTGCTTTTTCTTAATTTTCAAAACAACAGTGCAAAGCAGGGGTTAGGTTAGCGTTGAATTCAGAATGCTAAGCATACTGACTTTGTCTTTTCTTGAACTATTTCAGAACTTCCTCCACCCCTTGGGCCATGGTGCCATGACTTCCTGCAGACTGAGTCCTTGGACCGACGGTTGGGACGGTGTCGAGATGTCCCTGGACGCCATGGCTCCCTGTGGACTCACTATTCTATGGTAGGTTTCGGTGGGCGACGCTTGGGAAGGTTGGCGAAACCGTGTGGGTGTCGTGATGTCCCTGGACGACACGACTCCCTGCGGACTGAGTCTTCCGTCCCATGGAAGGTTCGGTGTGGCGATGGGTCCAGGTTCCTTTCGGCAACCCCCTGAGGGGTGTTGCAGCTCACTGCGGCTGATTCCTTGATGCGACGGTTAAGACTTTGTGGCGCCCACTGTCCCGACCGTTGCCTCAAGGAGTCTGTCTGCTGGGAGTTGGACACCCCCCAGGGAGTGCTGAAGGAACCCGGGCGTAACGCCCACTGATCCACCAATGGGTTTTCGTCAACACCCCCGCTGGGGATAACACGAAACTGCCTCTGGTCTGATTTCTTGGGCTGATGATTGAGACGGTGGGCGCCCACTGTCCCAGCCGTCGGCCCAAGGAGTCTTGCTGCAGGGAGTCGCGTCAAACCCAGGGAGGTATCGGCTAAACCCTTGGGTGGTTTGGTGGGCGATGCGTTTGGGTCTGAGTCCTTGGGCGACGGTGGGGGTGTTGTGACGACTCCGGTCGCCACAGCATCCTCTGGACTCAGTTCTCCATCCCATGGTAGGTTCGGTGGGCGATACGTTTGGGTCTGAGTCCTTGGGCGACGGTGGGGGTGTTGTGACGACTCCGGTCGCCACAGCTTCCTTTGGACTCAGTTCTCCATCCCATGGTAGGTTCCGGTGGGCGATACGTTTGGGCCTGAGTCCTTGGGCGACGGTGGGGGTGTTGTGACGACTCCGGTCGCCACAGCTTCCTCTGGACTCAGTTCTCCATCCCATGGTAGGTTCGGTGGGCGATACGTTTGGGTCTGAGTCCTTGGGCGACGGTGGGGGTGTTGTGACGACTCCGGTCGCCACAGCTTCCTTTGGACTCAGTTCTCCATCCCATGGAAGGTTCGGTGTGGCGATGGGTCCAGGTTCCTTTCGGCAACCCCCTGAGGGGTGTTGCAGCTCACTGCGGCTGATTCCTTGATGCGACGGTTAAGACTTTGTGGCGCCCACTGTCCCGACCGTTGCCTCAAGGAGTCTGTCTGCTGGGAGTTGGACACCCCCCAGGGAGTGCTGAAGGAACCCGGGCGTAACGCCCACTGATCCACCAATGGGTTTTCGTCAACACCCCCCCTGGGGATAACACGAAACTGCCTCTGGTCTGATTTCTTGGGCTGATGATTGAGACGGTGGGCGCCCACTGTCCCAGCCGTCGGCCCAAGGAGTCTTGCTGCAGGGAGTCGCGTCAAACCCAGGGAGGTATCGGCTAAACCCTTGGGTGGTTTGGTGGGCGATGCGTTTGGGTCTGAGTCCTTGGGCGACGGTGGGGGTGTTGTGACGACTCCGGTCGCCACAGCTTCCTTTGGACTCAGTTCTCCATCCCATGGTAGGTTCCGGTGGGCGATACGTTTGGGCCTGAGTCCTTGGGCGACGGTGAGGGGGTGTCGTGACGACTCCGGTCGCCACAGCTCCCTCTGGACTCAGGCCTCCTTTCCTTTTCCCATTTCTTTCCAGGCCATATCAAGATCAGATGGTGGACCTGCACCTAGACACGACCACAACGCATGTAGTCAGCTGGATCCGGGCCGTATATATCAGATGGAAACCAGCACCTGTCCCATGGGTGTCAGCAGAGCGATGAAATCAACATTGATTCCATGTGAGAATATTAGATCTAATGTTTGATTACAACATTAAGTGAGTCCTGACACATGTTACCTAATTCCAATAGAGTTCAGAATGTCTGTACATTCCAATGGTGGCCTCAATACAGTAGCCAGCACAAATCTTAAGTGGAATTTTGCACTTACACTTAGAGGTCTAGATTGAAATATAATTCTTTTGAAGTGACGGTGCATTATGCAACACAGAGTAATACTGAAATAGTAGTATAAATTACAGCAACACCTCCATTTCCTATCAGCCGAGGCTCGTGTTTATAACAATAATCTTTGTAGGTTTTAATAATCTTCCCCCGTTCCACTGCACGTTTTTAAATGACA
Organism: Siphateles boraxobius; assembly: GCF_051911475.1. NCBI lineage: Eukaryota > Metazoa > Chordata > Actinopteri > Cypriniformes > Leuciscidae > Siphateles > Siphateles boraxobius. The sequence goes on along the minus strand of NW_027508816.1, from coordinate 192,990 downwards.
AACCACTCTGTGTGATCGGGGCCTCAGCTCTTTGTCTGTTCCCCTGTGATTAATGTGAAAATGATGAAATAAAGTCACTAAAAAGATTTTAAGTGCTAATAACCTCTGTGTCCTTGAAGTAATTAAATAGATTTTCGCTCCAATACAGGATACAAGATAAAAGACGAGAGGGCGTGGTTTAAACTAAAATGACTGCAGCGCTTGTGAGTGGAGAAAAACAATAAAAGTGTACACGTGTAAAAGGAATAAATAGGGATATACATGAAATATTTTTCACTTAAATTAACAGATTAACAAAATGAAGAAAAAACGGTCACAAAAAGGACCCCAATTTCATTGTTGAACAGACATTACAAACGAGTTCACGTAAAGGAAACAGACGGCAGAAAGCGCGCCCCGTTATTCTTTATTTTACAAAGACACAACGTTTTGTTTTTTTAGTGTGTGTGTGTGTGTGTGTATACAACAGAAACTAATTTTAAGCTTTCTATTAGTGTACTTTTATATGAAGCCAATAAAATTGAAAAATGGTTCTCATGTCTCTGTGGCAAGTATACACTTAGGTCCTAAAAAACATGAAGACGGCAGAAAGTGCACCCTGTGCTTTTTCTTAATTTTCAAAACAACAGTGCAAAGCAGGGGTTAGGTTAGCGTTGAATTCAGAATGCTAAGCATACTGACTTTGTCTTTTCTTGAACTATTTCAGAACTTCCTCCACCCCTTGGGCCATGGTGCCATGACTTCCTGCAGACTGAGTCCTTGGGCCGACGGTTGGGACGGTGTCGAGATGTCCCTGGACGCCATGGCTCCCTGTGGACTCACTATTCTATGGTAGGTTTCGGTGGGCGAAGGTTGGCGAAACCGTGTGGGTGTCGTGATGTCCCTGGACGACACGACTCCCTGCGGACTGAGTCTTCCGTCCCATGGAAGGTTCGGTGTGGCGATGGGTCCAGGTTCCTTTCGGCAACCCCCTGAGGGGTGTTGCAGCTCACTGCGGCTGATTCCTTGATGCGACGGTTAAGACTTTGTGGCGCCCACTGTCCCGACCGTTGCCTCAAGGAGTCTGTCTGCTGGGAGTTGGACACCCCCCAGGGAGTGCTGAAGGAACCCGGGCGTAACGCCCACTGATCCACCAATGGGTTTTCGTCAACACCCCCCCTGGGGATAACACGAAACTGCCTCTGGTCTGATTTCTTGGGCTGATGATTGAGACGGTGGGCGCCCACTGTCCCAGCCGTCGGCCCAAGGAGTCTTGCTGCAGGGAGTCGCGTCAAACCCAGGGAGGTATCGGCTAAACCCTTGGGTTGGACACCCCCCAGGGAGTGCTGAAGGAACCCGGGCGTAACGCCCACTGATCCACCAATGGGTTTTCGTCAACACCCCCCCCTGGGGATAACACGAAACTGCCTCTGGTCTGATTTCTTGGGCTGATGATTGAGACGGTGGGCGCCCACTGTCCCAGCCGTCGGCCCAAGGAGTCTTGCTGCAGGGAGTCGCGTCAAACCCAGGGAGGTATCGGCTAAACCCTTGGGTGGTTTGGTGGGCGATGCGTTTGGGTCTGAGTCCTTGGGCGACGGTGGGGGTGTTGTGACGACTCCGGTCGCCACAGCATCCTCTGGACTCAGTTCTCCATCCCATGGTAGGTTCGGTGGGCGATACGTTTGGGTCTGAGTCCTTGGGCGACGGTGGGGGTGTTGTGACGACTCCGGTCGCCACAGCTTCCTTTGGACTCAGTTCTCCATCCCATGGTAGGTTCCGGTGGGCGATACGTTTGGGCCTGAGTCCTTGGGCGACGGTGGGGGTGTTGTGACGACTCCGGTCGCCACAGCTTCCTCTGGACTCAGTTCTCCATCCCATGGTAGGTTCGGTGGGCGATACGTTTGGGTCTGAGTCCTTGGGCGACGGTGGGGGTGTTGTGACGACTCCGGTCGCCACAGCTTCCTTTGGACTCAGTTCTCCATCCCATGGAAGGTTCGGTGTGGCGATGGGTCCAGGTTCCTTTCGGCAACCCCCTGAGGGGTGTTGCAGCTCACTGCGGCTGATTCCTTGATGCGACGGTTAAGACTTTGTGGCGCCCACTGTCCCGACCGTTGCCTCAAGGAGTCTGTCTGCTGGGAGTTGGACACCCCCCAGGGAGTGCTGAAGGAACCCGGGCGTAACGCCCACTGATCCACCAATGGGTTTTCGTCAACACCCCCCCTGGGGATAACACGAAACTGCCTCTGGTCTGATTTCTTGGGCTGATGATTGAGACGGTGGGCGCCCACTGTCCCAGCCGTCGGCCCAAGGAGTCTTGCTGCAGGGAGTCGCGTCAAACCCAGGGAGGTATCGGCTAAACCCTTGGGTGGTTTGGTGGGCGATGCGTTTGGGTCTGAGTCCTTGGGCGACGGTGGGGGTGTTGTGACGACTCCGGTCGCCACAGCTTCCTCTGGACTCAGTTCTCCATCCCATGGTAGGTTCCGGTGGGCGATACGTTTGGGCCTGAGTCCTTGGGCGACGGTGAGGGGGTGTCGTGACGACTCCGGTCGCCACAGCTCCCTCTGGACTCAGGCCTCCTTTCCTTTTCCCATTTCTTTCCAGGCCATATCAAGATCAGATGGTGGACCTGCACCTAGACACGACCACAACGCATGTAGTCAGCTGGATCCGGGCCGTATTTATCAGATGGAAACCAGCACCTGTCCCATGGGTGTCAGCAGAGCGATGAAATCAACATTGATTCCATGTGAGAATATTAGATCTAATGTTTGATTACAACATTAAGTGAGTCCTGACACATGTTACCTAATTCCAATAGAGTTCAGAATGTCTGTACATTCCAATGGTGGCCTCAATACAGTAGCCAGCACAAATCTTAAGTGGAATTTTGCACTTACACTTAGAGGTCTAGATTGAAATATAATTCTTTTGAAGTGACGGTGCATTATGCAACACAGAGTAATACTGAAATAGTAGTATAAATTACAGCAACACCTCCATTTCCTATCAGCCGAGGCTCGTGTTTATAACAATAATCTTTGTAGGTTTTAATAATCTTCCCCCGTTCCACTGCACGTTTTTAAATGACAAACCACTCTGTGTGATCGGGGCCTCAGCTCTTTGTCTGTTCCCCTGTGATTAATGTGAAAATGATGAAATAAAGTCACTAAAAAGATTTTAAGTGCTAATAACCTCTGTGTCCTTGAAGTAATTAAATAGATTTTCGCCCCAATACAGGATACAAGATAAAAGACGAGAGGGCGTGGTTTAAACTAAAATGACTGCAGCGCTTGTGAGTGGAGAAAAACAATAAAAGTGTACACGTGTAAAAGGAATAAATAGGGATATACATGAAATATTTTTCACTTAAATTAACAGATTAACAAAATGAAGAAAAAACGGTCACAAAAAGGACCCCAATTTCATTGTTGAACAGACATTACAAACGAGTTCACGTAAAGGAAACAGACGGCAGAAAGCGCGCCCCGTTATTCTTTATTTTACAAAGACACAACGTTTTGTTTTTTTAGTGTGTGTGTGTATAATAGAAAGCTTAAAATTAGTTTCTGTTGTAGTGTACTTTTATATGAAGCCAATAAAATTGAAAAATGGTTCTCATGTCTCTGTGGCAAGTATACATTTAGGTCCTAAAAAACATGAAGACGGCAGAAAGTGCACCCTGTGCTTTTTCTTAATTTTCAAAACAACAGTGCAAAGCAGGGGTTAGGTTAGCGTTGAATTCAGAATGCTAAGCATACTGACTTTGTCTTTTCTTGAACTATTTCAGAACTTCCTCCACCCCTTGGGCCATGGTGCCATGACTTCCTGCAGACTGAGTCCTTGGACCGACGGTTGGGACGGTGTCGAGATGTCCCTGGACGCCATGGCTCCCTGTGGACTACTATTCTATGGTAGGTTTCGGTGGGCGACGCTTGGGAAGGTTGGCGAAACCGTGTGGGTGTCGTGATGTCCCTGGACGACACGACTCCCTGCGGACTGAGTCTTCCGTCCCATGGAAGGTTCGGTGTGGCGATGGGTCCAGGTTCCTTTCGGCAACCCCCTGAGGGGTGTTGCAGCTCACTGCGGCTGATTCCTTGATGCGACGGTTAAGACTTTGTGGCGCCCACTGTCCCGACCGTTGCCTCAAGGAGTCTGTCTGCTGGGAGTTGGACACCCCCCAGGGAGTGCTGAAGGAACCCGGGCGTAACGCCCACTGATCCACCAATGGGTTTTCGTCAACACCCCCCCTGGGGATAACACGAAACTGCCTCTGGTCTGATTTCTTGGGCTGATGATTGAGACGGTGGGCGCCCACTGTCCCAGCCGTCGGCCCAAGGAGTCTTGCTGCAGGGAGTCGCGTCAAACCCAGGGAGGTATCGGCTAAACCCTTGGGTTGGACACCCCCCAGGGAGTGCTGAAGGAACCCGGGCGTAACGCCCACTGATCCACCAATGGGTTTTCGTCAACACCCCCCCCTGGGGATAACACGAAACTGCCTCTGGTCTGATTTCTTGGGCTGATGATTGAGACGGTGGGCGCCCACTGTCCCAGCCGTCGGCCCAAGGAGTCTTGCTGCAGGGAGTCGCGTCAAACCCAGGGAGGTATCGGCTAAACCCTTGGGTGGTTTGGTGGGCGATGCGTTTGGGTCTGAGTCCTTGGGCGACGGTGGGGGTGTTGTGACGACTCCGGTCGCCACAGCATCCTCTGGACTCAGTTCTCCATCCCATGGTAGGTTCGGTGGGCGATACGTTTGGGTCTGAGTCCTTGGGCGACGGTGGGGGTGTTGTGACGACTCCGGTCGCCACAGCTTCCTTTGGACTCAGTTCTCCATCCCATGGTAGGTTCCGGTGGGCGATACGTTTGGGCCTGAGTCCTTGGGCGACGGTGGGGGTGTTGTGACGACTCCGGTCGCCACAGCTTCCTCTGGACTCAGTTCTCCATCCCATGGTAGGTTCGGTGGGCGATACGTTTGGGTCTGAGTCCTTGGGCGACGGTGGGGGTGTTGTGACGACTCCGGTCGCCACAGCTTCCTTTGGACTCAGTTCTCCATCCCATGGAAGGTTCGGTGTGGCGATGGGTCCAGGTTCCTTTCGGCAACCCCCTGAGGGGTGTTGCAGCTCACTGCGGCTGATTCCTTGATGCGACGGTTAAGACTTTGTGGCGCCCACTGTCCCGACCGTTGCCTCAAGGAGTCTGTCTGCTGGGAGTTGGACACCCCCCAGGGAGTGCTGAAGGAACCCGGGCGTAACGCCCACTGATCCACCAATGGGTTTTCGTCAACACCCCCCCTGGGGATAACACGAAACTGCCTCTGGTCTGATTTCTTGGGCTGATGATTGAGACGGTGGGCGCCCACTGTCCCAGCCGTCGGCCCAAGGAGTCTTGCTGCAGGGAGTCGCGTCAAACCCAGGGAGGTATCGGCTAAACCCTTGGGTGGTTTGGTGGGCGATGCGTTTGGGTCTGAGTCCTTGGGCGACGGTGGGGGTGTTGTGACGACTCCGGTCGCCACAGCTTCCTCTGGACTCAGTTCTCCATCCCATGGTAGGTTCCGGTGGGCGATACGTTTGGGCCTGAGTCCTTGGGCGACGGTGAGGGGGTGTCGTGACGACTCCGGTCGCCACAGCTCCCTCTGGACTCAGGCCTCCTTTCCTTTTCCCATTTCTTTCCAGGCCATATCAAGATCAGATGGTGGACCTGCACCTAGACACGACCACAACGCATGTAGTCAGCTGGATCCGGGCCGTATTTATCAGATGGAAACCAGCACCTGTCCCATGGGTGTCAGCAGAGCGATGAAATCAACATTGATTCCATGTGAGAATATTAGATCTAATGTTTGATTACAACATTAAGTGAGTCCTGACACATGTTACCTAATTCCAATAGAGTTCAGAATGTCTGTACATTCCAATGGTGGCCTCAATACAGTAGCCAGCACAAATCTTAAGTGGAATTTTGCACTTACACTTAGAGGTCTAGATTGAAATATAATTCTTTTGAAGTGACGGTGCATTATGCAACACAGAGTAATACTGAAATAGTAGTATAAATTACAGCAACACCTCCATTTCCTATCAGCCGAGGCTCGTGTTTATAACAATAATCTTTGTAGGTTTTAATAATCTTCCCCCGTTCCACTGCACGTTTTTAAATGACAAACCACTCTGTGTGATCGGGGCCTCAGCTCTTTGTCTGTTCCCCTGTGATTAATGTGAAAATGATGAAATAAAGTCACTAAAAAGATTTTAAGTGCTAATAACCTCTGTGTCCTTGAAGTAATTAAATAGATTTTCGCCCCAATACAGGATACAAGATAAAAGACGAGAGGGCGTGGTTTAAACTAAAATGACTGCAGCGCTTGTGAGTGGAGAAAAACAATAAAAGTGTACACGTGTAAAAGGAATAAATAGGGATATACATGAAATATTTTTCACTTAAATTAACAGATTAACAAAATGAAGAAAAAACGGTCACAAAAAGGACCCCAATTTCATTGTTGAACAGACATTACAAACGAGTTCACGTAAAGGAAACAGACGGCAGAAAGCGCGCCCCGTTATTCTTTATTTTACAAAGACACAACGTTTTGTTTTTTTAGTGTGTGTGTGTATAATAGAAAGCTTAAAATTAGTTTCTGTTGTAGTGTACTTTTATATGAAGCCAATAAAATTGAAAAATGGTTCTCATGTCTCTGTGGCAAGTATACATTTAGGTCCTAAAAAACATGAAGACGGCAGAAAGTGCACCCTGTGCTTTTTCTTAATTTTCAAAACAACAGTGCAAAGCAGGGGTTAGGTTAGCGTTGAATTCAGAATGCTAAGCATACTGACTTTGTCTTTTCTTGAACTATTTCAGAACTTCCTCCACCCCTTGGGCCATGGTGCCATGACTTCCTGCAGACTGAGTCCTTGGACCGACGGTTGGGACGGTGTCGAGATGTCCCTGGACGCCATGGCTCCCTGTGGACTACTATTCTATGGTAGGTTTCGGTGGGCGACGCTTGGGAAGGTTGGCGAAACCGTGTGGGTGTCGTGATGTCCCTGGACGACACGACTCCCTGCGGACTGAGTCTTCCGTCCCATGGAAGGTTCGGTGTGGCGATGGGTCCAGGTTCCTTTCGGCAACCCCCTGAGGGGTGTTGCAGCTCACTGCGGCTGATTCCTTGATGCGACGGTTAAGACTTTGTGGCGCCCACTGTCCCGACCGTTGCCTCAAGGAGTCTGTCTGCTGGGAGTTGGACACCCCCCAGGGAGTGCTGAAGGAACCCGGGCGTAACGCCCACTGATCCACCAATGGGTTTTCGTCAACACCCCCGCTGGGGATAACACGAAACTGCCTCTGGTCTGATTTCTTGGGCTGATGATTGAGACGGTGGGCGCCCACTGTCCCAGCCGTCGGCCCAAGGAGTCTTGCTGCAGGGAGTCGCGTCAAACCCAGGGAGGTATCGGCTAAACCCTTGGGTGGTTTGGTGGGCGATGCGTTTGGGTCTGAGTCCTTGGGCGACGGTGGGGGTGTTGTGACGACTCCGGTCGCCACAGCATCCTCTGGACTCAGTTCTCCATCCCATGGTAGGTTCGGTGGGCGATACGTTTGGGTCTGAGTCCTTGGGCGACGGTGGGGGTGTTGTGACGACTCCGGTCGCCACAGCTTCCTTTGGACTCAGTTCTCCATCCCATGGTAGGTTCCGGTGGGCGATACGTTTGGGCCTGAGTCCTTGGGCGACGGTGGGGGTGTTGTGACGACTCCGGTCGCCACAGCTTCCTCTGGACTCAGTTCTCCATCCCATGGTAGGTTCGGTGGGCGATACGTTTGGGTCTGAGTCCTTGGGCGACGGTGGGGGTGTTGTGACGACTCCGGTCGCCACAGCTTCCTTTGGACTCAGTTCTCCATCCCATGGAAGGTTCGGTGTGGCGATGGGTCCAGGTTCCTTTCGGCAACCCCCTGAGGGGTGTTGCAGCTCACTGCGGCTGATTCCTTGATGCGACGGTTAAGACTTTGTGGCGCCCACTGTCCCGACCGTTGCCTCAAGGAGTCTGTCTGCTGGGAGTTGGACACCCCCCAGGGAGTGCTGAAGGAACCCGGGCGTAACGCCCACTGATCCACCAATGGGTTTTCGTCAACACCCCCCCTGGGGATAACACGAAACTGCCTCTGGTCTGATTTCTTGGGCTGATGATTGAGACGGTGGGCGCCCACTGTCCCAGCCGTCGGCCCAAGGAGTCTTGCTGCAGGGAGTCGCGTCAAACCCAGGGAGGTATCGGCTAAACCCTTGGGTGGTTTGGTGGGCGATGCGTTTGGGTCTGAGTCCTTGGGCGACGGTGGGGGTGTTGTGACGACTCCGGTCGCCACAGCTTCCTTTGGACTCAGTTCTCCATCCCATGGTAGGTTCCGGTGGGCGATACGTTTGGGCCTGAGTCCTTGGGCGACGGTGAGGGGGTGTCGTGACGACTCCGGTCGCCACAGCTCCCTCTGGACTCAGGCCTCCTTTCCTTTTCCCATTTCTTTCCAGGCCATATCAAGATCAGATGGTGGACCTGCACCTAGACACGACCACAACGCATGTAGTCAGCTGGATCCGGGCCGTATTTATCAGATGGAAACCAGCACCTGTCCCATGGGTGTCAGCAGAGCGATGAAATCAACATTGATTCCATGTGAGAATATTAGATCTAATGTTTGATTACAACATTAAGTGAGTCCTGACACATGTTACCTAATTCCAATAGAGTTCAGAATGTCTTTACATTCCAATGGTGGCCTCAATACAGTAGCCAGCACAAATCTTAAGTGGAATTTTGCACTTACACTTAGAGGTCTAGATTGAAATATAATTCTTTTGAAGTGACGGTGCATTATGCAACACAGAGTAATACTGAAATAGTAGTATAAATTACAGCAACACCTCCATTTCCTATCAGCCGAGGCTCGTGTTTATAACAATAATCTTTGTAGGTTTTAATAATCTTCCCCCGTTCCACTGCACGTTTTTAAATGACAAACCACTCTGTGTGATCGGGGCCTCAGCTCTTTGTCTGTTCCCCTGTGATTAATGTGAAAATGATGAAATAAAGTCACTAAAAAGATTTTAAGTGCTAATAACCTCTGTGTCCTTGAAGTAATTAAATAGATTTTCGCTCCAATACAGGATACAAGATAAAAGACGAGAGGGCGTGGTTTAAACTAAAATGACTGCAGCGCTTGTGAGTGGAGAAAAACAATAAAAGTGTACACGTGTAAAAGGAATAAATAGGGATATACATGAAATATTTTTCACTTAAATTAACAGATTAACAAAATGAAGAAAAAACGGTCACAAAAAGGACCCCAATTTCATTGTTGAACAGACATTACAAACGAGTTCACGTAAAGGAAACAGACGGCAGAAAGCGCGCCCCGTTATTCTTTATTTTACAAAGACACAACGTTTTGTTTTTTTAGTGTGTGTGTGTGTGTGTGTATACAACAGAAACTAATTTTAAGCTTTCTATTAGTGTACTTTTATATGAAGCCAATAAAATTGAAAAATGGTTCTCATGTCTCTGTGGCAAGTATACACTTAGGTCCTAAAAAACATGAAGACGGCAGAAAGTGCACCCTGTGCTTTTTCTTAATTTTCAAAACAACAGTGCAAAGCAGGGGTTAGGTTAGCGTTGAATTCAGAATGCTAAGCATACTGACTTTGTCTTTTCTTGAACTATTTCAGAACTTCCTCCACCCCTTGGGCCATGGTGCCATGACTTCCTGCAGACTGAGTCCTTGGGCCGACGGTTGGGACGGTGTCGAGATGTCCCTGGACGCCATGGCTCCCTGTGGACTCACTATTCTATGGTAGGTTTCGGTGGGCGAAGGTTGGCGAAACCGTGTGGGTGTCGTGATGTCCCTGGACGACACGACTCCCTGCGGACTGAGTCTTCCGTCCCATGGAAGGTTCGGTGTGGCGATGGGTCCAGGTTCCTTTCGGCAACCCCCTGAGGGGTGTTGCAGCTCACTGCGGCTGATTCCTTGATGCGACGGTTAAGACTTTGTGGCGCCCACTGTCCCGACCGTTGCCTCAAGGAGTCTGTCTGCTGGGAGTTGGACACCCCCCAGGGAGTGCTGAAGGAACCCGGGCGTAACGCCCACTGATCCACCAATGGGTTTTCGTCAACACCCCCCCTGGGGATAACACGAAACTGCCTCTGGTCTGATTTCTTGGGCTGATGATTGAGACGGTGGGCGCCCACTGTCCCAGCCGTCGGCCCAAGGAGTCTTGCTGCAGGGAGTCGCGTCAAACCCAGGGAGGTATCGGCTAAACCCTTGGGTGGTTTGGTGGGCGATGCGTTTGGGTCTGAGTCCTTGGGCGACGGTGGGGGTGTTGTGACGACTCCGGTCGCCACAGCTTCCTCTGGACTCAGTTCTCCATCCCATGGTAGGTTCGGTGGGCGATACGTTTGGGTCTGAGTCCTTGGGCGACGGTGGGGGTGTTGTGACGACTCCGGTCGCCACAGCTTCCTTTGGACTCAGTTCTCCATCCCATGGTAGGTTCCGGTGGGCGATACGTTTGGGCCTGAGTCCTTGGGCGACGGTGGGGGTGTTGTGACGACTCCGGTCGCCACAGCTTCCTCTGGACTCAGTTCTCCATCCCATGGTAGGTTCGGTGGGCGATACGTTTGGGCCTGAGTCCTTGGGCGACGGTGAGGGGGTGTCGTGACGACTCCGGTCGCCACAGCTCCCTCTGGACTCAGGCCTCCTTTCCTTTTCCCATTTCTTTCCAGGCCATATCAAGATCAGATGGTGGACCTGCACCTAGACACGACCACAACGCATGTAGTCAGCTGGATCCGGGCCGCATATATCAGATGGAAGACCAGCACCTGTCCCATGGGTGTCAGCAGAGCGATGAAATCAACATTGATTCCATGTGAGAATATTAGATCTAATGTTTGATTACAACATTAAGTGAGTCCTGACACATGTTACCTAATTCCAATAGAGTTCAGAATGTCTGTACATTCCAATGGTGGCCTGAATACAGTAGCCAGCACAAATCTTAAGTGGAATTTTGCACTTACACTTAGAGGTCTAGATTGAAATATAATTCTTTTGAAGTGACGGTGCATTATGCAACACAGAGTAATACTGAAATAGTAGTATAAATTACAGCAACACCTCCTTCATTTCCTATCAGCCGAGGCTCGTGTTTATAACAATAATCTTTGTAGGTTTTAATAATCTTCCCCCGTTCCACTGCACGTTTTTAAATGACAAACCACTCTGTGTGATCGGGGCCTCAGCTCTTTGTCCGTTCCCCTGTGATTAATGTGAAAATTATGAAATAAAGTCACTAAAAAGATTTTAAGTGCTAATAACCTCTGTGTCCTTGAAGTAATTAAATAGATTTTCGCCCCAATACAGGATACAAGATAAAAGACGAGAGGGCGTGGTTTAAACTAAAATGACTGCAGCGCTTGTGAGTGGAGAAAAACAATAAAAGTGTACATGTGTAAAAGGAATAAATAGGGATATACATGAAATATTTTTCACTTAAATTAACAGATTAACAAAATTAAGAAAAAACGGTCACAAAAAGGACCCCAATTTCATTGTTGAACAGACATTACAAACAAGTTCACGTAAAGGAAACAGACGGCAGAAAGCGCGCCCCGTTATTCTTTATTTTACAAAGACACAACGTTTTGTTTTTTTAGTGTGTGTGTATACAACAGAAACTAATTTTAAGCTTTCTATTAGTGTACTTTTATATGAAGCCAATAAAATTGAAAAATGGTTCTCATGTCTCTGTGGCAAAGTATACACTTAGGTCCTAAAAAACATGAAGACGGCAGAAAGTGCACCCTGTGCTTTTTCTTAATTTTCAAAACAACAGTGCAAAGCAGGGGTTAGGTTAGCGTTGAATTCAGAATGCTAAGCATACTGACTTTGTCTTTTCTTGAACTATTTCAGAACTTCCTCCACCCCTTGGGCCATGGTGCCATGACTTCCTGCAGACTGAGTCCTTGGGCCGACGGTTGGGACGGTGTCGAGATGTCCCTGGACGCCATGGCTCCCTGTGGACTCACTATTCTATGGTAGGTTTCGGTGGGCGACGCTTGGGAAGGTTGGCGAAACCGTGTGGGTGTCGTGATGTCCCTGGACGACACGACTCCCTGCGGACTGAGTCTTCCGTCCCATGGAAGGTTCGGTGTGGCGATGGGTCCAGGTTCCTTTCGGCAACCCCCTGAGGGGTGTTGCAGCTCAATGCGGCTGATTCCTTGATGCGACGGTTAAGACTTTGTGGCGCCCACTGTCCCGACCGTTGCCTCAAGGAGTCTGTCTGCTGGGAGTTGGACACCCCCCAGGGAGTGCTGAAGGAACCCGGGCGTAACGCCCACTGATCCACCAATGGGTTTTCGTCAACACCCCCCCTGGGGATAACACGAAACTGCCTCTGGTCTGATTTCTTGGGCTGATGATTGAGACGGTGGGCGCCCACTGTCCCAGCCGTCGGCCCAAGGAGTCTTGCTGCAGGGAGTCGCGTCAAACCCAGGGAGGTATCGGCTAAACCCTTGGGTGGTTTGGTGGGCGATGCGTTTGGGTCTGAGTCCTTGGGCGACGGTGGGGGTTTTGTGATGACTCCGGTCGCCACAGCTTCCTCTGGACTCAGTTCTCCATCCCATGGTAGGTTCGGTGGGCGATACGTTTGGGTCTGAGTCCTTGGGCGACGGTGGGGGTGTTGTGACGACTCCGGTCGCCACAGCTTCCTTTGGACTCAGTTCTCCATCCCATGGTAGGTTCCGGTGGGCGATACGTTTGGGCCTGAGTCCTTGGGCGACGGTGGGGGTGTTGTGACGACTCCGGTCGCCACAGCTTCCTCTGGACTCAGTTCTCCATCCCATGGTAGGTTCGGTGGGCGATACGTTTGGGTCTGAGTCCTTGGGCGACGGTGGGGGTGTTGTGACGACTCCGGTCGCCACAGCTTCCTCTGGACTCAGTTCTCCATCCCATGGTAGGTTCCGGTGGGCGATACGTTTGGGCCTGAGTCCTTGGGCGACGGTTAGGGGGTGTAGTGACGACTCCGGTCGCCACAGCTCCCTCTGGACTCAGGCCTCCTTTCCTTTTCCCATTTCTTTCCAGGCCATATCAAGATCAGATGGTGGACCTGCACCTAGACACGACCACAACGCATGTAGTCAGCTGGATCCGGGCCGTATATATCAGATGGAAGACCAGCACCTGTCCCATGGGTGTCAGCAGAGCGATGAAATCAACATTGATTCCATGTGAGAATATTAGATCTAATGTTTGATTACAACATTAAGTGAGTCCTGACACAAGTTACCTAATTCCAATAGAGTTCAGAATGTCTGTACATTCCAATGGTGGCCTGAATACAGTAGCCAGCACAAATCTTAAGTGGAATTTTGCACTTACACTTAGAGGTCTAGATTGAAATATAATTCTTTTGAAGTGACGGTGCATTATGCAACACAGAGTAATACTGAAATAGTAGTATAAATTACAGCAACACCTCCTTCATTTCCTATCAGCCGAGGGTCGTGTTTATAACAATAATCTTTGTAGGTTTTAATAATCTTCCCCCGTTCCACTGCACGTTTTTAAATGACAAACCACTCTGTGTGATCGGGGCCTCAGCTCTTTGTCTAATCCCCTGTGATTAATGTGAAAATTATGAAAAAAAGTCACTAAAAAGATTTTAAGTGCTAATAACCTCTGTGTCCTTGAAGTAATTAAATAGATTTTCGCCCCAATACAGGATACAAGATAAAAGACGAGAGGGCGTGGTTTAAACTAAAATGACTGCAGCGCTTGTGAGTGGAGAAAAACAATAAAAGTGTACATGTGTAAAAGGAATAAATAGGGATATACATGAAATATTTTTCACTTAAATTAACAGATTAACAAAATGAAGAAAAAACGGTCACAAAAAGGACCCCAATTTCATTGTTGAACAGACATTACAAACGAGTTCACGTAAAGGAAACAGACGGCAGAAAGCGCGCCCCGTTATTCTTTATTTTACAAAGACACAACGTTTTGTTTTTTTAGTGTGTGTGTGTGTGTGTGTATACAACAGAAACTAATTTTAAGCTTTCTATTAGTGTACTTTTATATGAAGCCAATAAAATTGAAAAATGGTTCTCATGTCTCTGTGGCAAGTATACACTTAGGTCCTAAAAAACATGAAGACGGCAGAAAGTGCACCCTGTGCTTTTTCTTAATTTTCAAAACAACAGTGCAAAGCAGGGGTTAGGTTAGCGTTGAATTCAGAATGCTAAGCATACTGACTTTGTCTTTTCTTGAACTATTTCAGAACTTCCTCCACCCCTTGGGCCATGGTGCCATGACTTCCTGCAGACTGAGTCCTTGGGCCGACGGTTGGGACGGTGTCGAGATGTCCCTGGACGCCATGGCTCCCTGTGGACTCACTATTCTATGGTAGGTTTCGGTGGGCGACGCTTGGGAAGGTTGGCGAAACCGTGTGGGTGTCGTGATGTCCCTGGACGACACGACTCCCTGCGGACTGAGTCTTCCGTCCCATGGAAGGTTCGGTGTGGCGATGGGTCCAGGTTCCTTTCGGCAACCCCCTGAGGGGTGTTGCAGCTCACTGCGGCTGATTCCTTGATGCGACGGTTAAGACTTTGTGGCGCCCACTGTCCCGACCGTTGCCTCAAGGAGTCTGTCTGCTGGGAGTTGGACACCCCCCAGGGAGTGCTGAAGGAACCCGGGCGTAACGCCCACTGATCCACCAATGGGTTTTCGTCAACACCCCCCCTGGGGATAACACGAAACTGCCTCTGGTCTGATTTCTTGGGCTGATGATTGAGACGGTGGGCGCCCACTGTCCCAGCCGTCGGCCCAAGGAGTCTTGCTGCAGGGAGTCGCGTCAAACCCAGGGAGGTATCGGCTAAACCCTTGGGTGGTTTGGTGGGCGATGCGTTTGGGTCTGAGTCCTTGGGCGACGGTGGGGGTGTTGTGACGACTCCGGTCGCCACAGCTTCCTCTGGACTCAGTTCTCCATCCCATGGTAGGTTCGGTGGGCGATACGTTTGGGTCTGAGTCCTTGGGCGACGGTGGGGGTGTTGTGACGACTCCGGTCGCCACAGCTTCCTTTGGACTCAGTTCTCCATCCCATGGTAGGTTCCGGTGGGCGATACGTTTGGGCCTGAGTCCTTGGGCGACGGTGGGGGTGTTGTGACGACTCCGGTCGCCACAGCTTCCTCTGGACTCAGTTCTCCATCCCATGGTAGGTTCTGGTGGGCGATACGTTTGGGTCTGAGTCCTTGGGCGACGGTGGGGGTGTTGTGACGACTCCGGTCGCCACAGCTACCTCTGGACTCAGGCCTCCTTTCCTTTTCCCATTTCTTTCCAGGCCATATCAAGATCAGATGGTGGACCTGCACCTAGACACGACCACAACGCATGTAGTCAGCTGGATCCGGGCCGTATATATCAGATGGAAGACCAGCACCTGTCCCATGGGTGTCAGCAGAGCGATGAAATCAACATTGATTCCATGTGAGAATATTAGATCTAATGTTTGATTACAACATTAAGTGAGTCCTGACACATGTTACCTAATTCCAATAGAGTTCAGAATGTCTGTACATTCCAATGGTGGCCTGAATACAGTAGCCAGTACAAATCTTAAGTGGAATTTTGCACTTACACTTAGAGGTCTAGATTGAAATATAATTCTTTTGAAGTGACGGTGCATTATGCAACACAGAGTAATACTGAAATAGTACTATAAATTACAGCAACACCTCCTTCATTTCCTATCAGCCGAGGCTCGTGTTTATAACAATAATCTTTGTAGGTTTTAATAATCTTCCCCCGTTCCACTGCACGTTTTTAAATGACAAACCACTCTGTGTGATCGGGGCCTCAGCTCTTTGTCTGTTCCCCTGTGATTAATGTGAAAATGATGAAATAAAGTCAGTAAAAAGATTTTAAGTGCTAATAACCTCTGTGTCCTTGAAGTAATTAAATAGAATTTCGCCCCAATACAGGATACAAGATAAAAGACGAGAGGGCGTGGTTTAAACTAAAATGACTGCAGTGCTTGTGAGTGGAGAAAAACAATAAAAGTGTACATGTGTAAAAGGAATAAATAGGGATATACATGAAATATTTTTCACTTAAATTAACAGATTAACAAAATGAAGAAAAAACGGTCACAAAAAGGACCCCAATTTCATTGTTGAACAGACATTACAAACGAGTTCACGTAAAGGAAACAGACGGCAGAAAGCGCGCCCCGTTATTCTTTATTTTACAAAGACACAACGTTTTGTTTTTTTAGTGTGTGTGTGTGTGTGTATACAACAGAAACTAATTTTAAGCTTTCTATTAGTGTACTTTTATATGAAGCCAATAAAATTGAAAAATGGTTCTCATGTCTCTGTGGCAAGTATACACTTAGGTCCTAAAAAACATGAAGACGGCAGAAAGTGCACCCTGTGCTTTTTCTTAATTTTCAAAACAACAGTGCAAAGCAGGGGTTAGGTTAGCGTTGAATTCAGAATGCTAAGCATACTGACTTTGTCTTTTCTTGAACTATTTCAGAACTTCCTCCACCCCTTGGGCCATGGTGCCATGACTTCCTGCAGACTGAGTCCTTGGGCCGACGGTTGGGACGGTGTCGAGATGTCCCTGGACGCCATGGCTCCCTGTGGACTCACTATTCTATGGTAGGTTTCGGTGGGCGACGCTTGGGAAGGTTGGCGAAACCGTGTGGGTGTCGTGATGTCCCTGGACGACACGACTCCCTGCGGACTGAGTCTTCCGTCCCATGGAAGGTTCGGTGTGGCGATGGGTCCAGGTTCCTTTCGGCAACCCCCTGAGGGGTGTTGCAGCTCACTGCGGCTGATTCCTTGATGCGACGGTTAAGACTTTGTGGCGCCCACTGTCCCGACCGTTGCCTCAAGGAGTCTGTCTGCTGGGAGTTGGACACCCCCCAGGGAGTGCTGAAGGAACCCGGGCGTAACGCCCACTTATCCACCAATGGGTTTTCGTCAACACCCCCCCTGGGGAGAACACGAAACTGCCTCTGGTCTGATTTCTTGGGCTGATGATTGAGACGGTGGGCGCCCACTGTCCCAGCCGTCGGCCCAAGGAGTCTTGCTGCAGGGAGTCGCGTCAAACCCAGGGAGGTATCGGCTAAACCCTTGGGTGGTTTGGTGGGCGATGCGTTTGGGTCTGAGTCCTTGGGCGACGGTGGGGGTGTTGTGACGACTCCGGTCGCCACAGCTTCCTCTGGACTCAGTTCTCCATCCCATGGTAGGTTCGGTGGGCGATACGTTTGGGTCTGAGTCCTTGGGCGACGGTGGGGGTGTTGTGACGACTCCGGTCGCCACAGCTTCCTTTGGACTCAGTTCTCCATCCCATGGTAGGTTCCGGTGGGCGATACGTTTGGGCCTGAGTCCTTGGGCGACGGTGAGGGGGTGTCGTGACGACTCCGGTCGCCACAGCTCCCTCTGGACTCAGGCCTCCTTTCCTTTTCCCATTTCTTTCCAGGCCATATCAAGATCAGATGGTGGACCTGCACCTAGTCACGACCACAACGCATGTAGTCAGCTGGATCCGGGCCGTATATATCAGATGGAAGACCAGCACCTGTCCCATGGGTGTCAGCAGAGCGATGAAATCAACATTGATTCCATGTGAGAATATTAGATCTAATGTTTGATTACAACATTAAGTGAGTCCTGACACATGTTACCTAATTCCAATAGAGTTCAGAATGTCTGTACATTCCAATGGTGGCCTGAATACAGTAGCCAGCACAAATCTTAAGTGGAATTTTGCACTTACACTTAGAGGTCTAGATTGAAATATAATTATTTTGAAGTGACGGTGCATTATGCAACACAGAGTAATACTGAAATAGTAGTATAAATTACAGCAACACCTCCTTCATTTCCTATCAGCCGAGGCTTGTGTTTATAACAATAATCTTTGTAGGTTTTAATAATCTTCCCCCGTTCCACTGCACGTTTTTAAATGACAAACCACTCTGTGTGATCGGGGCCTCAGCTCTTTGTCTGTTCCCCTGTGATTAATGTGAAAATTATGAAATAAAGTCACTAAAAAGATTTTAAGTGCTAATAACCTCTGTGTCCTTGAAGTAATTAAATAGATTTTCGCCCCAATACAGGATACAAGATAAAAGACGAGAGGGCGTGGTTTAAACTAAAATGACTGCAGCGCTTGTGAGTGGAGAAAAACAATAGAAGTGTACATGTGTAAAAGGAATAAATAGGGATATACATGAAATATTTTTCACTTAAATTAACAGATTAACAAAATGAAGAAAAACGGTCACAAAAAGGACCCCAATTTCATTGTTGAACAGACATTACAAACGAGTTCACGTAAAGTAGCGTTTCTCAACGGGGGCGTTTGGACAGTGTCGGGGGGCGTTGGGAACGAGGCAGCTGAGAGGGGGGCGCTCAGGCACAAATGGGGGGCGTTATGTCTGACTGTGGCACTATATACTCACTGTTATTATCACAACTTTTTTAAGCCTCTGACAACACATACAATGTTAATTTGAATGCATGGGCGTTTTAGGTACAGCATTGATTTCCACGCTGCTGCTCAAATCCATTCCACCTTCATTCGGAGTCCCACCAGGCCAGACGATCCAATACGCACGTGCAGTCCCAAGCGGGAGTCTCAGGTTCCTATGAGAATATTAATATAAAATATCATATCGTAGAACATGTAGCCTACCGGTATATGAAATAGTAGCCTAGGCGTCATTTAGCCTACAGGGCGGTTTTGAAACACTTTTAAAACATCTCGCGGCACGGATGTACCAATACAAATAAAACATATCCAGTTAACTAGCAGCATTCGTTTCATTCGTTTGTTAAATAAGAGACGATCTAGCGCTGAAATGTGTTGTCTTCACTCGGACGCGCACTTCAGTCCGTTACGGAAAGTGAAAGTCTCCCTAAAAGATGTAAGAAATAAAAAAGCGAAACGGATGTATACTATTTTTGAATCCCTTTCTTTTTGGAATTTTTTGTAATGTTTCCCCTTATAGTTTTTTTTTTCTTTCTGTCTATTGTTTCTTTGATGCTATTATGAATGTAATAGATATAATACTATGTGATCCTCCGTATGTGTATGTTATATATTGTTCTTGTTATGCAATAAAAAAAAAAGAGAAAAAAAAAAGAAAGTGAATCAGGACATCACATCTTTGTATACATTTTTATTTATTTACATCAGTAAGCTACCGTTACAAGACATCGTCTTTCAAAACATTACCTGCGCAAAAGAAAAAAAAAAGAATGAATGAGTCATTCGCACTTTTGAAAATGCCCTTCCGAATGCGTCTCTGTCCGACATAATTCCATAGCGTCCATGTTTTAATGTAAAATAAAATTATGTCTGTGTTAATTAATTAATATTTAAATGTTGCTAGTAGCCCACTCAGACTTGTCCCGGCTAGTTACCGGCAAATTATCTCCATGGCAACGCTTAAAAACAAATGCCGCAGCCGGCAGAGTGGTAGAAAGAATGTGTCCAATCAAAATGTACACAAGCTTCGCGGTTTAAGATTAATGTGTCCAATCAAAATGCACACAATTACGTAAACTAAAACAATTTTGACATCAAAACACATTTAAACATCATGGCGGAAAACAAGAAGTGCAGACAGTATAGTGTCGAGTATATTAAATATGGATTTATTCCCTCACCCACGAACATCCAGCTCCCTATGTGCCTGCTTTGCCAGCAGGTTTTTTCTAACGAGGCAATGAAACCGTCCCGTCTTAAGGAGCACCTTACTAAAATTCACCCGGATAAGGCATCCAAGGATGCTGCGTTTTTCCAGAACATCAAGGAGCAGCTTTCGAAACAGTCCATCTCCAAGATGTTCGCTAGGAAGGTAAACCAGACAGACAGTGGGTTAGTGGCCTCCTATAACATCTCTCTTATGATAGCGAAGTCCGGGTTGCCATTTACAGCGGGGGAGAAGCTGGTTATCCCAGCGATTAAAGAGGCCATCTCCACTGTCATGGAGAGAGACCCATCGCCAGTGATGCAGGCCATCCCGCTCAGCAATGACAGTGTGGCTGGGAGAATAAAGGAGATGGCTCTGGATACTGAGCAGCAGTTGTGTGCCACACTACGTGAACATCCATTCAGTATCCAGCTAGATGAAACCACGACCATGGATAATAATGTTCTGCTGATGGCATATGTGCGTTATATGTCTGAGAGGGATGTGGCCGAGGATGTTTTGTTTGCCAAATATCTCTCCACTGACACACGAGGGGAGACGATCTTCAGGGCTCTGAGTGACTACCTGCTGGAGAACTGTATTCCCATCGCCAACATCCTCGCCTGTGCCACAGATGGAGCTCCCGCTATGGTTGGCAGGTACCGTGGCTTCGCAACTTTGTTAAAGGAGCGTGTGCCGCAGGTGTTAACAGTGCACTGCATGTTGCACCGTCACAATTTAGCGGCCAAAAATTTAAGTCCTTCTCTCCACCAGTCTCTGAACATCGCTGCCAGGGCCATAAACAAAATTAAGGCCCATGCTCTGAACGACCGGATCTTCAGGCAGCTGTGCGGGGAGAACGATGAAGCGTTTCAGCGCTTGCTGCTCCACACCGAGGTACGCTGGCTATCCAAGGGCAACTGTCTGGCTAGGCTGTGTGAGTTGTTCACAAGTGTCCTGGAGTTCCTTGCCGGTGCCGACGCAGGTCTAAGGGACACGCTGTGGTCGTGTCGCGCTGACATATTTTACCTGGCAGATTTTTTCGGGAAGATGAATGAAGTGTCACTCAAGCTCCAGGGAGATGCCGTGACACTGGTCCATTCAAAAGCCACCATCTGCAGTTTCCTCGCCAGGCTGGAGCTGTACAAACTAAATTTGAGCAGGCGTCAGTTCAGTAATTTTCCTCAGCTGGCCAAGGTAGCCTATTATTAGCTATTATTAGTAGTAGGAGTATTAGTTATATTTAAATTTACAAAGGCAGCCTAAAAATAAAATCAATAACGTTAACTGCCTTTCTGTACTTACATTCAGGTGGTTGATGAGCTGACCGATAACCACCTGCTGCGTTACACCGATCACTTGAGGGCAGTGAAGGCGGACATGGAGATCCGTTTCAGGGACCTCGAATAATTGGATGTCCCTGAGTGGGTGATGGAGCCATTTGAAGGGGATGTGTCCAGGAGTGAGGCCGAAATTCAAGAAACTCTAATCGACCTCCAAAATGATGAGGAGGCCAAGGCAACCTTTCGTGCCTGTGGCTGGCGCGTCATGTGGGCCACGCATGGTCAGCGTTTCCCTCTTTTGTGGAAGAGGATTCGTCTTCTGCTCCTTGCTTTTCCGACGTCATACCTTGTCAAGCAGGGGTTCAGTCAAGCTTTGCACATGCAGACCAAGTACCGCAGCCGTCTCAATTTGGTTACCTCAGGCGCACTCCGGCTCAAGCTGACATCCTTGTGTCCTGATGTGAAAAAGTTGGCTGCCAGTCACCAAGCTCAGGGCTCACACTAATGACCGTAATTAATGTTGACTGTTTTGGATGCCTTTGTCTTTTTTCTTTGGTTCAGTTCTGGTGTCTTCTTTGTTCGTCATTTGAAATCAACTGGCTGTTTGGCTATTCAAATTTGAAGCCTATATATTGCCTAATTAAGTGCGCGAACGACGCTGCCTTTTCATTGGCCATTTAGGTTATTGTTCATGTGATTGGTTAATTTAAAAAAAAAATTTAAATCACTTTTAAACGAACAAATTCAAATCGAAAGCTAATACAGTCTGATGTAACCCGTATGAAAGGTGCATTTCTCTCTAAAGGCGCATCCGCTTTACAGCAGAGATGGAGATTTGCTTGCAGCCAACACTAATTTATAAAACACTAGTTTACTAATAAACTATACATTTAAAATTACAAACTCGTTATTTTTTCAGACACATTTATTATCATTAGCCAGTAAATAAATCAGATCTCTGTATGGTTCCAGAGACATGGCTCTTCTCATTCAGCACTGCGGGGAAAATATAATTTCCAGGTTCTAATTTGGCCTTAGAAAAACAGTAAAATCTAAATTTAGTATTTTAAATGTTTAATAAAGGGGCACAATGTCAAACAAAAATATGTAAATATGTCAATTGCATTTTATACAACAACCAAAAAACCAACAAAAGCAAAATACAACAACCGTTAATTTTTCGTTTTTCAATTACGGGTTAAAAAGGAAAAACGAATGGATAGTAAAAGTAAAAGGACCTTATATTATTAAAACATTTCAAATAATGCATTTGTAGAAAAAGTTTGATAGAATTGGGTCCGTGTACTTTTGTGTCCATTCCTTTTTCCTTTTTAACCTGTAATTGAAAAATGAAAAATTAAAGGTTGTTTTATTTTTTTAAATGCAAATTTGCATACCAAAATTTGAATTTGAAATGTAGGCTACACAATGCTACGCATATATATATATATATATATATATATATATATATATATATATATATATATATATATATATAATGTATTTTCATATTTTTGTTTATGACTTTTTGCCCCTTTATTAAACATTTAAAATATTCACAAATTAATATGGAAACAATTTCTAAGGCCAAATTAGAACCTGGTAATTATATTTTTCCCGCAGTGCTGAATGAGAAGAGCCTCTAACCATAACTGATTTATAGATGTTTTATAAGTTAATATGATAATAAATGTGTCTTCACATTGACCCATTTTAATTGTTTATTAATAAACTAGTGTTTTATAAATCAGTGTCGCTGTCGGCTGAAAACCTCTCCATCTCCGCTGTAAAGCGGATGCGCCTTTAGAGAGAAATGCACCTTTCATACGGGTATTTGCTTTCGATCAGATTTTTTTAGTTTAAAAGTGGACATTTCAATATAGGTAGGCTATATTTTGTTTGTTCATATTTGAGACGCGCTCCAGTTCATCAAAGTGCGCCTGATAGTTTGATTTTATTTACAAAAGCACATTTTCTTGTTATTGTGAGTTTAAATAAAAGTTGCAAATTATGTTTTTTTTTTTTTTTGTATGACCAGAAATTATATAGCTAGTATTTTCAGTTGTTTCCACTGTTGATAGGAAAATGCACGTGATCGTGCCTGCATGCAGCAAGCGCCACACTCCGCACACACACTTGGATATGCATAAACATCTTGTGTTTATTTGTGATAATCTTACTACTAACTACTAACTTGTATTGTGAGAGACATTTGAAGAATTGCTTTGTTGTTCTTCTTTTTTTTTTGGATAAAAGCGTCTTCTACATAGCCCAAATGTAATAATAATAATGGTAATAATGGTAATTATTATTATTTGCGTTTATAACTATAAATTAGTTAACTGAAGACATATGTTAGCCGACGCCTCGGTTGAAAACATCTCAACTTTTCAGAATGCCGCAAGTGCACAGCAAGTCATAATGACAAAACCCATCTGATCAGCTTCGGCCTTTCCGTAACAACATCGAACGCTCGGCCGGACAGCTGATCATAGCTGTACAGGGCAGGTTTTTTTTTTCTAATCTCCATAAATATATCTACCAGTAAAGCTAATGCAAGGGCTAGAAATCAATCAATCCTTTGTATCAAATGCAATGAATCCTCGTCATCATGTCATGGAGAGCGCAGTTCATGCTTTCTTAGCAACAACAGACGGGAGCGCAAGCGCTTGTGGAAAGGAGAAAACGATGCGGCCCTTATGTACACTTATTAGGTGTACTTTAGTAATTCAGAATAAGACAAAAGCACGGTTTTGAAAATGGATATACTGACTCAATACATAAATGTTTCACAATTTAAATACTTAAAGTTACGGATTTCATAATAATAATAATGATAATTATAATTTTAAGAAGAAAATAAGGACGTCAATCATACACATTATTATTGTTTTTATTATTATTATTATAACAGAATGATAATCAGCATACATTCAATAAAGACATTTAGCCCTTTTTTGGTGGTGGTGGGGGGCGGTCAGGGTTCTGGATCTTGGAAAGGGGGCGCTGGGCCAAAAAAGGTTGAGAACCACTGACGTAAAGGAAACAGACGGCAGAAAGCGCGCCCCGTTATTCTTTATTTTACAAAGACACAACGTTTTGTTTTTTTAGTGTGTGTGTGTGTGTATACAACAGAAACTAATTTTAAGCTTTCTATTAGTGTACTTTTATATGAAGCCAATAAAATTGAAAAATGGTTCTCATGTCTCTGTGGCAAGTATACACTTAGGTCCTAAAAAACATGAAGACGGCAGAAAGTGCACCCTGTGCTTTTTCTTAATTTTCAAAACAACAGTGCAAAGCAGGGGTTAGGTTAGCGTTGAATTCAGAATGCTAAGCATACTGACTTTGTCTTTTCTTGAACTATTTCAGAACTTCCTCCACCCCTTGGGGACGGTGCCATGACTTCCTGCAGACTGAGTCCTTGGGCCGACGGTTGGGACGGTGTCGAGATGTCCCTGGACGCCATGGCTCCCTGTGGACTCACTATTCTATGGTAGGTTTCGGTGGGCGACGCTTGGGAAGGTTGGCGAAACCGTGTGGGTGTCGTGATGTCCCTGGACGACACGACTCCCTGCGGACTGAGTCTTCCGTCCCATGGAAGGTTCGGTGTGGCGATGGGTCCAGGTTCCTTTCGGCAACCCCCTGAGGGGTGTTGCAGCTCACTGCGGCTGATTCCTTGATGCGACGGTTAAGACTTTGTGGCGCCCACTGTCCCGACCGTTGCCTCAAGGAGTCCGTCTGCTGGGAGTTGGACACCCCCCAGGGAGTGCTGAAGGAACCCGGGCGTAACGCCCACTGATCCACCAATGGGTTTTCGTCAACACCCCCCCTGGGGATAACACGAAACTGCCTCTGGTCTGATTTCTTGGGCTGATGATTGAGACGGTGGGCGCCCACTGTCCCAGCCGTCGACCCAAGGAGTCTTGCTGCAGGGAGTCGCGTCAAACCCAGGGAGGTATCGGCTAAACCCTTGGGTGGTTTGGTGGGCGATGCGTTTGGGTCTGAGTCCTTGGGCGACGGTGGGGGTGTTGTGACGACTCCGGTCGCCACAGCTTCCTTTGGACTCAGTTCTCCATCCCATGGTAGGATTCCGATGGGCGATACGTTTGGGTCTGAGTCCTTGGGCGACGGTGAGGGGGTGTCGTGACGACTCCGGTCGCCACAGCTCCCTCTGGACTCGGTTCTCCATCCCATGGTAGGTTCCGGTGGGCGATACGTTTGGGTCTGAGTCCTTGGGCGACGGTGAGGGGGTGTCGTGACGACTCCGGTCGCCACAGCTCCCTCTGGACTCGGTTCTCCATCCCATGGTAGGTTCCGTTGGGCGTTACGTTTGGGTCTGAGTCCTTGGGCGACGGTGGGGGTGTTTTGACGACTCCGGTCGCCACAGCTCCCTCTGGACTCGGTTCTCCATCCCATGGTAGGTTCCGGTGGGCGATACGTTTGGGCCTGAGTCCTTGGGCGACGGTGAGGGGGTGTCGTGACGACTCCGGTCGCCACAGCTCCCTCTGGACTCAGGCCTCCTTTCCTTTTCCCATTTCTTTCAGGGCCATATCAAGATCAGATGGTGGACCTGCACCTAGACACGACCACAACGCATGTAGTCAGCTGGATCCGGGCCGTATCCATATCAGATGGAAGACCAGCACCTGTCCCATGGGTGTCAGCAGAGCGATGAAATCAACATTGATTCCATGTGAGAATATTAGATCTAATCAGTCAGGCCCCACAGTACATCAAGGACCTTTTGCGTCCGCACTCCTCTAGCCGCACTCTTCGGTCTTCTGGCCAGAACCTTCTTATGGTCCCCAAGACTCGTTATAAGACCCGAGGGGACCTGTCTTTTCAGTCTGTTGCCCCCAGACTGTGGAATGCCCTGCCCCTGTCTCTGCGTCTGGCTGACTCTGTTGACTCTTTTAAAAAAGATCTGAAGACTTGTTTATTTAAGAAAGCTTTTGGTTGATGGGTTTTAACTAGTGTCACTTTGATTTTACATATGTACTGTATATACATTTTATATTGTTTATGTAAGGTTTTGTTTTTATCTTTCTCGTGTACAGCACTTTGTGATTTTATCTGTGAAAAGCGCTTTAGAAATAAACTTTACTTTACTTACTTACTTACTAATGTTTGATTACGACATTAAGTGAGTCCTGACACATATTACCTAATTCCAATAGAGTTCAGAATGTCTGTACATTCCAATGGTGGCCTGAATACAGTAGCCAGCACAAATCTTAAGTGGAATTTTGCACTTACACTTAGAGGTCTAGATTGAAATATAATTCTTTTGAAGTGACGGTGCATTATGCAACACAGAGTAATACTGAAATAGTAGTATAAATTACAGCAACACCTCCTTCATTTCCTATCAGCCGAGGGTCGTGTTTATAACAATAATCTTTGTAGGTTTTAATAATCTTCCCCCGTTCCACTGCACGTTTTTAAATGACAAACCACTCTGTGTGATCGGGGCCTCAGCTCTTTGTTTGTTCCCCTGTGATTAATGTGAAAATTATGAAATAAAGTGACTAAAAAGATTTTAAGTGCTAATAACCGCTGTGTCCTTGAAATAATTAAATAGATTTTCGCCCCAATACAGGATACAAGATAAAAGACGAGAGGGCGTGGTTTAAACTAAAATGACTGCAGCGCTTGTGAGTGGAGAAAAACAATAAAAGTATACATGTGTAAAAGGAATAAATAGGGATATACATGAAATATTTTTCACTTAAATTAACAGATTAACAAAATTAAGAAAAATTTCTGAAAAAGTCACTTTTTCAAAACTCTCTTCACACAGTGATCACACCATCCGTCTATATGAGCTAAACTGTGGATCACTGCTTTGAACAATGTCATCGGATGCATTTTGTTCCATTTACATTTACATTATTTTCTCACTTAAACACAAACACTTACAGAATTTTATGTTCTATACAGGATAATTTGCACGTTTACATACTCTTTTTAAAACTGTTAAACTTATTTTCAAAACCTAACAACAACAAAATAATTAGACCGAGATTTGCAACATTTCCACAGTAATGTCATATTGAAATAAATATTCTGATTCTAAAATCTAATATTAAACTGCAGTGAATTAAACACAGTAGAGTAGTGTCAGTCTTGTTTTGTAAAAGCAATTTGCAAAAGAAAATATTGTGTAATGCTCCTGTTGTTTGTGTTTTTTGTTTTATGAGTGACAAAGTGTGTTTGTTGGGTGAAACCTTTACTAGTGTTCTTGAAGATTGAGTTGATTTGAGAAATGAAGGAAGTGTCAGTGCATTTTGAATGTGAAATGAAGAACTGAGTGAGGATTTTTGAAAATGTACCTAAATATTGAGAAATGTGCCCTAGCGACTGTAAAAACCTGTAATTTAATTTGTCAGAGTAAATCCCAGTGTTTTCTCTAGTTTATTCTAGTTTATTTGAGAAGTTCCACAGATTCTTGGACATTGGTAACTGTATTGTTAGAGTTGTGAGATCTGTAGGCCGGTTTCTCCATGACACAAACACACCTTCAAGCTTTCCTGTATTGAGATGTAAATTGCGTGTGGGTGATGTGCAGAACTCAATCCACACACAAGAGTCTACACACACATGAAACTACCTATGTTAGAATATCCATTTACAGCTGCTATTACAGGTTTGTTTGTTTGAGGTTTTTTATTGCTTTTTCCAGTCGCTAAGACACATTTCTCAATACTTTGGTAATTTCTTCAAAACTCTTCACTCAGTACTCATAACCAGCCTTAAGCGTCACTGCAGTTAATTTCAGATTCAAAACGCAATACAACGCTCAAAACACTTCATTCATGTCTAAAATCAACTCATTCTTCCAGAACACTAGTAAATGTTTCATCCAACAAACACTTTGTCACTCATAAAATACAAAAAACACAAATAACAGGAGCATTATAAAATATTTCTGCTGTTTTCTGTTGTTCCGAATTCACAGCATTTTATGTTACATGGTCAATGTTTACATTACAGTTCACATTTTTGTTTAAACTGAAAGATTAATACCTTCTCAAGATTAATTAATACCTTCTCAAAACTCTTCACACAGTGATCACAAGATCATTCTCCGGCTAAACTGAGATCTTTCAATTTACATGAATTCATTTCTCACTTAAACACAAAACCAGCAGAACTTGATTTACTGTACAGGCCAATTTGCACATGCTTACATATTATTTCCAAGACTGTTATATTTAAGTTAAAAACATTTCAACTCAAACAAAAATGAATAAGACTGAAATTTGCAATATTTTTATACCGTATACCACATTGAAATATATTCTGAATCTAAAAAAAAACGATCAGAACAATTAAGATGTAACTAAACACCTACACTAGTCTTAGTCTTTCATTTTCATCATCTATACAAAAGGAAATAATTTTGTACATTAATGTAAACATAAACCCTATAAGATAAACTGCATTGAACTCTGAACAGCAGAAAATAGTGCATATTGCTGCCTGTTGTTTGTGTTTTTTGATTTGTATTTTTAATTTTGTTTGTTGGGTGAAACCTTTACTAGTATTCTGAAAGAATGACTTATTTTCAGACATGAATGATGTGTTTTGGTAGTTTTAATGCGTTTTGAATGTGAAATTTACTGCAGTGAAGCTGAAAGTTGGTTAAGACAACGGAGTGAAGAGCTTTTAAAAAAGTGCTAAGTATTGAGAAATACATACATTCTGATTTAATTAGAATATAACATTCTAATCTTGTCCGCTAATGGATTATGGTCGGGTTGCAAGCGTCACCTATCTAAAAGTGTAAGGATGTAAACAAAACAAAATCTGGTTCATTTAAGCCCTAAGGGAAACAATGTTTTTTTTTTGTTTACTGATATTGGCCAATGTCTGAGAGACCACAACCCATAAGATTGGTCTTTCATTACAGATAAGAGGGTCTCCACTGTGTTGCTAAAGTGAAAAATGTGTAATTTCTGCTAATATACAGTATCAAATCATGTTATATCATTTTATAATTATATCAAAATATATACCTTTTTAAAAAAGAACTGCAACATGTTCAAAATTGAAACCAAAGAAATAAATATAAGTCTTACTGCTGCGATTGCATTTCATTTATCTAGAGTCTAGACCATGTACAGTTTAACTTGTGTGGTGATCTGCAATTGTTACCTTGAAGAGATATTTCTGCTTGATTAACCCCCCAAAAAACTTAGTTTTATTATATGTAGGTTGGTTCATTAATGTTAAGTAATATTTTTGACTTGAACAAAATCACTTAATTTTCCATTTTTAGGTATTTGAAATGTACTGTCATTAAATTTTGTAATGTTAAAATTTTTAATCTCTTTATATATATATATATATATATATATAAATATATATATATATATATGGAAATACCGCAATACATTGAGTTGCAGTAGTCTAAACGGGAAGTAATAAAAGCATGAACAGACATCTCTAGAGTTTTGTCAGATAGGAAGTGTTTAATTTGATACAAAAGACGGAGTTGATAGAAACTAGATGCAATTACCGAAGATATTTGTTTGTCATGCGTAGATCTGAATGCAGATAAGCTCCTCGAATCGATGCTGGTGGTCTTAAAATTATCAGTGGGGCCAAAAACTATCACCTCAGTTTTGACTTCATTTAAAGACAAAAAGTTTTGAGCAAGCCAAGATTTAATCTCATCTAAGCATAATAAAAGAGAAATTAATGCAGACGGATCATTTCTCTTGATATGTATATATATATATATATATATATGTATGTGTGTGTGTGTGTGTGTGTGTCGTCAGCATAAAAATGGAAGGAAACACCATGTCTTCTTGAAATAGAACCCAATGGTAGCATGTAGAACGAGTAAAGGGAGGGATGGAGATGATCCGTGTGGGAGGCCACAGGAGACGTGAGCGACAGAAGAGGAGAAATCACCGATCTTGACCAAAAACTTTCTGTTCCATAAATAAGATTCAAACCAGTTAACAGTTAAAAAGATAACTCATTTTCAAACTAAAGTAACACACTACACATATCAGTCAAAACTGCGTGTAAAATATAAAATATTGTTAAATACATTTACAACATTGTTTTCAAACAAACCCTATAAACACTAAAAGGGCTGTATCAGCAAGCTGGGCCAGTAGTTGAGGTCGCTTTGTCAAAAAACATTTAATACTCAACAAAAAACACGTAATACTCATGAACATGTGAACATGTGATCATAAGTACACATGTGAACATGTTATATGCTTGTGCATGACCAGCCTGATCTCATGAAAATGCATCTCTATAGCACGCATTGTGCTTATCGTGCAATTTACATGCGGAAATTAGTTTTTACATGCATATGTTACGCACTTTATTGCATGTAATACACACACACCCACAACACTAATCCTAACCAAACGTATAATACTATGTACCCACACCACTACTAAACCTACCCATGCGTATCATATGCACGTAAAGACTACTTTTCACGTATAAATTGCATGATAAACACAATGCGTGCAATATAGACACATTTAGTGTGACAGGGTTGGAAAGTTTGCATTGTCAGGCCTCCAAAATGGCATTTTTGTGTAAATGAGCAGCCAAAACACATGAAAAGTTTACAATTTTCAGTTGAAAATAATGTTGTGTAAATATATATATATATACACAGTAAATCAGAATAAAAGTGTATATATAACTGTGTTCACAGAAGCACTGCGGGTGCTTGATGTGACGGTGTGTGAATCCTCATGTTCTGTTGTTTATGCTGCTATTTGCACATGTAAATCTACATGTTTAGGTATATGAATGGGTCACAGACACTTATCTTTTCTAATTCCATTTAATTCTAATCTAACCTTCAAATAATGTCAGTTAACTGATGATGACTGGTTAACAAGCATCGGCTGTCAGTCAGAAAACAAAATGTTAAATGAACATCCCTACTTCATATATTTCAACTGAATGAAGTAAAAATGTTCAGTGCAGCAAGTCAACATAACATTTTGAGATTGACCTCCAAAATTTTTACCGTGTGTTTATGATGGCAAGAAATGTACAACGCAGCCGAACTGGTGTCGTTCTTTACAATTTTGGTTCTTTACCGTGGCTTTGGAACCACCTTCCGAGTGATCTGAGAGAAGTACAGAGCCTGGACACCTTCAAGGCAGAACTGAAGACTTTTTTATTTAGAAAGGCTTTTATGTGCTGATTTTATTGTTCTTAATATTCTGTAGCTATTGTATTGTTGCTCTTTTGTAGCACTTTGAGATTCTTTGGAATGAAAAGTGCGTTATAAATAAAATCTATTATTATTATTATTATTATTTATTATTATCCAACTGGGGACTCAAAGTTTATTTTGATTAATATAATCATTATTGACTGTATAAAGTAGTGACCTGAAATTGTTACCTTAAAGAGCTATTTCTGTTTGATTCATCCCATAAACCCTAAACAAACTGCATAACCAAGTATAGAAAGTATCTATGAAGAGAGAGCGTTAAATAAGATAAATAATAATATGAATGATAAGAGCCTCTGCTTTTGAACTGTTGCCGCCGGTATTTTTTACCCCGTTGAAAAACAGATTAAAATGGTCTTTCCTCAAAAAATTCTAATTTTTTAAATTTTTGATAACTGATGGTTTGTTCATTCTTTTTTAATTGTATTTTGTATATGTTTATCTATGCATATTGTGATCTCTGATGCCTGTATGAAAACACACACACACACACACACACACACACACACACACACACACACACACACACACACACACACACACACACACACACACACACACACACACACACACACACACACACACACACACATATACATACATATATATATATATATATACAAGTTACATAATGAAAACAGACTTCACTGTTCACACACACACACACACACACACAGTTCCATTGTAGGCTATGGAAGTCCCCTGTTCGATAGGTAAACATCGTTCAGGTCCCCACTTGGCCAGTGTAGAGCGACACTGCTCTGTTAGTAATATAGAAATGTGTGTGTGTGTGTGTGCAATGGCACATAATAATGGCAAATAAATTGTTAGGGACTGCATTAACCAAGAATAGAAAGTATCCATGAAGAGAGAGCGACTTCATTTTTCTATGAAGAGAGAAGAAAAATAATAATATGAATGATATGAACGTCTTCTCGCCTCTGCTTTTGAACTGTTGCCGTCGGTATTTTTTACCCCGTTGTAGATTTAAATGGTTTTTCCTCAAGCAATTCAAATTTTTACATTATTGATAACTGATGGCTTGGTCATTCTTTTTTTAGTTTTATATGTTTATCTATGCATATTGTGATCTCTGATGCCTGTGTGAACATTATATAATTACATATATATATATATATATATATATATATATATATATATATATATATATATATATATATATATATATATATATAATGTATGTTTGGGCGTATTTGAAAATACTTGAAAGTTCGGTAACACTTAATAATAACTGCACACTATTAATCATTAGTTAAGCATTAGTAAAGAGTTAATTCATAATTTGTAAAGCATTAATATGCATTAATAAGCAGTTTATAAATACAGCTATAAATGCTTTATTCGTGTATAAATGCTTTATTCTTTATTTCGAAGCATATCTATATTGTGTTTAATAATTGTATTTTCATACTTTATTAATGATCAATTTATAATTTCTAAATGAAGTATAGCATTATTTACAAATCAGTTATTTGGGAGTTGTCAGTGATTCATAAGTTCACTTAAGTGTAAGTAAATGCAGTAAATTCAGGTAGTTATAAAGCATTTATAAACTTTATAAAATATACTTTATAAAATACTTATACTGACCACTACCAAATGCTTTATAACTACCTGAATTACAGTAGAAATACATGTTAATAAAGCATGTATTATCACACTAAGTAACTATTACAATATGTCTGTATAATGTATGAATGCACATTTGAAATAGTTTATTAATCATTTACTCACACTTTCTAAGTGATCTTATGAACCACTGACAACTCCTAAATAACTGGTTTGTATATAATGTTATACTTAATTTAAAAATTAGAAACAAAATTAAAACACTTTATTTGGATAGTCCACTTTAGACATTCTACTAACTATAAGTAACTTTGCAGCTACATGTCAACTAACTGTCATTAGAGTATTAGTAGACTGTCTGCTTAATATCTGCTAACACTTTATTTTGCTGGTCCCCCAACAGATATTCTACTGACTATGAGTAACTTAGCAACTACAAGTCAACCTATTCTATTTACCCGAACCCTAACACCTAACACTAACCTAACGGTCTACTGACAGTCTACAACAGTCTACTAATACTCTAATGACAGTTAGTTGACATGTAGCTGCAAAGTTACTTATAGTTAGTAGAATGTCTAAAGTGGACTATCCAAATAAAGTGTAACCAAAAATTATAAATTGATCATTAATAAAGTATGAAAATACAACAATTAAACACATTATAGATATGCTTTTAAAACAAGAATAAAGCTTTTGTATCTGTATAGGTCAAACTATCTACCCCCACTATCCCCACTATCTACAAACACACACACTCCAGATCTCATAAAGGACCTGCGCCTGGACACACACTCGCACACAAACACTCCAGATCTGATGAAGGACACACACAAACACACACACTACAGATTTGGACACACACACACTCCAGATCTCATGAAGGACCTGCGCCTGGACACACACTCGCACACACTCCAGATCTGATGAAGGACACACACACACACACACACACACACACACACACACACACACACACACACACACACACACACACACACACACACACACACACACACACACACACACACACACACACACACACACACACTCCCTCCAGATCTGATGAAGGACCTGCGCCTGGACACACACACACACACACACACACACACACACACACACACACACACACACACACACACACACACACACACACACACACACACACACACACACACACACACACACACTCATGATCTGATGAAGGACACACACACACACACACACCCCAGATCTGATGAAGGCCCTGCGCCTGGACACACACACACACAAACACACACACTCCAGATCTCATAAAGGACCTGCGCCTGGACACACACTCGCACACACTCCAGATCTGATGAAGGATCTGATGAAGGACCTGCGCCTGGACACACACACACACACACACACACTCATGATCTGATGAAGGATCTGCGCCTGGACACACACACACACACACTCCAGATCTGATGAAGGACCTGCGCCTGGACACACACTCGCACACACTCCAGATCTGGACACACACACACACACACACACACTCCAGATCTCATAAAGGACCTGCGCCTGGACACACACTCGCACACACTCCAGATCTGATGAAGGACACACACACACACACACACACACACACACACACACACAACCACACACACACACACACACACACCCCAGATCTGATAAAGGACCTGCGCCTGGACACACACACACACACACAAACACACACACTCCAGATCTGATGAAGGACCTGCGCCTGGACACACAAACACACACACACACACACACACACACACACACACACACACACACACACACACACACACACACACACACACACACACACACACACACACACACACACACTCCAGATCTGATGAAGGACCTGCGCCTGGACACACAAACACACACACACACACACACACACACACACACACACACACACACACACACACACACACACACACACACACACACACACACACTCTCACTCCAGATCTGATGAAGGACCTGCGCCTGGAGACACAAACACACACACACACTCCAGATCTCATGAAGGACCTGCGCCTGGACACACACACACACTTCGGATCTGATAAAGGACCTGCGCCTGGACACACACACACACACACACACTTCAGATCTGATAAAGGACCTGCGCCTGGAGACACACACACACACACACACACTCCAGATCTCAGTCAACATGGGACTGCATTATATCCTGCAACATCTCGACAGACCTGGGACTTATGCAAGGATCCTCTTTGTGGACTTCAGTTCGGCCTTCAATACCATCATGCCTGGTCTTCTCACAGCCAAACTGACCCAAATCTCCATACCATCCTCGATCTGTCAGTGGATCACCAGCTTCCTGACGGACCGGCAGCAGCGAGTGAGACTGGGGAAACACACATCCAAGACACTCACAATCAGCACTGGTGCTCCCCAAGGGTGCGTTCTCTCCCCACTGCTCTTCTCCCTGTACACTAATGACTGCACTTCTAAAGACCCCACTGTCAAGCTCCTGAAATTTGCAGACGACACCACTGTCATCGGTCTCATCCGAAACGGTGACGAGTCTGCTTACAGACTGGAGGTTGAACAGCTGGCTGTCTGGTGCAGTTATAACAACCTTGAGCTGAACACGCTCAAAACAGTGGAGATGATCGTGGACTTCAGGAGGAACAGCTCAGCACTCCTCCCACTCACCATCATGAACAGCACTGTGGAAGCAGTGGAGTCATTCAGGTTCCTGGGCACTATCATCTCTCAGGACCTGAAGTGGGACAATCACATTGACTCCACTGTGAAAAAGGCCCAGCAGAGACTGTACTTCCTTCGCCAGCTGAGGAAGTTCAACCTGCCACAGGATCTGCTGATTCAGTTCTACTCAGCCGTCATTGAGTCTGTCTTGTGCGCTTCCATCACTGTCTGGTTTGGTTCAGCTACCAAATCAGACATCAGGAGACTACAACGGACAGTCCGGACTGCGGAGAGGATTATTGGTGCCCCCCTGCCAAACCTCCAGGACCTGTACTCTTCCAGAGTGAGGAAGAGAGCAGGTAAAATCATCACAGACTCCACTCACCCTGGACACCACCTGTTTGAACTGTTACCGTCAAGACGGAGACTCAGATCACTGGCCACAAGAACATCTCGGCACAGGAACAGTTTCTTCCCACAGGCCATTTCCCTCCTGAACAGTTAACACTCCTCCCAAGGCATATGCCTGTAAGTGCAATACTCCCACTGTTTAGTGCAATATCCCACAACTCAGGTGATACTTATATGTAGACTTATTTATTTATAATATTCAAAACACTGTAAATAGGTTCATAATCTGTAAATCTGAAAATGTCTATTCTGACTAAACCCAACTGTGATAGTTCCCTTACGAAGGGAACTCAACGATGCGTCCATCGACGCCATGGGAACGCCCCCAGCGTGACTGCGTCTGAAGCATCTATGTCAACTAGTCCAATGGAAAGAATGAGCGTCACGGGCGGGTGACGTCATGACCAGGATATGATAAAAGCACATCCGGTGCAAACCGGCATTAGCTTCTGTTGCCTCAGCAAGCGATCTGTGTCAAACTGTCTGTTATATTTACTGTTGTCTGTCTGATATATATATATTTATGGAAACTAAACAATTGCACAACTCTGTGTTCTCCCTGCTCGCGCTATTTAACGAGTAGGGACACACACGAGCTTTGTGTGATGTGTTTGGGAGTAGAGCATGCGGTATCAGCCTCCGAGGGGGCTGATTGCCAACATTGTGAGAAGCTTTCGCTTCGCATGCTCCGCTCCCGCCTGTCACTTTTCGAGGAAAGTGGCCGGGCTCGCAATTCTCAGGGTGACAGGTCCCGCGTCTGCCGAGGCAGCGCGGAGAATGCATTCCTGTGGATCGCGAATAGGATCTCTTTACGGGGTTGGAGACGGGTCCGCGGATCTTATCTCCTCCCTTTCCACGAGGGATCCAGTGCTCTCTCGCCGGTCTCGGAAGCCCGCGCTGCGGTCTCTTCCGCCCGGGGAGAGAGAGAAATCAATGCTTCAGTGCTCTACCTCCGAGGAGGTAGATGTGCTGGGCATTGAAAGTGACACAATCATGGGGGAAGTGAATTTGCCATCTCTTTCCCCAGCGTATGAGAAATATATATAGCCTATATATATATATATATATGATAGTTTATATATTATATATAAAATAAAGTGAATATATATAAAAAATATATATAAAAAATAATAAGCTGGTGGAAGTGTTTACTAAGGCTGTAGATAAATTAAATATTTATGGCCAGCAGAAATAAGGGGGCACTCGTCCTAAAAATAAAATAAATTAAACGAGTTTCCTTCCCTCTATTTTTCCACCTCCATCACGGGGCCTTCCATTTTTCCCGATCTGCACAGCGAGCTGTCTAGATCATGGAAAAAGCCTTACTCCTCTTGTCTTTTAGCCCCCACATTCATGTATATTCAGATATTTGGGGGTTAAGAGGGTATGGCTATACCCCGGGTAGAACAGACGCTTGCGAGCTATCTGTCTCCCGGTTCAGTATCGTACCTGAAGGCGTCGGCTTCTCTCACTAAACCATTAAAGAAAACTATTTTTTAATCTAGTGGGAAAAGCATATATGGCAGTGGGTCTAGCATGGGCCTGCTTGCACACCATAGCAGTGCTACAAGCATATCAGGCTGACCTGCTGCGGTATTTGGACAGAAGTGAGGGAGTTTGGCCCGATGGGGTTTGAGAACTCCGTCGGGCCACAGATTTATCTCTCAGGGATGGCAGCCCTTGTGGTCACTGAGAGACACCTCTGGCTCAATTTGATGGGAATCATAGAGAAAGATACAAGATAATCTCTCCCTCGCTATGTCCAACCCCCTGGGGCTGCTGGGCGTGAGCAGCTCCAGCCGTCTAGTTTCTCATACACAACACAGCAGCCAAAGCCTTCAAAGCAGAAGCCGGATCCGAGGACCGTTCTTCACGCTGAGAAGGCTGCGGCTCAAAAGAAAAAAAGGTCCTGATGTTCACGCATCAGGCCTGTGAGGACAGCCCCGACCGAAGTGGAGCGGTGTACACCTCATTTTACGGTGCCCGTTCCATTTCGGGGTCCTCACGAGACCCTTCTGCCAACCCTGCCACCCTCGGTGCTTCAGGGCGCAGCGGTCTCCAGCGAGTCGCTGATGCTATGCTGCGGCACAGCATCGGTTTCGCGCCCTCTGAGGGGGGCCTTAGAGCGGCCAGTTCAGGTAGTTCCTGCCATTATGTTTCAGGCTCCGGAATTGGCTGTCTCGATAACACCAGAGACCAGCCTCGAGAGGCTGGTTCCCTTAGTAAATTTTCTGGCAGCGTGGAAGCTTCTGCCGAATATTTCTCATTGGGTCCTGCAGATTGTAGAGAAAGGATACAGAATCCAGTTTGGTTCTCGTCCTCCTCGTTACAACGGGGTGCTGCCCACAGTGGTGCATCCCGAGCAGGCTCTGGTAATGGAGCAAGAGGTAAAGGCCCTGTTAGCAAAGGAAGCTATAGAGCAGGTGTACTCACCCGACATTGCGTCGGGTCTTTACAGTCGTTATCTCATTGTTCCAAAAAAGGATGGAGAGCTGCGTCACATACTAGATCTTCGTCTGTTGGAGTGTTTGGTGCTGGAACTCAATTCCAAAATGCTGACACTCAAACAGATCGTGACTCAAATCAGATCCGAGGACTGGTTTTTCACGATAGATCTAAAAGACGCATACTTCCATATCTCCATCCTCCCTCAGCACAGGAGGTTCCTGAGGTTTTCTTTGGGGCAAAGAACACCAGTATCAGGCACTTCCTTTCGGTCTAGCTCTATCACCCCGCACATTCACGAAGCGTGTAGACGCAGCTCTGGCCCCGCCAGGCTGCAGTGTATATGCATTCTGAATTGCATAGATGACTGGCTGATTCTAGCGGAATCAGAACAGTTAGCGGTTCGGCACCGAGGTGTCGTTCTCGCTCCTATGCAGATGTTGGGGTTGAGGCTCAATGCCAAGAAGAGTGTGCTTTCTCCAGTACAGAGAACCACTTTCCTTGGTGTGGTATGGGATTCAGTGACGATGCGGGCCACTCTGTCGCCCGTTCGTGTAGCTGCTATCCTAACAGCCACAAAAGAGCTGAGGCTAGGCCAGTCACGCACTGTAAAACAGTTAGAGAGACTGTTGGGTCTTGTGACAGCAGCTTCCAACGGGATAACTTTTGGCCTGCTGTACATGAGACCTTTACAGTGGTGGCTCAGGACCAGAGGGTTCTCCCCGAGGGGAAACCCACTTCGTATGATCAAGATCACGCGGCGGTGTCTCCGCACCTTGGTTATATGGAGGAAACACTGGTTCTTAACCCAGGGTCCGGTGTTGGGAGCTCTTTGCCATCGAGTTGTGATCTCGACAGATGCTTCCCTCACCGGCTGGGGAGCGGTATTGGAAGGCCGCTCAGCTCAGGGCTTGTGGAGGAGTCATCATCTCTCTTGGCACATGAATTGCCTAGAGATGATGGTCGTCTTCAATGCGTTGAGACATCTCCTCCCAGACCTGAGGGGCCATCATGTGTTGTTCTGGAACAGTGACTGTTAGGCCTCAGGGCAGCAGCGTCCAATGTGATACCCTTTGACCTGCTGTACGTGAGACCTTTACAGAGGTGGCTCAGGACCAGAGGGTTCTCCCTGAGGGGAAACCCACTCCTTACGATCAAGATCACGCGGCAGTATCCCCGCGCCTTGGTTATATGGAGGAAACTCTGGTTCTTGACCCACAGATAACACGTTGGTGGCCTCTTATTTTGGTCCCTCAAGAGATTACGCTGTCTGAGGGCAGTGTATATTCCAGGGGGGGCCAGAATATTGGAGCAGACACCCTGTCGAGGCAGGGGCTGAGGCCAGGGGACTCCACCCCGAGGCGGTGGAGCAAATATGGGAGTTTTACGGCCAGGCAGAAGTGGATTTGTTCTCGTCTCAGCATACGACGCACTGTCCACTCTGGTTATCCCTCACTCAACCAGTCCCCTCGGGGCTGGATGCTATGGTGCAGACGTGGCCGAGGCTACGTCTGTACGCATTTCCCTCCGTTGCTCTGCTCCCAGGAGTTCTGGAGTGAATCCGCCAGGATGGAATAAGCCTATTTAGTAGCACCACCCTGGCCGAGCTGAATTTGGTTTGCGGACCTAATTTTTCTCCTCGACGGACCTCCCTTGGAGGTCCCGATCAGGAGAGACCTTCTGTCTCAGGCAGGGGATGCAATATTGCACCCCCGGCAGGGGATTTGGGAACTGTGGGTTTGGCCTCTGAGGGGGCCCAACTCATAGAGAGTGGTCTCTCAACCGAGGTTGTTTAGACCATTCTAAGCTCCAGAGCTCCCGCTACGAGTTAAGGTATAATATGTGTGGCGGCCATTGCGGCTTTCCACGCCCTGGTGGGTAGTACATTTTTGGGTCGAGACCCCCTGATCACTCGTTTCCTTCGTGGCACTTTGAGGCTGAGGCATGCAACTTGCACTAAGGTGCTGGCTTGGGACCTTGCAATAGTTCTAGAAGGCCTATCTGGGGCTCCCTTCGAGCCCTTAGATTTGGTCTCAGAGAAGTTCCTTTCTTTTAAGACTATTTTCTGCTAGCTATTTCGTCCCTATAAGAGTCAGACCTTCAGGCCCTTTCGGTCCCCACCTGCCTT